>NC_061115.1:10122838-10191275 GCF_002878395.1 Capsicum annuum
CATAGCTTGACTGAGAGTATCGTGAAAACATGACATGGCTCTAGGCACAGAGCTAATATTTCGGGTACAAGTACCCCTAGGACTCGGTAGAAGAAAACTGACATGATTTGATATTCTTGAATACATAATAATCACCACAATACGTTTATTGAAGTATTTCATCAAACATCTAGTAGGCATAAGCTTATTCATTCATGGGGATTTTATGATATCATGCTAGTTAGGCAATTTTCCTACATCTAGGCATTTAATCAAACATATTACAGGCATGATACATGTAAACATCATTATTCAATTCTAATTTCATCATTCAAGGGTTTAAATCTTAGGGTGGAATGAATCTACAACTATAGTAATTAAACCCACATAGAAATTATCAACAATCATGGAGTAGAATCCAATTTCACATTTATCAACATGAACATGAGCAGTCAAATCATGAAAAAAGGAAGAAAATCCATAACTTGAGTTTTAAAAAAAGGGTTCTTGGACTTCATGGACGAAAGGGGGCCATGAATGAACACTATGCATACCTGGTTATGATTCTTGTTGTTCTTGATCTTGAAGAATTGAAAACCCCTTAATTTCTTGAAGAAGATTGGATTTTGTTCTTGGGAATTGATATTAGAGATAAATCCTAATCTTGTTTGTGAAATAATAATGGATAAAGTGACTGAACATGTGAATAAATGGGTATATATAGACGGGTGGTAAATTAACAAAATACCCCTGTTAAAACGATCTAGAATAGCTGAACGTAAGGTGCGATGGTGGCTTCCGATGGTCCATCGAACCTGCGACAGTCTTTTGGGACCTACCGTCGGACCTGGGCAGAAACTGGTTCCACTGGTTATGAGTGATAGCGGCTTTCGACGGTCGTCGGACCTGCGATGGCCCGTCGACTGCTATCGTCATACCTGGGAAGAAAGCAGGTCCACTGCCTCAGTGCGAAGTTCATGCTTGACGGTCCATCGCTTGTCTGACGGTCCGTCGACCACACCGTCGTACCTGGGCTGTTTTACTGCCTTCTGTATTTCGGTCATAACTTCCTCATCTGACACCAGATTTTGATGAAATTGGTATCGATGGAAATCTTATTCAATTTTCCACGTGATAGAAAGTGAAAATTATAAAAATACCACATGTATAAGAATGAATTATTATTTCCAAGCAAGTTCTAACATCCTTGAGATGATTTTCAAGCTAAGAAAAAGCACGGGTATTACAAATGGCCAATGGCTGCACAATGACTAGACCTTCATCATCACAGATTGGGGCCAGGCGGTGTGGTACAACAGAAGGACAAATGAAATATTTTAGAAATGAATCATGGAAAATAGGGGGGATCGTGGATCCAGTAGGCAATTCCAAATGATACGCTACAGCACCAATTCTCTGCAAGATTTTGTAGGGTCCATAGTAGCGAGAACTCAATTTCAAATTCTTTCGAATGGCTAATGAAGTTTGGCGGTAAGGATAGAGTTTGAGATAGACTAAGTCACCCTCATGAAGCACACATTCTGATCTATTTTGATCAGCATAAAACTTCATATGTGACTGATCCTGGATAAGATTGTCCTTCGGAGAGTGTAGGATTTATTTTTGGTGAGTCAAGTACATCCCAGCCTGGGATTAGGTAGGATGTGGAAGGGACCCAGTGAAATGTGAGGTAGGGGAAACCCATACAAGTCCTGAAAAGAAGTGGTATTAAGAGCAGTATGGTAGTTAGTGTTGTACCACTACTCAACCAGTAATAGCTAGGTGGTCCACTGTTTAGGATTGTTAGAGGTCATAGCCCGTAAGTAGAAGTCAAGACAACTATTTAAATGCTCCGTTTGGCCATTGGTCTGGGGGTGGTAGGAGGTTGATAGTAAAAATGGGGTCACGATTAGACACGATACTCTGGGGAAAACCATGTAGCTTGTAAACTGATGTTGGGTGTATTTATGCACTTTAGTGTTGTTATCCTAGCTTATTTAGCCTTGTTTTGAGGATAATTTATGTGCTTTATGTGTTTATATAAATAAGCATCTAAGTGTTCAAGTATGTAATTACAATGTTCAAGGTGTTTTCAAACAATTTTGGGTTTAAATTGATCATTTAGAGTCTAAACGAGAAAACTAGTTTACTAGCTTGAGCTAGGTATTGTTCTAGTTGTTTTCGATAGATTCTAGTGGGTGTATTGAGTTACTAAGGTTATATTGAGTAATTATATGTGGAACAACTTTTTTTTAATGTGCAAAGTTCAATTGGATCGAGTCAAGAGTCGGAACAATAAGTTAAAGATCAATGTGGACAAGCATAGTCTTAGATGTTTTAGTTAATCGTTGTGAATGTTGTGTTGTTTTGAGCTCTAATCTTGATTATGAAAGATTCTGTTTGATTATGAAATATTCTTGGTGAGTTTATTATGGTGATATATTGATGAAATATAAGCTGGAAACCAAAGAAAAACAACACCAAAAGGCAAGGGATGGAAGGAGAAACACTTAGAAGAATATAGGCGTCAAGAGGCAATTTCCAGTGAGCCTATGTGTTTGGGCCATGAAGTTCCACTCCCTACATGAGATATACAACACCCTGTGCTTCTCTCTTCATGATATATTCAAGGCATCGTGTGGCTTATCCCATAGGCAGCCACCAACGGGACACGGACTGTTTCCTATACACGGCCAAATTGGTCTCTTATAAATAGGACTTGTTACACTTATTCTAATGACTTTTGGACGTCTTTAGGATCTTGAGGAGGCCTTTACATACATTTTTTGAGGGTTTAAATTATTTAACTAAAGATTTTTAATATATTTAATCATGTATTTAAATTTTGGATTACGATTATGTCAATTAGTGGCTAAACGCCCCCTTTCCAGGGTTAAGGACAAGAACATGTTTGCTATCATTATGAATTGAGTTTCATTGAATTTATTATCATATTTGGTTATTTGTTCATCCTTATTTTAACTATTTTGAGGATTCTCGACCATTAGAATATGTCTATTGTTGACCTTATGATCTCGGGAGGGGAAATTAGAAGATAGAACGTGGGGATGAATAGAGTAAGGTTCTTATTCTTTTATAAAATAAGGAATTTGAATTAGCATCTAGGACAGGGATGTAACTAGAAGCCTTGATTAGTTCACATGCAGGATGGTAGCTTTAAGCACTTAATTATATTATTACATCCCGCTCAATGATGTAGTTGTAATTCCAAGTTAGGTAGGTGATTAGAGGTCGGGAAACCATGATCATGCGATAAACCCTACAAAACAATAACCAAGATAAGCAATCTAACGAATGAATTTCAATAGCATAGTATGATTGTTCGAAGTGCCTTAACCCTGGGCTTTCCTCCATTAATTGTCTCAAGCCTTTACTTGACGCACTATTTACTTTACTTTTAGTTTATCAATTTCAAAACTCTTTTGGTTATGCTTGCACTAAGTTAATCTTAATAGTGAACTAGAATTTGATAGTTCCATAACACTAGTCCCTATGAGATTGATACTTGGCTTGTGAAAAGGCCACTATATTACTTGGTAAGCCACGTAAACTTGCGTGTGCATTTGGGCGCAACATAAACCTCTCAGGAACAAATCAGTCACATCTTGAGTATTGCAGGGATGTTTAAGGGAAAGAAAATGTGCATACTTGGTTAGTTGATCAACTACAACCAAGACAATATTTTTATGACCTGAAACTGGAAGACCCTCTATAAAGTCCATGGCTATGTCATGCCAAGGAAGCTCAGGGATGGGTAAGGGTTGAAGAAGACTGGGGGTGAGGACATTTTCTATTTTGGTTTTCTAATAGGTATTGCATTTCGAGACCCACTGAATAATATCAGCCTTCATATTAGGCCGATAGAACAACCCCTTGACCCTTCAATAGGTTCCTTGTTGACCAGAATGTCCTCCTAGGGGGAGAGATGTAAGGCCTGAAAAATGTCGAGCCACAAATTAGTGCCCTTACCTACATGGATTATGTGGTCATACCAGATAAATCCTTGAGATAATGAATAATGAGGCTTGAATCTAGATAAAGTAATAAGTTCTATCAATAATTGAGTTACAATAGGATTAAGGTCATAATTGAAACTTACTTCCTACATCCATGTAGATTCAACGGAAGAAATAACATGGCATTCAACAACTTCCTCTCCTCTTCTAGATAGGGCAGCTGCAACTCTGTTCTTAGTGCCCTTTTTATACTACACCTTATAGTCTAATCCAAAGAGCTTAGTCAATTCTTTTGGTTGTAGTATAGTATGCACCCTTTGCTCTAGCAAATATTTCAGGCTATGGTGGTCGATTTTTATGATAAAGTGATCCCCTTGGAGGTAATTTCCCTATCTATCAATAGAGGATAAAACATCTAGGAATTCTTTCTCATAAGTAGATAGTCCTAAGTGTTTAGGAGCCAGGGCCTTGCTAAAAAAAACTATAGGCCTGTTACCTTGCATAAGAACAACTCCTATCTTGGAAAATTTGACTAAAGCTAAAACAGGAGCAGATATCATAGCTTGCTTCAGAAGTTGAAAAGTAATGTCCGCTGATGTATCTTAATGAAAGGCATTCTTTTTCAGCAAATTGGTGAGTGTTCTATTAATTGTTACATAAGATCTAATAAACCTCATGTAGTAACCTGTTAGGCCTAAGAAACCCCTTAATGCCTTGATTGTTTTGGGAAGGGGCCAATTTGCCATAGCCTTTACCTTATCAGGGTTAGTAGCCACCCCTTCCTGTGTGATAATGTGACCCAAATACTCAATCTTAGCTTGAGAAAAGAACACTTAGATAGCTTAGAAAATAGTTGCTCTTTCCTTAGGATTACAAGTACCTTATTGAGGTGAAGGACGTTGTCTTGAAGTGATGCACTATAGATTAGTATATAGTCAAAGAACACAAGCACAAATTTCCTTAAGTAGGGGTTGAACACTTGATTCATAAGGGACTGAAAAGTGGCAGGAGCATTAGTCAAGCCAAAGGGAATGACCTTGAATTCGTAGTGCCCTTGATGTGTTCTAAATTCAGTTTTAGGAATGTCCTCAATATACATCCTAATTTGATTATAACCAGCCCTTAAGTCAATTTTGGTGTAAATGCAAGACCCATTAAGTTCATCTATTAAATCATCCACCAAAGGAATAGGAAACTTATCTTTGATGGTCATGTTGTTCAATTCTCTATACTCTATGCAAAATATCCAACTCACACTTTTTTCTTCACAAGTAACACTAGGGAAGAGAAAGGGGAATGACTGGGCTAAAAAATACCATTATTAAGCATTTCACTAACTTGTTTTTCAATTTCATTTTTATGAAAGAAGTTGTATCTGTAAGGTTTGATACTAAACAGAAATTATATTTGGTTTCAGAGGAATATGGTGATCATGACTTCTAGTATGTGGCAGCATCCTGGGCTCAACAAACATATCAGGAAATTCTTGCAACACAAGGATGACCTCTGTAGGTATTGTATTTTCTTCTCCAACCTTTGTAGCTGATAAGGTAAAAAGGTAGGCCCAAACAGTTTGTGCTTTCTTCAGTAACTGTTTGACCCCTTTAACATACTCTTCAACTCTCCTTGATAGTAGATCCTCTCAATTCTACCCTCTTACCCAAATGAGTAACCTAAATTTTATAGTCCACAAATCCAACAGAACTAGATTGTACACCTTCATCCAATCACCTCCAAATACCATATTAATTACCATCCAACCCCAGGAGTCTTATGGACTCTTCAAACTCCACTTCATGAATTTTCCACTTAAACTTGTAGAAGGTTTGCCAACTCAAGATTTGATTTCCATCAGCTACTATGACTCTCATAGGAATAACTCGAGTAATAGGACAATCGATCTTCTTTACAGTTTCCAGATCCAAAAAACTATGTGTACTACCTGAGTCAACCAAAATGGTTAGACTGTTCTTCTTAGTTTTCCCTCTTAATCTGATGGTATTAGGCGTCTCTACACCAGACAAGGTATTCAAACTTATGGCTTCATCCATAATTTCCCCTTCTTACGGTGTATTTTCCTCTAATGTCACATCTTTAATCTCTTCTTCTTCTTCTTCTTCAGGTAAGTTAGTAGCAACAGTCATGATATTAAGTTGCTTGGGCTTACATTGATGGCCAACAAAATATTTCTCTCCATATCTATAGCATAAGCTTTGTGCTTTTCGAAGCTCAAATAGTTTGTTGCTTTGAGTAGTCCTATTAGCTCCTACCCCATTATTAGTTTGAACAAGGTTGGAATTGGGAATTTAGGGGAATTTGATACGGGAATTCCTAGCTCGAGACCTTTCACACAAAGCCAAGCACTTGAGTTACAATGAATCCAAGCCTTGTTCATATCTTTGGCCATGTGTGAGGCCCTTGTGAGCCCATCTAAGGGCATATACTAATTAAAGTGTGAAGAGGCCCACCAAAGTACCCTAAACCTGCCCACTTAATGCTAAGGGTGTCTTGTTCTTTTGTCCCTTCTTTGTAATTGACTATATAAGCCATGTGTTAGGGCTAGTCCTCTTTAGTTCACTAATATTATTGAAGACAACAAACACTGGTAATATTTTGTGACTTCTCTTTCTCATTTGGAGAGGCCAAAACTGAAACTCACTAGTAGAGTCATACTAGTGTTGTATCTTGGCTAGAAAATAGGATCTTAGGGTTCTTTGAGTTCTTCTTAGTCCAAGTAAGAACTTGGTGATCATATTCATTAGTCTTTGGGTCCTTTATCAATTCTTAGATCATTGAATATTGTATGTCAAGTTTCTATCTCTTTTTTTTTCTTGTAATTTTGATAACATTGTGTTATTGAATCCAAAAGTCTAGAGAAGCCGTGTGGGGCTCTTTTGATTCACTAGCATTATTGTCTTTGTTGTTCTTGTTGAT
Source organism: Capsicum annuum (assembly GCF_002878395.1). Lineage (NCBI taxonomy): Eukaryota > Viridiplantae > Streptophyta > Magnoliopsida > Solanales > Solanaceae > Capsicum > Capsicum annuum. The sequence continues at coordinate 10,129,729 of NC_061115.1, forward strand.
AAACTCATTTTCCTAGTTCAACCAAGTGTCGTAAGGCTAGTGAAGCCATGTGTAGCCATTTTCGATTCACTAGCACTTTGTTGTTCTTCTTGTTGTTATTATGTTGGTTGGAATCTCTTGATACACTCTTAGTCTTGTATCATTTGGTATTAAATCTCAAGGCTTGGTTTTGTTCTTACAAACCAATCTTGGGGAGCTCTTACCAAAAGTGCGTTCTTAAACATTTTGGTCGAAAGTTGGTTGTAGATCTACAAAAGTTTTACTTGTTTAGTTTGTTTCTTGTGTTGGTTTCTTTGTCATCATCACAAAAGTGTCTAAATCTAAAGTTGATCTTAATAAAAAGTGATGTGTTATTGTGAAAACTTGAGGTTGGTCGTGTGATGACTTGTGTTGGACGTTGGGGTGCCCATTGTGGTGTATTGTTGTTTAGTTCTTCAAGGTGTTGATGTTGTGTTCATCTTAAAAGTTTATCTTCATCCTGTGTCTTAAAAGAGAAATAGATCCAATAATGTTGTACGACAAAATCGAAAAGTTATTTGTGAGAAGACTTGCCAACATCACCTTTCTAGACTTGACAACCACTTTTCCTTAAAACAAGGAACCTTGCCTTGTGGAACTAGTAAAGTGAAACATCACCTTTGAGCTTGAAAAATTGAAAAAGTTACAAGACTATATGGTTCTCTCCAATAACAAGTCATCTATTTCAAAATGATATAAAAAGGCTAAGACTTAAAGTTGATGATCAAACGTGTGGATCCATGACCAATACCACACTGCCATATCACCCTAAACACTGTTCACGATGTTAATTAAGCTCAAATTTGGATTTTCTAGTTTCTAATTATTGAATCTTAGTTACCTTTAAATTGATTTGAGAACTAATTAACAAGTTAGTACATTCCTACTAGGTTATTAATTAGTCCTTTGAAGCCTTGTGTTCGTGTCAACTTTGTTTGTGTGCTTTTGTCATTTGAATACATTGTAACTTTTGGCTCTAGTCCTATGAGAATTCTTGAGTTTTAAACAAGAATCCATTTTGGACAAGAGCATATTCATACCTTAAGGATTCACGGGTTACTAGCCAATCTATAACACTTGTGGAGCTTGAGTGTGAGTGAACCAAGAGAGTGTGAGTGAGGAGAGGGGTTTTAAACTAAATTATTTGTTAATTGTGTAGGTGATACCTTGACAATGGAGGGAACCACGTCTCAAACCATGGATTCTAATGAAATGGAGAATATGAGGGTCACTCTTGAGGCTATGACCCGAACTCTTAAAAGGTTGAGTACAGAAGTGGGAGCCATAAGGGGAGAAGTTAAGACTATTAGTGGGAGTTTAGAACAAGTGGAGAGTCAAAGGAACTCTCACCCTCCTACTCCTCGACATGTTTCATCAAGTGGACATGATATAAATTCCTCCGCCACTGTTACTCCAAAAACATGGCCACAATTTTCAAATCCTTCACTAGCTCTACTAAATGCCGCAATCCAAACCACTCATAACCCCCTAAACCAAGACTCCAATAAACCAACCTATTCCCAAACTCCTTAAGTTCCGTAAGAGGTACTTGGGCGTCTCATACCTCCACTAAATCCAAACTCTCCCTCCCAAGATCCACTAAACCAAAGACCACCACCTTCACAAAATCCAATACCTCTAAATCAAGTTCCAAATGTCCAAAATCATCTTTTTCACTTTGAGAAATATGGTAGAGAGTATTATGAAGAGTATGGAGCTTTTAACGATGCTTATATGAGGGAGAAAGAGATGAGAGAGGGACATATGGATCCAAGAAGATACCAAAGGTATGGATAAAGGGGAAACCAACACCAAGAGAGAGACATAGGCATCAATACCATCAAATTAAGACTACCGATCTTTAAGGGTGAAAGTGACCCCGAGGTGTATCTTACTTGGGAGTTGGCGTGTGATAAAGTGTTTCAAGTGAATGATATGTCGGAAGATAAGAAGAGTTGTTATGCCATAGCTTATTTTGAAGGCTATGATAAAACTTGGTGGGAATACGTCAAGCGGTTCAGCAACGAGTTGATAGAAGGGAAACCACCACTATGGTTTCGGTTGAGGTACCTAATGAGGCAACGGTATCTTCCTGAAAGTTATCGTCATGAGTCATTTGCTATATTATACAATTTGCGATAAGGGAATCAAAGTGTTATGGCATACTATGATGAGTTTCAACAACTCATGTTGAAGCTTGATCATCGGGGAGAACAAATTGGCCATGACATCATTCAGTTCAAGTATGGGTTGAATAAAGAGATCTCCACTCATTTGACACTTCACAAGTTTGATATCATTGAAGGTATTTTCCAATCAGCTCTTAAGATTGAAAGGAAACTCAAAGAGAGGTCGTTGTTCAAAGCAAAGGGACCATCAACCTCGGGTTGGTTGAGGATCAAGGATATGGTTCAATCCCCTTCGGGTTGGCCCAAAAATAAGGACCAACCACCACAACAAGGATTATTGATGCCAAAATCATCCACAAAATTCGTCTGAGGTAAGAAACTCACAAGTATCCTAATTCTCAAAGGTTCCAATGCTTCAAGTGCCAAGGTTGGGGGCATAAAGACAATGAATGTCCTAACCGACACAATATAATCTTAAGGGAAGGTAGATTGTATTTACTTGGGAAAGAAATAGGCACTAAGGGTGATGAGAGTGAGGCTAATCCTTAAGATATAGAGACGGTCGATAGGGAGCCACATGGTGATGATGATTGTGAGGATGCTTATCTACAAGAAAGGGAGTGCGTGGTTCCAAACATTGTAGTAAGGCGTGCTATGATTAGTAAGGCTATAGATGATCCTAGCCAATGGGAGAATCTATTCCATACTAAATGTCTTGTGAAGGAAATTATGTGCACTACGGTGATAGATAGTGGAAATTGTGCGAATGTGGTTAGTGTTGCAATGGTGAATTTCTTGAAATTGACGACTACACCTCACACTAGTCCTTACAAGTTGTAATGGTGAATGAATGGGGCGAGTTGAAGGTCACAAGGCAATATATAATACATTTTAAGGTCGCCAACTACCATGATGAGATACTTTATGACGTGATACCAATGTAAGCTTGTCACTTGTTGTTAGGAAGGCCTTGGCAATATGATAGGTCGACAAACATGATGGAAGGTCCAATCGGTATACACTTGATAAGGATGGCCGAAAGTTCGCTCTTCACCTATTATTTCCTTCCCAAGTGAATAAATTACACCAAAAGATGTGGGAATTGAGGGAAAAAGGGAAAAAAGGTCGAGAGTGAGGGGAAATAAGGGGAACCCGAGAGTGAGGGAGTAGGGGAAGCCGAGGGGTCCCTAAATTCTAAAGGGGACAAGAGCATGGTGATGATGGCTAGGAGGAAGGAACTATTTGTGGATCACGATGAGGATACTCCGATGCTCTTCTTGGCTTATTGTTTTAATACTAACCCCGCTAACATTTCCATTTCTCCTCTTATTTCTCATGTTTTGCAGGATTAGGAGGATTTCTTCCTAAAGGAATTACCAAAAGGATTGCCTCCACTTTGAGGCATTGAGCACCAAATTGATTTTGTGCCGGGCTCACAATTGCCCAAAAAACTGACTTATAGAAACAACCCAACGGATAGTAAGAAATTGCAACTCCAAGTTGAGGAACTTCTTAACAAAGGGTAAATCAAGGAGAGTATAAGCCCTTGTGTAGTCCCGGTGCTACTAGTTTCCAAGAAAGATGGGACTTGACTTATGTGTGTTGATTGCCGATCCATCAACAAGATAATAGTAAAATATCATCACCCTATCCCTAGGCTAGATGATATGCTTGATGAATTGAGTGGTTCGTGTTTGTTTTCTAAAATAGATTTAAGCAGTGGCTATCACCAAATCCGTATGCAACCGGGTGATGAATGGAAAACAACCTTTAAGACCAAATTCAGTCTTTATGAATGGATAGTTATCCATTCGCCCTAACAAACACTCTAAGTACTTTCATGAGACTTATGAATCATGTGATGAAGCCATTTATCGAAAAGTTTGTTGTTGTTTACTTTGATGATGTGTTGGTGTATAGTAAGTCTTTAGATGAGCATGTAAAGCATTTACAATGTGTGTTTGATATCCTCCAAAAGGAGATGTTATATGCTAATCTAGAAAAGTGTACTTTTAGAGTCCATGAGGTTGTTTTCTTGGGTTTGTGGTGAGCTCAAGAGGGATCGAAGTGGATGAATCTATGATTGATGCCATTAAAAATTGGCCAACTCCCAAAATCGTAGGTGAAGTGAGAAGCTTTCATAGGTCGGTTAGTTTTTATAGACATTTTATCAAAGGATTTAGCACCATTTCCGCTTCCTTGACCGAAGTGATTAAAAAGGATTGGCCTTTCAAGTGGGGAGATAAACAAGATAAGGCCTTCAAGGAATTGAAAGATATGCTCATATCGGCCCCTTTACTATAATTTCTGAATTTTGATAAGACTTTTAAGGTCGAATGTGATGCTAGCAAAGTCAGCATAGGCGCGGTTTTAATGTAAGAATTGAAGCATATTGCCTACTTTAGCAAAAATCTAAAAGGAGAAACTCTAAACTACTCTACGTACGATTTAGAGTTGTATGCCTTTATTAGAGCCTTGGCCATTTGGTAACATTATTTGTGGCTTAAAGAATTCGTAATCCAAATGAATCTTGAATCCTTGAAGCATCTATAGGAACAAGACAATCTTAACCAATGGCATGCTAAATGAATTGAATTTCTTGAAACTTTCCCTTATGTTATTCATTACAAGAAGGGTAAAAACAATGTGGTTGCCGATGCTTTATCCCAAAAACATGTGCTTGTGTCTACTTTGTCGTCTAAGTTGATGGGGTTTAAAATCCTCAAGTCTTTATATCCCGAGGACCTTCACTTCGCTCCTATCTATAGGGAAAGTGAAGAGTTGGATAGGGATAGGTGGGTTACAGATGAGGTTCCCATCCTTACACCAAATTTGATGGATACTTGATTAAGGGTAGACGATTGTGTGTTCCCTCAAGTTCATGGAGAGAATTGTTTGTGAGGTAAGAACACAATGGCGGTCTAATGGTCCATTTTGGGGTCGAGAAGACCCTCGGCATTTTGGAAGAACAATTTTATTGGCCTAGAATGCACAAGGATGTGGCCCGGATTTGCGGCTAATGTGTTGAGTGCAAAGGAGCCAAGTCACGGCTCTAACAGTACGGTTTGTACACCCCATTGTCCACCACTTTGCGTCCTTAGATTGACATATCAATGAACTTCATGTTGGGATTTTTGAGGACTAGAAGGGGCGGGATAGTATTTTTGTCGTGGTGGATAAATTTTCTAAGATGGATCACTTTATTCCTTGTTCTAAATATGATGTTGTACCTAGTGTAGCCTCTTTGTTTGTTGATAATGTTGTGAAAATTCATGGTGTTTCAAGGACCATAGTGAGTGATAGGGATTCTAAATTCCTAAGCCACTTTTGGAAGTCCATGTGGGGTAGGCTTGGTACAAGTTGTTGTTTTTGACTTCATGCCACCCAAAAATTGATAGCCAAACGGAAGTAGTAAATAGGACCTTAGGGTCTATGCTATGGTCCATGGTTAAGGAAAAAATGACTTTTGGGAGAAGCGCTTACCGTTGATTGAGTTTGCTTATAATTGTGTTATACACTCAAGCATGGGGATGACACCCTTTGAGTGTGTATACGACATCAACCCCCTCACCCCTTTGGATTTAACCACATTGCCAAGTGATCTTTTGATAAACTTAGATGGAAGCAAACGGGCCGAGGCTATGAAGAAGCTACATCAGAAGGTGAGGTTGCAGCTGGAGAAGAAAAACTTAAAAGTTCCAAGGTGAGCCAACAAAGGAAGAAGAAATATCATTCTTGAATCGAGAGATTGGGTGTGGGTGCACCTAAGGAAGGATCGATTCCCATCTCAAAAGAATGCTAAGTTGATGCTGCGGGGTGATGGATCATTCCAATTATTAGAAAGGATCAACGACAATGCCTACAAGATTGATCTACCCCTGTAATATCAAGTGCACAACACTTTCAGCGTGTGTGACCTCTCTCGGGTGGAAATTATGGAGGATGGCAATGATCCGAATTTGAGGACAAATTTCCTTCAAGATGGAGAGGATGATACAGGAATTCCTAGCTCAAAACCTTTCACATGAAGACAAACATGTGAGTTGCAACGACTCCAAGCCTTGTTCACATCCTTGGCCGTGTGTGAGGCCCTTGTGAGCCCATCTAAGGGCCTATACTTATTAAAGTGTGAAGAGTCCTACCAAAGCACCCTAAACCCGCCTACTTAATGCCAAGGGTGTTTTGGTATTTTGTCCCTCCTTTATAATTGACTACATAATCCATGTGTTAGGGCTAGTCCTCTTTAGTTCATTCATATTATTGAAGACAACAAACACCTGTAATATTTTGTGACTCCTCTTTCTCATTTGGAGAGGCCAAAACCGAAACTCACTAGTAGAGTGATACTAGTGTTGTATCTTGCCTAGAAACTAGGATCTTGGGGTTCTTTGAGTTTATCTTGGCCCAAGTAAGAACTTGGTGATGATATTTATTAGTCTTAGGGTCCTTTCTCATTGTTACGGTTCTTAGATCATTGAATATTGTATGTCAAGTTTCTATCTCTTTTTTTTGTAATCTTCTTAACATTGTGTTGTTGAATCTAAAAGTCTAGTGAAGCTGTGTGGGGCTCTTTCGATTCACTAGCATTATTGTTTTTGTTGTTCTTGTTGATAAACTCATTTTCCTAGTTCAAACAAGTGTTGCACGCCTAGTAAAGCCGTGTGTGGCCATTTTCGATTCACTAGCACTTTGTTGTTCTTCTTGTTGTTCTTGTATTGGTTGGAATCTCTTGATACACACTTAGTCTTGTATCAGAATTGGTTGTCCATGTTTTCGTTCCCCAACTATTCCTATTCTTCTTGATCAAGGACTACATTACCTTCTCTTGATGTCTAGCTATTTCTACTGCTTGACTCAAGGTGTATGGGTTCAGCATCTTGACAGTGTGCCTTATTTCTTTCTTGAGTCCTTCCATACAAAACTCTAAAAAAAAATTCCTCAGGGATAGTAGGGTTTTGAGTCAAAATCTAGGCCTTCAAGTCGTCAAAGCGTTCCAAATACTCATTGACAGTTCCAGTTTGTGAAAATTTCTTGAATTCCCCAATAAAATGGAACTTCCTATTCTCAGCACCTTGTAACTTTTTGCACAATTCCTCAGAGAACTCTTGCCAAGTGACTCCACCTCTACTCAACTGATATGAGAAGTACCACGACTCCGCCCTCCCTGTCAAATATAGGACTGCTTTATCTAATTTTTGCGTTGGATTTGTGATATGATTATAATCATAATACCTCTCACACCTACATATCCATGAATAGGGATCAGCTCCAGGGGTGACATCAAAATAAGAAAACTCAATCTTGGAACTGTAATGATGATGTAGGGGTCTCTTCATCATCATATTTGGGGACACATGATCACCACGTTGTCTGCAACTAGGCGCATCTACAGCTGATGGGTGCACTACTGATGTACTCTCCAACACTCCAGGTTGGGTTGGAAGCATCTTCTCTAGTAAAACATCAAATTTCTTGGCTAGATCATCCAGTTTCGCATCTGTAACCGCTGATTTTTTAGTTGATTCCGACATGAATCCTTGTAATTGAGACTCTAATTTTTTTGACATTTTCCTCCATGGGTTTGACCCTAGTTCCTGTAACCGTCATTATTGCATTTTTGTTGTACCCTTAGGTGCCAAGAGTGGCTCTGATGCCAATTGTTATGTCCCTTATATCATAATCGAATCGCGAGAGAGAAATCGAAGATTCAATCAAATAGAATTGGGATTTTATTGATAATTGTTCAGTACAATTGTTACAATAGTATCCACTACTACATGATACTGCGAACCAAACTCCATTGATAAGCTTCTAGCTCTGTAACCTGTGATAGTGCGTTAATGGTGAGAAGGAATTAGTCGAGGAAGAAGGAAAAGGGGAAAAGAAAGAGAGAAACAAAATAACTACCAGTCCAAATCTGCATAGGCTCAGCTTCACTTGTGTTGATATAACTGCTTGGACCTGATCTAGCTGTCACCCATCATCTGGCCGTTGATCACTTTAATGAAGGATCTATCTTGTCCGTTTATTTCGTCTCATTCCATGGCTGCCACATGGACACATGGCCTAAGTTGTGCCACCTAATCACTTAACATATGATCCTACGTTACTTTTCAAATTCACACTTACTTTCTTAATTCACACTTTAGGATCTAACATAGATATATCAAAATCAATCTATAAATTGCAATAGATGGCATCTCAATCCAGTCAATGTGGCAAATTCTTTTGATGCCAAAAACAAACCGACATATGCAGTAGTATATTCAAATCTGATCCATCTTCTTACTCTCATCCTTCAAAGTTTCATCATCATCACTTTTTTTTCATTATCCTGCACTTGAAAAGACTATACACCATGGTCATTTAAAAGCATATATTATTATCCTCCGGTAAATCAAGAAAGTATCCAAAACAACCGGACTTAAAGTAATTCTTCAATTTTTCATCTCTGAATGTCTTTCTAAAACCATCAAAATATTTATTCATGATTGATTTAACAACAAAATTATCAAATCTGTAGGGTTATCTATAGACTTCTTCAATTGAAACTTTTCAATACTAAAAGTTTTGATAAGATTATATTGGACTTTTGATCTACGTTCACAATTGATCAACAATGCCTCAATATCATCATCAACATTATCATCAGCTCCTTCCTCTTCATCCTCTCTTTCATTTTTCTCTTCAGCATTTTCCCCACTTTCAACATCATCTCCTTTCTCAGTTTTCTTTTTATCTTCTTCCTCCTTACCTCCTTTTATCACTTTCTTCATCATCTCCATCCTTACCATCTCGATCTTCTACCTCAATTTTATTTTCATCTTCCTCCTCTAGATCGGTAGATCTTTCAACTGATGCTCTTTCAATATCTTCTTCATTATCTCTTGCCACATTTTCATTCTTTTTCTGTGGTAACATTTCATTTGTTTGTGAAAGAACTTTTTCTGTAAGTTCTTCTAATGGTGTTTGTAATTTAGCTATATTACTTGATTTATCAGAAGTTGATCCACTTTTTTTTTGAGTCATTTTATCTACAAATAAGAGAAAAATTAAAAAATTACAATTGATTTGTGCACCATTAAAAAAAAAGGTGACGACAAATTTAATAAATAAACACAATGCAATAATATTTTCAACAGATGATTCATCTGTTAGAAGAAGAATAACAATAAACCAACAAATGATATAGTTATTTTCAATTGATGCTTAATGTGTTCCAATAAATTCTTATTCTTTGCAACATATTGCACATCTGTTGGACAACATTTTTATATGCAAATATATACCAACAAAAATACCACCACCACCACCAACAAGCTATATCGCACCACAACCAACAACGCCAAGCTATATCACCTCTTGAACAATACCAATGTTTTTACTAATACATTAACAACAACACTGACAATACCAACACCAACAAAACCAAGAACACCAACAACAACACCAACAAAACTAAGAACATCAAGAATATACCTAAAACACCAACAAAACAAACAAAATATTCACCTATAACACCAACAAATACCAAGTGAAGTGATCAATACAACAACACAAATGACGAGATAAAATTGTCACAATAGATATCTCTGAAAAAGTCAAAGTTTCACTATTTTTACAACAATATTCAAGAACAAGAACAACAACGCCATTACCAACAAAACGAAGAACACCAAGAACACAAACAATACCAACAAAACAAACAACAGCAAGAACACCCACCAAGAACACCAACAAATATCAAGTAAAGTGATTCAATACAGTAACACAAACAACAAGATAAAATAGTCACAACAGATATCTCCAAGAAAAGTCAAATTAAAGTTCACTATTTTTACAACAATGTTCAAGAATAACAAGAACAACAACAAAAGAAAATTACATTTCACTCAGAAAAGATATCACATTTACGTCAACCACCATATTAAGAGCGCGAATACCACAAATTGAGATTTTCTCGGGTTCATTCTTTTTTGAGCATCAAATCTCAAAATTGTTAACTCATACATGAAGAGAATACAACTAAAGTTCTTTTTTTCTTCCTTAACTACAAAGCACTAATTTTTTGAAAACCAACAAAAAGAGAAGTCTTCGCCTGCGAAGAGAGAGAAATTGACGGCTACAAGAAAGAAGGAATGATGTAGTGGCCGAACTTGAGGTCGTCGGAAGTCAAAGTTCGTCGATCTATTTTCAATGGAGGGCAGCTTTGTTGGGGTCGATTTTGAGAGAGAGAGGAGAGACGTTTGAGGAGAGTGAGAAGTTGATTGATTTTGAAAAAAAAAAATGAAAGGAAGGTTTTTTTATTAAAAAATTAAGTAGTTGTGGATTTTTTGTACTTTTAAAAAGATTAGAAGTTTTAAAAATCATAATTGAATTTCCAATTAACTTAATGAAATATTTAAGTGCCTTTGACCCTTCCTCGATCAAAATAATCACCAATACTTCAATGAAGACTTAAGTGACACCTTTTATTCAATTTTCTCGAGTAACTGTAACATGTCAAGGTCGTTTGATAGAGCGTGCACAATAAGCAATATTTACGCATGCTTATTCATGTATTAATAGCCCTTGTATTGCTAATATCACAGTTTACTACGTATTAGTTATATACCGTTTAACTAATACATGCATAGACTGAAGTCCTAACAAATACAAGACTAAATTATCCCATAACTAATACATCCCACCAAACTACACATTGATGAAAATATTACAGTTTGAATTACATGAATAGCTAAGCTGACTCTTCATAGCTTTATCAGTTCATCAAGAAATAACAACAGATAAAAATATGTTCTATTTTCCATATTCTACAATACTATGAAGATAATAAGATCCTAAGTTGCGTGGATTGGTCAGTTTCGATGCTGCACCCGTGTTGGGTTCTCCAAAAATGCACTACTTTTGGAGAATTTGACACGCACTCATTGACAATTTTGAAGAGTCCGACCAACATAGATAAGATCATCACTGTTCTGTTCATAATTATTTGGCAATTGTTAGCTCAATAGTAAATTCTTTTCCAATAAGAACTGATAAACCTGTCATCTCCAGAACAGCAGATGCACTTCTATCAATTTTTGTTCCAATTTTAGTGGTCAAATTATATGCACTTATTTTTCTCACCTCCTTTTTCAGTCCAAGAAAAGTGATTTTGTGTATTTTCCAAAGCAAATTCTTTATTCAGAATCTTGGATCTGAGTTATAACTTGTTATTCACAACATTAGTGTGAAATTTCACAAGGCTCCATTTTCCTCCCTCTCCTCCCATTTCAACGTCTTCGCCATCGTCCAAAAAGACTTCTCCTGAACTATTTTACCTGCTGTTGATGGCAACAAGTAGTTCAAATGGAGTTTCCCTTGCTGCTCTTGTTGTCATTGCTTCTCCTTGCATTGCCACAATGTTTCCCTCTTGGAGGTGCACATTGATATGATCAGGAGGCGCATCTAGGCTGATGTAGCTACCAGACTTCATGTTTATGTAGTTAGAATAGTTGAACATGATGAACCAGGTACCAGATGGAAAATATGTATTAACTGAAACCGCACCAGATGTCAGTACTGGTGATAACATTAACCCCTTACCGATGAGAAAGTGAGAGTCGATGGTGTAACTGTTTGTGTCCTCAGGGAATGAGAAGAAAAGAGGCCGTGCTATAGGGATGCCTTTGGTATGTGCCTCGTACATTAACGTGTAGAAGTACGGTAAGAGCTGGTAGCGTAGTCCAAGCACTTTCTTGGCAGTTGCAGCTACTGAATCGCAGATGTATAGCTCTTGATGGATAGTGAACTTCTCACTGTGGTCCCTTGCAAAGGGATAAAATGCACCTAGCTACATTCGATGAGAACTTGATTATCAGATATCAGAAAAGTATCATACTTCAAATTTGAATTTTTCATTTGAACAAAAAACTGACATGCTGTTTCCATAGAGCACAACCTATGTTTCCTTGAATAGAACATAGAACGACAATAGAACAATAAAAGAGAAGAAAAAACACTGTTATATATATATATCCACGTGTTTAAGCCATACAAATTAACCTTCTTTTCTAATACACTTCACAATAGTATTTTACTCAAAAATCCGTAAACAAATCTCTAATTACCATATGAACTTCAGCTTCTGCATTGCAGACTGTTCATTAACCTGACAACACTGTTCGCAGAAAAAGTAGCCCCCCTGGACTAGTTGGGTACTCATAATTCTAAGGTCATGGGGTGCCAGAGGTGGATCTAGTATTTATATTTAACGAGGTAAGGATTCTTGGTTTTGGACAGTGACCACAAGTTCATATGCAATAATAACTGACCATATAATGAGTATCAGTTTTCAATATATCATCAAGTTCTGAATAGACGTAATAGACCGGGTATTTCTAACTAGTCGTGCCGTCTCCGATTCAATCTCCTTTTGTTCCTTAGTTTCTAACTAGTCGTGCCTTCTCTGATTCAATCTCCTTTTTTTCCTTAATCTTGACTAATTCAATTTGATCCAACGCATAGCTAAGATTTATGGGATAGGACATTGGTATATCTAATATCCTATCCGAATTTGAAGTTTATTCCTAGAAGTTTCACATTTAAATAAGAAAAAGAAGAATGATCATATAGGCCATTTTGAACTTCTGGACTGAGATCATAAACTTTCAGTATATGCAGCAAAGTATTTCTTTAAAGACGAAAGAATTTGTACCTGAATCCAACGGCGACATAATTCTTCAGTAGTATTTCTCGCAAAGCCACATATATCAGCTCCAACCATGGGAATCCCAAACAATCCAGAACTCAAAATGCCAGGAATACTATAAGCCAAATCATCCCATGTGACTGCATTATCTCCTGTCCAATGTGCTGTGTACTTGCCAGCACCCACAAAGGTAGATCTGCTAAGTATAAATGGCCTTTTACCAGTAATATCGATGAAAGCAGCATTGGTCGTTTTAGCTTCCAGGAATGCGTAGAGGTTATGAACATTGTACTCTAAGGCGTTCCCAAAATGCTAAGTTGCTCGGACTCTCCAAAAATGTTGCTGCACCTGTGTCGGATCCTTCAAAAATACACTATTTTTGAAGAGTCCGAGCAACATAGCCAAAATGTACTGATGTTGCTGGGACTCCATTGTTATTGATCTTATAAGGAGGGTTGTCAAGGGTAGAAAATGGGGTTGGAGGCGAAGAGATGAAGTGAGATAACTCGTTCATATCAAGCCAGAGCCCATCAACGTGGAGAAGGTCTTGGAAAATCTTGATTTCATTACTCCAGAAAATTCTGCCTCGGGGATTTATGAAATCAGGATAGTAGACTTTTCCAGGCCAAACTTCGCCAAAATAAGGGACACCATCACGTTTGATGAAAACGTCAGCTTGCATCCCTCTCTTGTATGTCTCATATGAGCTATTTATGCTGATCCCTGTGAACAAGTCATTGAGATCATAAACGAAACAAGAGTAGTGCTTTGATTAAATCATTTAACCCAATACCTTTGCAATCTCTTAACTTCTACATCAACTTAAGTATAAATATCAACAAAAAAGGGACAGCTCGGTGCACAAAGCGTCCCGCGTCACACAAGTTCCGGGAAAGGCTACACCCCAGAGGAGTGTGATGTAGGTAGCCTACCTGACGCTAATGAAGCAAGAAGTTGAATATGTCAGAACTCACCTGGATCCAATATGAGAACAAATTTCTGGCCATTGTGGTGAAGTGCATCGACAAGTTTCTTCATCTGGTCAAGTGGGAAGTTAATAGGATCAAGTGTAAAATCCTTTTATCCATCCATATAATCAATATCTGTCCACATGACCTCAAGAGGGATCTGAGTTTTTGCATAGCCAGCAACCACATTCCGAACTTCAGTAATATCTTTATAACCCCATCGGCATTGATGAAATCCTGTGGCCAACAATTCGCAATAGATGGCATGAAAACAATATGTTCATCTATCTGTCTCAAACCATAGATGTATATATTGTAGAAAGAAAACACAATCCTCATATTCACAACTAGTAAAAGCTCTATTAATCCCATTATGAGTCCCGAAAGAGGTAGGATCACATAACGTTATATAACCAGGCTCTGCACTAACGAGTACTTGAGACAACAAGAAACTGTACACATTTTTAAGTATTGAACAAAATTCAAAAGTTAAGGTCATATGAAGTTAGTAAACAGAATAAACACTACAAAACAATAGGTAATTCACTTGTATAATCCCGCACCAAATGACCAGTATGGCATGGGTGCTGGGCGGCCAATGAGCTCTGTGTACTGCTCCATGACCAACTCTGGCACAGGACCATCAAAGAAGTACAAGTCAATGACCCCTCCAACCACCTTGTAGGTAATTCTGTCACCAGTATATACAATGTCCATCCCATTGCTATTGAACAGCAAGACTCCATGATTGGTCCCCAACCCAGGATGAGACCTTACATCCATGTAAAAAGGGTGGGAACCATACAAGTTGACGTCAACATTGCTACTACGAATATCAGAATTCCAAAGAGTTGATGTCTGGTCGTGCTTGAGCTTAAATGTTCTCTTGGTATGGTCCCCGAGACCATAGATAGATGACCGATTAGCTGGCAATGAAGAGGACAGTTGAAGGTACTGATCCTTGAAGATGAGGAGCGTGTCTGGAGAGTCATTTTTAGGTGAGGTGTCAAAAAGAACATCACCTGAGGAACGGCGCATGATAGTGAAGCCAAAAGGGGTGGTGTTGGGGAGAGTGACAAAAGGGGTGGTGTTGGGGAGAGTGACACTAAGGTCAGAAATGGTGTTTGTTTGGAAGTATTGAGTGTCTTCGGATGATGGAAGTGAGGTAGAAGAACGCTTTCCTAGGAGGGAGCTTCGGGGGGATGAATGTGTTTCACAGGGGAAAAATTCTTGAGGAACTTCCCATCTTTTATGATCTGCATCCGTAATTCTGACACTTAACGATCTTTTGTCTCAAAGTTGCAGAATCCATCGGCATGTAAAACAAGAAAAGGCTGATCAGTTTGTTTATAAACAACACTCTAATCAAATTTAAAAGATGTTTTGACACAAAAAAGACGAGTCTGTCTGAGGAAGATGGTGTGTAGGCAGCCTTACCCCTCCTACCTTGTGAAGGTAGATTGGTCGTTCCCCATCAGTAAAGCACATCAAAATCAAGTATTGAAAAGTAATGCTGTAGTAAAGAAGCCATGATATTAATAAAGGAGAAGAGAACAACAACAACAACAAATAATACAGTAACTAAATCAAAGAAAAAGACAGGTAACAAAATAAAAAATAAGATAGTAGGCAAGCAATACTAACAATACTGATACGGGACACTCGACAACGCTGGGTTACCTACTAACCTTCTATCTAGATCATTACCTAGCATTAAGGCTGAGATTTTGAATATCAGGTCCAAAAACAGATGAACTTTTGATGAGCTGAAGATGAGCAGTTAATATCCTTCCAGATGAGTCAACACCTACTGATCTAACAATATAGCCATATCCAGTTGGTTCAGAATTTGTTGTAAGTGCTATTAAATGAACCAATAAAGTGAAATACAAGAGAAAATTAGATAGAACAATAATAGTACAAGATTTTATAGATTTATCAATACTGTGTATGTTCATTGTGATGAGGAAAATATAATACTATCTAACTTTGTTGTATGATACTATATGGGAAATGGAAGATATTGTATTGTCCTTTATTCAATGGTCCAACACTCAACTGTATGTGGTTGCTAATGGAAGATATATAGGCTGAGAAATAGACCTTTTGGGTATACTTTCGTACTTAATGGTGTTTGCTTTATTAATTGCTTAGCCTTTAGACAACTTTTTGGGGATTAGAGCTAATAGAATTGGCACAGCTCTTCTTCATTTAGCGCGCGACATGTGGCCGGTGAGCTGAAATTGGATGCAGTGTTCTCCAGTCTCCACATGGAAGGTTGGTTTTCAAAATATAGTGTTAGCATTCTGTATTAGTTGTATTGTACTAGAATATCTTGGTTAAGAACTCAACTGAGAGAACAGTGCTAGAATCAATAGGTATACTGTTTTTAGTATCACCATAAGTTGGTATATTCACATACATACCTTAGGTCCTGTGTTTGTCAAGAGTCTTTTTAGATTAATGGAGATTCGTATGCCAAAGTTATAAATATATGTACCATATAGAGAGAGCATTTAGATTAGATATTTGCATGGAAATGCATGCTGATTTAGGGTATATTGCATGCATCAACAGAATCTTTCAAGACAGCTTATTCTCCGTTTAATTTGATTACATAATCTTTGAAGGCATAATACATAAACAAGTCCTTTAACTTGGCCTCAGATCACATCTATGACCTCCAACTTTGGTTGTGCACAAGTAGGCACTTAAACTTGTATAAAGTTGAACAAGTAGACACATATGTCATATGTGGCGTCCTACGAGGCCAATTATTGTCCTCCATGGCATCTTACGTGTATTAAGCTACATATAACATGTGTGTCTACTTGTTCAACTTTATATAAGTTCAAGTGCCTACTTGTGGACATCCAAAATTGGAGATCATAGATGTGCTTTGAGGTCAAGTTAAAGGGCATGTTTATGTATCATGCCATCTTTTTAACTTGCAGTGAACTTTTAAAAGGATATGCAAGTAACATGTTACTTAAAATTATGGTGACATATGTTCTTCATAAGCTTTATAGTCAAATTTATTTGACATAGATCTGTGTTTCTCCTATAACGGTATAGAAATATCATGCTCCATGGATCTCATTATAACACCATCAGATAACTGTAACTCCTGAGCATAAATCACAGTTATGCGTATTGGAAATTGCAATTGATGTTAGGAATGCAGATGCACAGCTTTATTAAGTTTGGAAATTGCAATTGGTGTTAGGAATGCAGTCACAATCATCATCATTAGCAAAGTAGTGCTAACAATTATATAAGCAACATATATAAGCCACATGTTGAAAACATAATGGAAGATTATACAATTTGTGTTAGCCTATTGACATAATATGTTTTAATAATAACAAATTAATAAAGGAAAAATGCAGAATACACCGAAGATGGAATCAAGGCAAGAAGGATCTTCACCGGAGCTGAACTTGGATCCCCAACTACAAGGAAGTCGAAGCTGGATTTGGAACAACAATTATGAGAAGATCTCATTAGATCCCTAACTATCGGAAAGTCAATCCTACTAAAGACAATCACAGGTCAAAAGTAGATCTCACAAGGAACCATGGAAGGATAGAAGATCACACCCTCTATATGGACATATTTGATATGAACATGTAGCTGAGAGTCCATTTTCAAGAAAGGAAGATCATATCATACGAAGGGACATATCTAATATGGAAGTACCATATAATGTGAATCCTCAATCAAGGAATCAATTCAAATCCTTGATTGAGAAGAAATTCCTTGGGTTTTTCTTTTAGAGCAAAGAAGTCAGATCACATGAAGGCTATAAATAAGAAGATTAAAGATCGAAGACCTGACGCAACTTCATAGGAAATTCTTAGTGTGTCTCAATCGTCAAGTCTTCATAAAGCTTTGTAATTTTCAAGTTACAATAGTTCCAAAAAGAGAAAGATCGAGTCAACGTAGTTATACCAATTGCGGCTGTGTCACAAGATTTGAATAACAAAATAAGATTCGAAAATTGTTCAAACACTCTGTAACCTGTTTCTCTCATTAAGAGCTCTAAAGAAAGTCCCTGTAACCTAAGGGGACTGGAGTAGACATCACATCGGTGATTCAAACCAGGATAAATCTTTGTGTCTTTTACTTATTTGCTTACTTACATTTTCAACTCTATTATGTTTTGCATAGTATACTAACCTACACGTGGGCGACTATCAAGGCTGATCAGTCGACTCAAAATTTTTTTTTAATTCATAACTCTCTTAACCCCCTCTTGAATTTCAATTTGAACTCATTGTAAATTAAAAAAGGTCTATAAATATTCAGCATTTTGGCCAAAATGTGGTGTTATAAAAAATCCAGATTTATTATTTGATAAAGATATTATTGAATGAAATTACATTTATGTTTTTTTGATCGTCCTCAACTCATTCTTCTATATAGTAGAAAAATTTAGTCGCGAATGAAAGCTGAGCTAAATGCAGCATTATAAAAAAAAATCATGAGTGAAAAATGCTTTTAGAAGAAAATTACTTTTTTTAGCTATGAAAAGATGCTTATTCTACTTTCCTTAAATACTTCTCTAATTTTTTTAAAAAATAAACACCAAACATGAAAGCTGATCTGAACAATATAATTATTAAAAAAAAAAAATCAAAATCAAATTGACGAATAAGCAAGTGATTGATTTTTTTTAATTTTTATTAGCAAAAAAAAGATTATCATATAATAAAATTTAAATAACCATTAACACAATCTTAATGAAGACTTAAAATGTTGTCTAATACCTAAACAACAAACTCACCAACCAAATTGAAGAAAAGGAAGGAAAATGGCATCGCCTCTACTTACCAAACAGTTTATCGGTGCTCCGATTTCCATCCAACTTCTCCTCTTCCAATCTCCAAATCCATGGTCACCGATTAGAGCACAACCGACTAGGTGAATCTTTTTGCCCTCCATCCGCTTGTTGAAATGTCTGAATGAACAACTTGAGGTGTATCACTTCCTTTTCTTGTTTTTGTGTGATTTAAGAAATTGGGTTTTATACTTTACTATAATTTTCTTGTTTTGATAACTTGTGATGTTCGAATTAATTTACGTGTACCTTTTTTTTTGTTTTTGTGTGAATTAAGAAATTAGGTTTTATACTTTATTGCAATTTCTTGTTTTGATAGCTGTGGTGTCCAAGTTAGCTTGCATGTACCTCGATTAATTTCACTTCGCATTAGCAACAGATAGATATCAGGTAACTCTAAAGCTAATTTCACTTGATACTTGTCCACCTCTCACTAACAATAAATATCAAGTAGTTCTATTCACTAACTTTGTTGATTAAGGCTATGACATATACAGTGATGTGATATTTGTCGCTCCAGTGAATTTAATTGAGGTGCTCAAAAACCGGATAGAACTTTAGGGTTCTCAAAAAATAAAAATAAAAAAAGATTATCATATAATAAAATTTAGATGACAATTAAAATAAGAGTCATAAAGACTTAAAAGATCTTTTGTCTATAAGGAAAACAAATAACTCATCAACCAAATTCAAGAAAAAGGTGTGAGAAAAGGAAAGAGAATGGCATCGTCTCTACTTAATTATAATATAATCATTTAAAGAAAGAAACGAAGTCTTTGATTATTTTTTTTTGGGAGAGGGGTTGGGGTAAGGGAATATTATACTCCCTCCATTCCTAAATACTTGTCATTGTTACTAAAAATAGACAATACACAATATCTATTATTTTACAAAATTAAGATATAATTAGTTGTTTGTTTCTACATTTGCCCTTGATCATAAATGTAGAGAGATAACAGTATGATGCAAAAGCGAGAAATATTAAATTGAATGGAGTAATAAATAAGGGTAATTTAGTCAAATTATCAGTCTAATTAATGTTTTTCTTAAGGGGCATGTAAAATAAAACATGACAAGTATTTCAGAACGGAGAACTGGAAGTTCAGGTAGCCAACCTAATGAATTACTAAGATTTTCGAGTCTTGAAAGTTGATGTTTGTTTCATACTTTTTTTGTATCCGTGATCATTCCACCAAGTAAGAAATCACATGTAATTTGACACATGTAATTTTTTTGTATGCGTATGCGAAGTTGGTAAGGATTAATACTTCATTTCTATTGGGATCTTTACACAAAAAGCCGATTTAGTTTACTGTATACATTTCTAGTTGGCATATATCAATGACACATTATAAATGAATTCTACATATAGTATGTATCGGTTAATTTAAGCAGTTGAGTATTCGACTATTGTGGTTAGTTCGTTACTTCTATTTCTATGGCCGGCGATCATAAAAACCCTAATAAAGTTTGATCTGGACTGATCTATATGGGCTTTTTGTTGGGTTTTTCATCACTCTATTTTGTAAGCCCAACCTATTGCTCATGGCCCAACACAACAACAATTCATTTTATGTAGTATTCGCGAATTCTGGAAAAAAACGCCACCTAAACATTTTTAAATTATTAAATGCCTATAGAAACGATAATAACAACAATTCAGTGTAATTTCACAAGTGAAATCTAAAAAGGGGAGAGGCGTATCGGTCCTTATTCTATCTCTATGGGGGTAGAGAGGTCAATTCTGATAGGGTCTCGACTCAACGAAATCATTATTCAAGACAGAACTAAAAACCAAGAGTAAAAAATTTTTAAGCACAATGAATCCATCTACTTTTCTATCATCTGGTATGCGAAACTCATTTGTCCAACTATATCATACGTATCGCAAAGTGGTGTAGGGTCTACTTAAAGTTTTTTTAAAAAAAATACTCCATATCAAAATTTCTCCAATCCCCTTATTCAATCCTGAAGGATCTATTTGTCTATCAAAAAAATTTACATATACACATCAGAACAACAAAAGATTCACGCCGCCTAGGGTTTATTTAAGAGAAAACGGCCCCCTATAAGAAAGTTCTTCATTTCAATATTCGAATCTGAAGAATCTATCGATCTATTAACAAGATTTTATCACACAAACATGAGAACAACATTAAGAAAATCAAGGGAGCATACAAATACTCCATATCCCCTTAATCGATCTTGCAGGATATCTATCTGTCTACCAGAAAAATTTCACACATCACATCATAACAACAAAAGATTCACGCCGCCTAGGGTTTATTTAAGAGAAAACGGTTTCCCATAATAAAGTTCTTCATTTCAGGATTCAACCTGAAAAATCTATCGATCTACTAACAAGATTTTATCACACAAACATAAGAACAAACATTTACAAAATCAAAGGAGTATAGAAATAATACACATAAATAACCCATCAAAAAGGGAAAACAAATCAAGTGTACGTACAGAAAACAAGTCTATAATTTATTTTAAAACAATAAAGATGAATCAATTAATTTACTAAAGTTTACCTATTATTAGAAGAATACTCATACAATTTTCCTGTACATGAATAAACAATAGTAGCAACTTGAGCATCACATAAAATGGCTAACTCATTAGCTTTTTTCACTGATCCTTGTCTACTTTTGGTGAAGGTAACATCTCTATATTGTGAGTTCTCAATTTTCTTCATCTCAATTTTTCTTCACACCATTTTACCTTCCTTTTCAATATGTGAAAAAAAAATAATAAGTCATTTGTGATGAGTTTATGTGTTTATATAGATATGTTGAATGATTGAAGGATGGAAAGAAATTTTAGAATTTAGGTAAGAAATTTAGGAAGTTACTCGCACACAGTGTTTATGCCAGATCGAATTATTTTATCATGGTTAAGTTCAGTGTGTCTTAGACTTTTCGAATATAGTTTAGGATGTAAACTATGACTTTTTCCTATTTTTTATAAACCATGTCTAACCGACGTGCGCTAACACAAGACTTCTTAACTTAACATGATAAGATAATTCGATCTGGCATAAACACTGTGTGTGAGTAAGTTCCTAAATTTCTTACCTAAATTCTAAAATTTCTTTCCATCCTTCAAGCATTCAACATATCTATATAAACACATAAACTCATCACAAATGACTCATTTTTTTTTTTTCGCATATTGAAAAGGAAAGTAAAATGGTGAGAAGAAAAATTGAGATGAAGAAAATTGAGAACTCACAATATAGAGATGTTACCTTCACCAAAAGGAGACAAGGATTAGTGAAAAAAGCTAATGAGTTAGCCATTTTTTGTGATGCTCAAGTTGCTACTATTGTTTATTCATGTACAGGAAAATTATATGAGTATTCTTCTAATAATAGGTAAACTTTAATAAATTAATTGATTCATCTTTGTTGTTTTAAAATAAATTATAGACTTGTTTTTTGTATGTGCACTTGATTTGTTTTTCCTTTTTGATTGGTTGTTTATGTGTATTTCTATACTCCTTTGATTTTGTAAATGTTGTTCTCATGTTTGTGTGATAAAATCTTGTTAGTAGATCGATAGATTCTTCAGGTTCGAATCCTGAAATGAAGAACTTTCTTATAGGGAGCCGTTTTCTCTTAAATAAACCCTAGGCGGCATGAATCTTTTGTTGTTTTAATGTGATGTGTGAAATTTTTCTTGTAGACAGATAGATCCTTCAAGACCTAATAAGGGGATATGGAGTATTTGTATGCTCCTTTAATTTTCTTAATGTTGTTCTCATGTTTGTGAGATAAAATCTTGTTAGTAGATCAATAGATTCTTCAGATTCGAATATTGAAATGAAAAACTTTGAAATGAAAAACTTTCTTATAGGGAGCCTTTATCTCTTAAATAAACCCTAGGCGGCGTGAATCTTTTTTTGTTATGATATGTATATGTAAGGTTTTTTGGTGGACAGATAAGATCTATCAGGATCGAATAAGGGGATTGGAGAAATTTTGATATGGAGTATTTTTTTTAAAAGAAACTGTAAATAGACCCTATGCCGCTTTGCGATACATATGATATAGTTGGACAAATGAGTTTCGCTTACCAGATGATAGAAAAAGTAGATGGATTCATTGTGCTTAAAAACTTTTTACTCTTGTTTTTTAGATCTGTCTCGAATAACGTTTTCGATGAAGCGATATCCTATCAGAATTATTCTGACCTCTCCACCCCATAGAGGTAGGGTAAGCATTGTGAATAGTTAACTAATATTTATCTAAACTCTTTTGAGATTGCTCATATTACATGAATGAAATAATACACGGCTCTCAAAAGGAGTACTCATTCTTTTAAGTGTAAATCCAACCAAATAATGTGTGTATTCTAGTTACAACTGATAAAAAATTAAACTGGAAATGTCATGTAAGATTTGACTATCGTAGAATAGATAATTCTCAAAAACATTTTATATTTTTGTTCTCATTTAAGTAATTGGATATTTATTTGAAGAAAAAAAATTATTTAAAAATGTCATTATTATTATTATTATTTTGGTTTTCCACCGGGTGTTCGGTACCCGCATTGGAGCCCTGACTAATCTGAATAGCGCATTGCAGAGTCCATTCTGGGGGTGGCGCTCCCAAAAGGATTTTGTCCATACCTATGGCTCAAACCTGAGACCTCTAGTTAAGGGTGGAGTAGTAGTACCACAACCCATGTTGGTTAAAAAAATGTCCTTATGGATTTAACAAAAATGCCAAGTTATCATTTCAAAAAAATAAGATTTAATTATTTTTCGTAAGAGAGTTAAGATGGGACAGAACTTAAAGATAATTACCCCCTTAATTATTATTTTTTTGGGTGAAAAAAAAAAAGAAAATCTTATGAATCACCAACTAAACAAATTACAAAACTCATAGGGACACCACTAATACTTCTATGTCTAATTAGTCGGGGACTAATCAGAGCATTCTACCTATCTACCTCTGTTCAGTATTATCTCAGTTGTACAACTTCTGTAATGGTTCCTATTCTTTACTGTTTTATGCCCTATACCCTGTATTTACACTCTTCTTTAATCTGGTCGCATATCATAGCTGATCGTTGGACTTTGTGATTCCACAGTGTCTTGTTCCTAGCACTCCAAATAGCACATAACAAAGTAGTGAAACACTATGTGCAAAGCTTCTACGGAACCTTCACTTCAGTTTTCTAAACACTCTTCTCCATACGTCAGGATGAGATGTTTCTATTCCATATATACCTAGTCACTGCAGTAAGTCATTTAAGAACATTCGTGACAATTAGATGTTTGAGGTCTTATTCAGCATCCACACATACTATGCATAACACATCATGTCCATAGTCCATTTTCTGCATTCTTTTCGGTGTGAGCAATATGTAATGGCCACTAAGCCTACAAATAAAGCTATGCTTGGGCACATTTAGGCCGTTCCATACCCATCTCCCCTTAAACTAATTAATCTCATCCAAATAGCCATGAAATTGTAATAAAATTTGCTTACATGCACCAAAAATGTGCAGGAGATCAGTCCAAAAATCTAAATAACCAAAAAAATGCTTTATTTTGTACTAAATTTAACTACTTCAGCTAAATGACAAATTAAAATAAAGTTTACACACAAAATAACATTCAAAACAATGATGATTTAACTTCCGCAGTTCTAGTACAACAACTTTGATGATAATTTAACTTTAGCAGTTATGGAACAATAACTTTGTATCTTAGATGCTTTTGTAAGTGTGCTCTTAATGTGCTCCTAAGTTCATAGAATTCATTGAACCTTACCCTCTAGAAAATTAATAAAACTTAGCTGTGAGTCCAACCACCACAGAGTGTGTTCTATGACAGAACTTGACTCCAAACTCTTGTCCACCTTCAGAAAGGATACTTCCTCAGTTGACCGATCTGCCTCATATTAGATTGAACAATATAAAACAAAACGACAAATAATGAATATTTTTTATTTGTGAATTTTAATCCAATTTAAAAGTTAGCTGAATTACCAAATGCTAAATCTTCATCATTATAACACATTACTGTTCACTCATATTTTCACCAAGAGCGACACTTTATGATTTCATAGTTATCTATAATTAAAGAACTGTGACTCTTCTTAATACTATTCTTTAAAATTTACCACATATCTCTATTGTAGTTAAATGTCATATAAGCCATGATCACAAGAATATACATGAATTCTTGTTTATGTATAGTTTACTTGTTTGCTAGAATGAAACATGAATTAAGTGATAATAACATTCTGAAACCCAGAAAATATTGGATGCTTAAATCTATAGGTGAATAAAAATAAAACGGATTAGGTGCTACATGCACTCCACTACATATAAGTTCTCTGACGGGCTCATAAATTTTAGCTATTACACTGTTGAAATTTTGCTTCAATCAATTTATATTGTGGATGTTCTTGAAAGCGTTCACTTAATTTGCTCTTAAGATTAACTTGCAGAATCCATTATAACTTAAAGTATACCAAAGTAATGGACCTCAGTTGTGAGATGTTTATTGATCTGTATAACAGGAATAAGAGGTTGAAACAGAAAGATGAAAGAGATTTATGTTCAATCTCCAACCAACTAACAATCATTTCTTTCCTAACATGTCCTCTAATCCATAAGTTGCCTCACTTTCTCAACATTTCCCCATATCCCAAGTACACCTTAAATACTTAGCAACAATAAATATGCAGCAGAGAAAGTAGCAATGATGGACGACTTGGTATGCTGTTTTCCTAATGCATTGCCCCCTTTTGTTTCTCTTCTCTCTCACTTTCATGGTTACTAATTTGATGGTTGACCTTTATTTCTATTTTTTCACAAAATTATAGTATATACTTTTTTTTGTTTATTTATTTTGACTGGTTTAAAATATTTTACATCTTCTCTCCTTAAAATTACGGAAAAAATAATATTAGTTTTATCACGTTAAGGTATAAATAACTTAAACGTAAAGTACAATTATGATAACTTATTTTACTTTTTATGTAGTTTTTAAATATGTAAAATATTTTAAAAAAAGTTTAAAGATTGTACTTTTGAATGCGGGATCCTCCATTTTGTTGTTCATGTTGATTTAAAGTTAAACTATGTCTAGCTTACTCAAATCAAATTCGGCCCGCTTATATCTGATCTGACCTGCTTAGTTTTGAGGTCTTGTTGACGTTCTTAGTTATTTTTTTTGAATCCCTTTAATATAAATCCTGGCTCCGCCACTAGTAGTTAATCTCTTCAATGTTGAGGTGGTTGCTGAAGTTTATATAGATAGCAATGATGAGGATATTATAATGCGATTATCTTTCTCTGTTCGAAGGTACATTAATTGTCTGTTGTTTTACTTACATATTTTATAGCATACTGATATTGTTGTCTACCAAGTCACCAAGGGAGAAAGATTTCACGATAATTTCGAAACTCTCTTTTTAATGTTTTAAGTTAATCGCTTCAATTGTTGTTTTATTAATCTTTACGTAAACTCATTACCTCAATTCTTGGGCACATATAAAGTGTACAATATTCATTTTCACAAACTTCATATTTTCATTTTGTAGGATTTCAGGGATGATAATGACATGATCTCTCCTTCTCTTAAAGAGACCTTGGCAGGAAAAGTAGATTCGAATTTGGATGCATATCATATGTAAAAGAAGTTGATAATGATCTCAATGTTCAACTCTCAAGTAACAAGGTCATCAAAGTGGTTAAAATATGAGGAAAACGCAGAAAATATTTCCTCAAATATTAGCTTTTTCTATTTATTTCTAGGACGATAAATTCTTTAACAATATTTAGCATCCAAAGTTGCTTGTTTCATATAGCGTCTACAACCATTAGTGACTTCTTTTTGATCTTATGTGCAAATTTGTGTTCATATTCATTAATCTCAGCTTTAAAAGGGTTATGTGGTTGTGGAAATCTTCTATGACACTAGGGGTGGGCGTTCGATCGGTTTGGTCTGATTGTTTAATATCGGTTCTGTTTATTGGTTTTCAGATTGACAAAAATGACATCCGTAACCAAACCGAAATAAATTCGGTTTGGTTCAATTTTTACAAATTCGGTTCAGTTATTTCGGATTTTTATTTCGGTTTGAAATATTAAAGTAGTTAGCCATTTTTTTTCATAACTGAGCATTTAAAACTGATGGATTTTTTTAGAAAAATTATTTTTTTCAAACCTGTTTTTCATTGCCAAATATAAATAACTATAAATAACTCAACATGGACGAAACGAAATCAAATAATCATAAGTTTAACATAATACATAACGTCATTAATCATTACATATAATATAACTTTGCACAAATAATCTACAAAACAACACAAAACTCATAAAAATAGTTCATGAAACGACATACTTTCTGCATAAATAGTCCATAAAATAGTCTAAAGTCACCAAAATAGTCCATAAAATATTTGAGTCACTAAAACAATCCATATAATATTATATATATATATATATATATATATATATATTATTTATTTATTTATTTATAAAATTTTGATTTTTCGGTTTAACCATTTTTTTTTTTAAAATCACAAATCGAACCGAAAAATCAAAATTTTAAAATTACAAATCGAATCCGATCCGAAAAACTGAAAAACCGAAACCAAAATTAAATTTCGATTTGATTTTTCGGGTTTTTCGATTTAAACCAAAATATGCCCACCCCTATATGACACCATTCATTAGAAAGTGAAATCATAAAATATATTATCCCCTAACTAGCTCACAATCATTGCAGTGACTTGGTGAGAATGTGTATATATAAATTTTCCTCCTTAGGAGGAGTACTCTTAACAAAAAAGGTTTGTTGTTCCTTAAACAACTACAAGTGAAAAATGCACTCCAATTATGAACTATCACTTTTGAATTGCAGAGTTGTGACGATATATGGTATTATGTCTTTTTAATCCAATTTATTATCAGAAAATAAGAATTTTAATACACCATCAACATATTTTGCCATCAATACTTTTTCTTAAAAATTCATATAGTTAATAATTTTTTATATCATGTTTATGTAATTTATTCTTTATTTCTTTTAAATACTGTGTGAGAAACTAATTGATGACAATCTGAAGGTAATATTTGAAGAGGTATCAATTACAGTTCATTAGAATTTATTACTTCTGTATTTGTTATGGTTTGTTAGGGATGTCTGGCACAAATATATTTTCAATATTTGATTATAAGGTTCTAACATATATTTAGAGTGAATAGAGCATGACTTCTAAAAAGAATATCTTTTCATATATTTTGGTTACATGTAATTAGAACGTGAGTGAAAAAAAAAAATTTAATTTAAAGACTAAAGAAGTTCATAGATTATAAAGAGTCTAAGTGGATTTTTAGATCAACTTATATCTTTTGTACTTATTATATGGTTCTTTATTTTTTTTTTAATCTTTTTTGCTTAAAAATAAGTGCTTAAAAGCACTTTTTTAATTTACACAAAAACTTTAAAAGTACTTATAAATTATTTTGTCTTAAAAACACTTAAAATAAGCCAACTTAAATCGACCCTAAATTATGATATGCAATCCGCGCATCGACCGGGTACTATACTAATTTTATCTTAAAGAAAAAGATGTAACACCCCGCCCTCTCAGGCTAAAGTTTGAATCGTCTTTTCTACACGTATAGACCCGAACCCAATGATTCTTTGTTAATATATGTGTGATGATCAATCTTATAGTGTTTGAATGCCTTTGACTATGAATTGAGGTCACAAAATCCCCTAACTCAAGGACGAGTTGAAAGCTTTCCGATCGATTGAGTTTTGCTGAGCGTCTAAATTTGGGTCAACTTCTATCGACCATAACTTTTTGTATATAACGAATTAGAGGGCCTAATATATCAAATGAAAGGTCTTTGAGTCCTCTTTCCAATGCCACTAGTTTATCCATAATCCGATATCGGGGTAAAAGGTTATGCCCGTTTTCCAGAGAGGTGTCATTCGAGGCCGAATCGCGCAAAAAAGTATGTTTTTAGCGGGGTATTTTGGTACTTTCCCTTCCCAGAAACCTCTCACACGAATTAAATAACACCCTAAACGTTATTTACTCAACTATTATCAGTTTTACAACATCAAGATCCTCTTTTCACTCTAAAAAATAAGATCAAACTAGGGTTTCCTCCAAGAACAAGAAATCAAGAATCAATCCTTAAGTTCAAGATTTCAAGAAACAGATCAAGATTTGGGTTCCATTTTTCAAAGCTTATAATCTAAGGTATGTGGGACTTCACTAAACATCATGGGCATAATTTTTCTATTATTTTTATTACATTAAAGATCCCCAATCATATTTATAAAGAAAGGGTTTGAAATTGTTTGAAAAGTATATGTCATGAAGTTGTTTTGAAGAAATTGTATGTTGTCTTGAACCGGCTATCGTGAATTTTGAATATAACAATGTATTTATGTTTTGGGGTGCAATGAAAATTTGAATGAGAGCATGAATGATCAAAATCCCCTCTTTTATCGTGATATTTTTGATTTATATTGTTATGGGTTGTTTAAAGGCATGAACTTCCTAAACAAAAAACTAATGGGTGAGTGCTTGTTTAATGATCATGGAGTGGTACCTTTTATGACATGTTGGGAATGTGTTTTCACATGATAAATGCTTGTTGTGTTTAATTAACAATCTTTCTTGGATTTTAAGTAATTACTATGAGGTGACCACTTATTGATTTTACAATTGGGAGGAGAATATTTTGATAAATATTTAAATGAAAAGTCTATTGCATAACTCTCTCTCTCATCTGATGTTTAAAAGTTAGGGTGGTCATGAATATGATAATAAGTAAAAAGGGCCGTAGATATGATGTGACATGATTTGATTGACATGCAAGTCAGGGTATGACGTTACCCGATGATTCCATGCCCTTAACAAGATAGTGTTGAATGTTTGAAAAGTATGAATGTGTTTTCGTTTAAGAACTAAAAGTTGGGCTTAAGAGAGCTAGTAGGTTACTCGAAGAAGGCGTTTGAGTGCAAGGGCTCATCACCGAAAATCGTAGTTGCCGATACGGGACTTATGATAAATGATCCTATATGATAAGACATTTTTAGGACATCTCACATGGGGGAATTTCCTGCGGTGTTCTCACATAGGGGGTATCACCACTCCAATCCTGAAGGCTACTTGGATTGGAGGCTTGGCTGCTGAGTCAAGGGCGGGTTCCACATAGCCTGTGGATTTTCAGATTTGTAGGGTGTACCGACTAGCTCAGAAGAATAACAAAGGGTGAGTCATGGTTTCAAAGAAGTGTTTTGGAGATCACTAAAGTATGCCCATGTATTTTTACTTACGTATTATGGTCATTATTTTTATGAAATACTCTTATCTATTTTGTATTAAAAACGTGCTTTTTGAATTGTTTCACATACCAGTATGTTTGTATTGACCCCTTATATTTCAGGGTGAGGCTCAGTCCAGGGATCCCGCCAAACCATAGAATCATTAGACCAAGTGTGCAGTTGGTGAACCTTCTTTATTTCGGAAGGCCTGCTGCTAGAGTATTATTTTGCATTTTAGTTTTGGGTCCGACTGGGGGCCTTGTCCCAGTTATAGACAAGTTATTATATTCTGATGTATTAGAGATTTCGCAGACTGAGATGGATATTGTCTAGATGTCTATTGATTTCATTCTGTATTATAAAATTGAACTCAGAGTATGACCATGATTTCGTCTGTTTATTTCTGCATTCTCTTTATTGCATGTGAATGGTGTTCGTGATTGCCAGATAAAAACGAGGCTCTCGGGCCTCCACAGTTTGAGATGCCCTTCATGGCCAGGGCATCGGTTTGGGTCATGAAAAACTTGGTATCAGATCATAGTTCATGGTCCTAGGGTGTCTGCGAAATCGCGTCGGATAGAGTCCTATTTATGGGAGTGTATCACGTGTAATACCCTGCATTTTTGGACTAGTCTTTGAACCATTGTTCCTACGTGTATAAGCTCCAATCCAAGTGATTATCATGTGAATACAAGTTTCATGATCATTATCCTAGTCTATGAAGTGGTTTGGAGGTGAAAAAGGTTTATAGCAATGACTTAGAACAAAGTTGAGCTAAGATCATTTGATTCATCCAAAGTTGATATTCGATTCTACAAAAGTCTACTTTAAACTTATATAACTTATTATATATATGGAATTTTTCATCTCAAAAACCCACCAAATTATAGATAATTGAATTAGCTTTTCAACGATACCAATTTCGCCAAAATCCGATACCTAAGCGAAAAGTTACAGCCATTTTTGTGAGAGGTAGTAAGCCGAGGCGATAAGCGAGGCGACGCCCTGCCTATTCCGGCTAGTGTAATTTCCTGCAGTCAAGATCTACGTCTAAGAAGGGCATTTTAGTCATTTAACACCCTTAAATAGCCCCAGTAACACGAGATTCAGCCTCTAATAACCAAATTATACCCTCATTCTCTCAAATTCTCTCAAGAACACACCTTAGGGTTTCAACTCAAAGTTCAAGAGAACTCAAGATTTAACCGTCAATTTTCGGAATTGATTCAAGAATCGGAATCCCCAAGCTAAGAGCATCAAGAACATCCGTTCAAAGGTACAAATAGCAACCCAAAAGCAAGAGTTCATTCAAGTTCCTAATCCAAGGTATGTAGGGTTTGAACAAGAACACCCTTTCATTCTTGTGCCCAAAAGTTTTAGTTTTTCTTAAAGAATTTTGTATTTTCAAGATGAATTCATATTATTTTTCTATATTTCAAGTTTGTGAGATTATGGAATCGTTCAAGTCTTGAATTGTATTATTATCTTGTTTAATTATGATCTAAATTGAGAGTTCATGATATAAATTGCACATTCCTATATTGATATCATATTTTCAAGAATTTCCAAGATTTGTTGTCATGAATTGAGCCTTATTGTGAAATTGTGAGTCTTCTTGGAATTTGCAGCTCAATCTTGACCTTGAGGACAAGGTCAATTTGATCGGAGGGGTATTGTTAGATCGTAAAATGTGAATTGGGAAAGTGTGAATTTGGAAAGTAGCGTAGGATTATATGTTAAGTGATGAGATGGATCCTTCATTAAAGTGATGAACGACCAGATGATGGGTGATAGCTAGAGCAGGTCCAAACGGTTATATCAACACAAGTGGAGTGGAGCCTAAACAGATTTGGACTGGTAGTTATTTTGTTGCTCTCTTTCTTTTTCCGTTTTCCTTCTTCCTCGACTAATTCCTTCTCATCATTAATACACTATCACAGATTACAAAGCTGGAAGCTTATCAATGGAGTTTGGTTCGCAGTAATCTTGTAGTAGTGAATACTATTGTAACAATTTTACTGAACTATTATCAATAAAATCCCAATTCTGTTCGATTGAATCTTCGATTTCTCTCTCGCGATTCGATTACGATTTAAAGGACATAACAATCTACTTTTGTTTATAGGTTCATCCCTGATTTGTCCTTACTGAGCAAGAGTTGTCATGAATCATGTAAATAAAAATACTAATGAAATTGAATAAATATAAGATTAAAAGAAGTAACTTACTCAATCCACCTGCCAAACATCCATACTAATCTTGTTCTTGAAATTTTTTGCACCAAATTTATACATGAAGGAGAGGTATCACATAAATTTAGCTTTAGAGTTACCTGATATCTATTCGTTGCTAGTGGAAGGTGGACAGATATCACGCAAAATTAATTAAGGTGCACATAAACTGACTCGGACACCATGGTTCTCAAACCAAGAAAATTGTAATAAAGTTTAAAACCCAATGTCTTAATTCACATAAAAACAAGGAAAAAAAGTGATAAACCTAAAGTTGTTCATTCAGACATTTCAATAAACAGGTGGAGGGCACAAAGTTTCACCTACTCGTTTAGGCTGTAATTGGTGAGCTGGGAGTTTGAAGGTTAGAAGAGGAGAAGTTGGATGGTAGCTGAACCGATATGAATCTGGAAAACGGAGCCCCGATAAACTATTTGGTAAGTAGAGACGATGCCATTTTCTTTCCATTTTCTTCAATTTGGTCGGTGAATTTGTGTTTAGGTATTAGACAACATCTTTCAATTTTCACAATAATCTATTAGACCATTATACTTATAGTTGTCCGAGTTTGTAACATAGACACTACTAGCTATAGTTTAGTTAACAGTTCAAAAATGATTTTCTTATAACATTCCTCGACCAAATCACATAATAGTTGTCACCTTCCACCACCACCAATAGATAGTTGAGTATGGAACCATTGAATGAAGGACCATACAATGTTTTCCATTTCCCACATAATATGAAATTTAAATCTGCATTAAAAAACCACTAAACTTGAAATTTTTGAAACACTATAGTTGAAACTTCAAAAATCATTTTTTTATAATGCTGGCATCTAGTTCAACTTTCATGCATCTCGACTAAATTCACGAAATACTTGCCACCTTCTCAGGGGCTGCTCAAGAAAATCGGTGGCCTAAGGTGAAAGTCAAACGGAGGCCTTAAAATTTTAAGAAAAAAATATTATTTTTAATAAACTCTATTTTTATAATTATATAATTTATTTTTTTAACTATTCCTTTTTAAGAAACAATAAATTAATACATTTAATCTTTCATGAGACAAAACACTCTAGATATATGAACTTTTAATAGTTCTTTCCTTTTATCTAAAATAACTTAATTTTTCTATTAATAATAGTTATTTATTTTTGTAAAATATTTATAATATATTATCCTAAAAAATGAGGCCTCTCAAATTTGGGGGTCTAACGCCGCCGAAAAATTTTACTATGGGTCTCATGCACCACCTCATATTTGCATGAGGCCCCTATTATTTTGACACATAAGCTTTGTGGACCCCACCACCTAAAATAATTTGCATTTTTATATTCTTTTATTTTCTAAGTTATTTAATTTTTTTTTATTTTTTGGACAAATCACTTTTTTTCTTTTCTTTTTCTTTTATGGGGTTAACTTTTATTTACTTTTTTTTTTCTTTCTTTGTCTGTTCTTCATTTTTTTCTCGTGTTACTATACTAAATAAATTGATATTTTTATTATTTTTCTTTGTTTTTATTTCCTCCTAATTTTTATTTGTTGGTATTTATAAACAAATTAATTTTTTTCACTCGACTTTGGTGGTAATTTATATATTTTAATTATATTCTCTTAATTATTTGTTAGTATAAAGAATTTTGGATATTGAAAATTTAAAATTAAATTTCATAAGTAATAAATTTATCTTTCGTAAGTCTATATGATATTATTTATTATGATTTAATATTATTAAATTTATCTCTAATATTTAGAAATTAAGAATCATCACATATTTTATACTATTAAAGGTATTTCTTGTGTAACAAAATTTAAAGTTGATAGGATCAAAAAATGGAGTGGATCCTACGTAAATCTAAATATTGATTTTAATTTTTTCAATACTCTTTTCCTAAAATTTTAGAGTTGCCTCATCATTAAAATAGACATAAAAAATTAAATTAAAATATCTTTTAGAGTTCGTTTGAATAAAATTAAAATATGATCAAATCAACATTTAATCCCTTATTAACTTTTTTAGATGTGTGGTAGAATTAAAAAGTACTTAAAAAATGTTAAAATTTAATTTAAAAAAAAAAAAACAAAAAGTGAGACACCGGGTATCCCCAATTTTTTACTTTTTGAATTAAAATTCTCTTTAGTTTGACCTAGACATTTACTTTCTTATTCCTTATATTTTTCTCCAATTTCAACAATATTCTAAATTTGTAGCCCTTAAATATATTATTTTTCCCTTTGCCTCTTCTCTCCGTCTCTTTCTTCTAGTTTCCTCTTCATTTTTTTTCTTTGTTTTTAAATTATTAAAATTAAAAATTATATATAATTCAATTTATTTATGGTATTAGCAGCTTTAAAAGTATTTAAGTCATTTTGAAAATAAAAAAGTGTTTAACAACCCTTGTTTATCAAGCATATCCACAACTTCTTTTCAGTTTCAACACTTTTATCCAAACATTTATCTTCTTAATTTCTAAACACTTATTTTCAGCTTTTAAACACATAAATTAAAAAGTTATTTTTTAATCCTATCCAAATAGGCTCTCGATCGATCTTAAATTAAAAAAATATAAAATATATTCAAGTATTCTTTAACTTTTGTGATTGTAAACATGTCATGTAAACAATTAAAATTTAAAAAAAATAGAAAATGAAAAATATATTCTTTTTGAAATGAACTTATAGAAAAGTGACACATCAACAACAATCCCAGTGTATTCCCACAAAGTAAGGTTTGGGGAGGGTAAGACGTACGCAGTCCATACCGCTACCTCTGCAGAATTAGAGAGGTTATTTCCAATAGACCCCCGGCTCAAGATAGGGAATAGTACACCAAAGTCGTAATGAAACACGAAACAGGATGGATGGCATAAACGAAAGACGAGATAAGAAATAATAAACATAAAATACAAAATAAATATCAGAGAAATACTAAAATAAGCAAAATAATAGCAATTCAAAATAAGAAATAAGAAAGAGGACACGCACCTAGTAGTATCATGCACTCACAGACCAAAGACACCCACCACACCCAAACTCTCCTGACTAGAGGCTCCTACTCATGGAAACAGCCCTAGAATTACTAACCCGACTACACAAGCGCTCTCCTACCACCTTGCTATAACCCATACACTCACACTAGCCTTCTACCCTAATCCGCAACCTCCACACCTTCCTATATAGGATCATATCCTCAGTGAGCTGAAACTGCTTCATGTCATGTCTAATCACCTCCCACCAGTATTTCTTCGGCCTACCTCTACTCCTCCCAAAGCTATCCAAAGCTAGCCTCTCACACCTCCAAATTGGGGCATCCGTGCCCCTCCTCGTCACATGCCCAAACCATCTCAACCTTCCTTCTCGCATCTTGTCCTCCACTAAAACCACTCCCATCTTCTCCCGGATAGTGTAATTCCTAAATCTATCCCTTCTAGTGAGTTCACACATCTGATGCAACATTCTCATTTCCTCCACTTTCAATCTTTGAATGTGAGAGTTTTTGACTGGCCAACACTACGTTTCGTATAGCATGATAGGATGGACTACCACTCTGTAGAATTTGCCTTTAAGCTTATGTCACGACCCCAACTGGGGCCCTGGACATAACGAGCATTCCAAACCATGAAGGCTCGAAACACCCCTCCCTATCTGGTAATCATGCACATAATTCACATGATAAAAAGAAATGCGGAAGATACACAATATTACGGAAACATGGTCATGAGTCTAATGAAATCAATAATGGAAAATAATGTCCCACAACATCTAACGACATCTGAAAATTATTTGTGAAATCTCTAGTACATGACTAAAACAACTGTCTGAAAACTGGGACAAGACCCCCAGTAGACCCAAAACTATCAAATGATAAATAAACTGCTAGACATCAGGCCTTCCGGAATATAGAAGGCTCACCACTTGACTCTGCAAATCTGTCTGAAGAATCTACTGATTATCTGGACCCCTAGACTGTGCCTCCGAACCTGGGAGGGAAGAATACAAAGTACTGGTACGCAGAGTAATCCAAAACAAAGTAGAGATTTTTATATAAAATAAATGAGAGCTGTTATAAAACACATTATTGCAAAATAGTTTCGAAAATACATGGGCATAGTATAATAATTTTTCAACAACAATGCAACACATCTGAGCTAGGTGGTACACCCTACAGTTTCACATTTTTACCAACAGTCAAATCTCGGTTGCCGCCGAGATTAAAGTATAAGTGAGGGAAAGACACACAAGATCACACAGCAGGGTGTCTCAACCCAATCAAATATGGTAGTGCACAAGATCACAAAGCAGGGATCCTAACCATAGTCCCAATTTGGGATGACATAATGTCAGGTACACAAGATCACACAGCGGGGTACCAAGTTCCCGAGTCGGCAAACATGGTTTCCAGCGTAGAGTCATTTGACTCATGCTTTCTTCGGGTAACCACCTATCTCACAAAATCAATGCATGAAATTTATTTTAATCAATCATATGTCATACTCTGTAGGGTATCATCATACCCGACTTGCAAGTCATCAATATCATATCAACTTTCCAACTTCTCATACCATTTACCACATGCACATATGTATGAATTTCACACCATTAAAACACATACACCATGGTTCTCAACATGCAATTATTCAAAAAGTTTAATCATTTATGTGTAATGTCATATCAATTGCAAAACTCATGCTCTCAATGGTTTAACACTAGTATAATATGGGGTATAAAAATTATCATGGGGAATTTAGAAAATTCACAACTCATGTACATCGCACCCTTTTGAAAGTTCAGGTCACATGTTCACAATTCAACCATTTAAATACATTCAAACAAACAACCCCATGATAGCTCAATAATTCTTTCAAAATCATATATCAAAACATGTTATTTATATCAATTGAAAACCCTCATTTGTAAAAACCTATATATACTTGTATAAATTTAAAGTCTTGCGTAAATTCCTTTTTGAAAACATGCCCATGAAATTTAGGACAACCCCACATACCTCTATTTCAGAAAGTGATGGGTGCTTCTTGAAGCCCATGGTCTGGGGATTCTGAATCTACAATCAATTTCTGAAACTCACGGTTGAATCTTGAGTTACTTGGGTTTTTAGTTTGAAACCCTTGGGAGTGTTCTTGAGTAATTTTGGTGAAAGTATGGATAATATGCTCAAATGGGGTTGAAATTTCATGTTTGAGCTGATAGGGTGTGGAAAAATACCTAATATGCCCTTTATGAGAAGAGCTTAAATGCTGAAAATTTTTCAGGCGTGAAATAGAACATGAGTCGAATGCTAATTCCCACCGCACTGGAGTATGCGATGCATACTATATCGCATGCTGCCACCATGCGATGGACCATGCGACACATGCATATCTTATGGTGCTACTGTTTTGGAAATCAAATACGCCTTAAACGATGCCCAAAAATTTTGAAACTCACCCGAGATGTTCTATAGGCTTGCCCCATCGTAATGGAACAAAAAAATCTGAAAACGGAGGATGAAAGGACTGAAAATGAGATTCCCGAAGGTTCAGAGTGACAAATGAGACTAAGTCTCTTTTACACTTAGAATATTTTCCACAATTTAAGCTTCTATCCCATGCACATGCTATTACAGGATAACGTATTGTACAATTTTCTATGGGGCATTAAATTATCCCCCTGTTAGGATCATTCGTCCTCGAATGATGATGCGGAATTACAGTCAAGCACGATTTCTAGCATACTAAGACATAGAAAGCATAAGTCAAGGATTGTACCTTCCATCTTATCATTCACCGGATCAAATAAGCTTGGGTATCTAACTCTCATGTCATTTTCTGATTCCCAAGTTGCTTCTTCAACTTTTTGATTTCTCCACAACACTTTAACTGAGGCTATCTCTTTGCTCCTCAATTTTCTAACTTGATGATCTAATATTGCTACAAGCTCTTCTTTATAAGACAAGGAATCGGTCACTTTGATTTCTTCAACAAGCAACACTAAGGAATGATCTCCAATGCACTTCTTCAACATGGATATATGAAATACCGGATGGACGGAACCCAAACTTGCAGGAAACTCTAACTCATATGCCACTCCACCTATCCTTTTTACAATCCGATATGGTCCTATATAGTGAGGACTTAGCTTACCTTTCTTACCGAATTGCATAACTCTCTTCATAGGAGAAACTTTAAGAAATACCCAATCTCCAACCTCAAACACTAAATCTTTTCTTCTAACGTCGGCATAGGATTTCTGACGACTCTGAGTTGTCTTAAGTCGTTCTCTGATGATTTTCACGTCCTTCATTGCCTGATAAACAAGATCAAGCCCAAACAACTGCGTCTCACCAACTTCATACCACTCTATCAGAGACCTACATCTTCTCCCCTACAACATCTCAAACAGTGCCATATTAATACCGGCATCGTAGCTATTATTGTAAGCGAACTCAATCAACGGTAAATGATCTACCCAACTACCTTTGAAATCTATTACACAATACCTTACCATATCTTCGAGGGTCTGAATGGTGCGTTCTGCTTGCCCATCAGTTTGAGGATGGAATGCAGTGCTTGAGTTCACCTGGGTACCTAAACCCCTTTGAAAAGACTTCCAAAACTGAGAAGAAAACTTCTTACCTCGGTCAGATATAATAGAGAGAGGTGCTCTATACAAATAGACTATTTTCTCAATGTATAGCTTCGCATAATCATCTCCCGAATAATTAGTCCTCACAGGAAAAAAGTGGGCTGACTTCGTCAACCAATCTACAATCACCCAAATGGAGTCATACTGGTTTCTGGATTTCGGAAGTCCTGTTAATGAAGTTCATATTTATCATCTCCTACTTCCATAAAGGCAGAGCTATCTCTTAGGAAGTACCTCCTGGCCTCAAATGTTCTACCTTCACTTGCTGACAGTTCAAACTCTTGTAAAAAAAATCAGCCGCATCACATTTTATGTTATTCCACCAATACAAAGTTTTCAGATCATGATACAACTTAGTAGAGCCCGGGTGAACAACATACCTTGAAGTGTGAGCCTCATCAAGGATTCTTTCCAGCAGCCCATCAACATTCGGAACTCACAACCTACCCTGATATCTCAGAATACCATCACCACCAATATCAAACGACATTACCTTTTGTTGGCCCACGTCTCTCTTGATTTGCATCAAGATGGGATCTTCAACCTACTTCTCTTTAACTTCAGCACAAAGGGATGACTTAGCTATCTCATGAACAATCATCCCTCCATCCTCAGAATCTAAGAGTCGTACTCCTAGATTTGCAAGTCAGTGGATATCTTTTACCATCTCTCTCTTTCCTTCCTCAACCCGAGAAAGGCTGCCCATAGACAGCCTGCTGAGGGCGTCGGCTACAACATTTGCCTTGCCAGAATGATAGTGCAGGCTTATGTCATAATCTTTTGGAAGCTCCAACAACCGCCTCTGCCTGAGGTTCAACTCTTTCTGCGAGAAGATATATTGCAGACTCTTGTGATAAGTAAAAATATCAACATGAACACTGTACAAGTAGTGTCGCCAGATCTTAAGTGCAAATACCACAACCGCTAATTCCAAGTCATGGGTGGGGTAGTTTCGCTTATGCATCTTCAGTTGCCTAGATGCATAAGCTACCACCTTACCATGCTGCATCAGCACACAATCCAGTCCCACATGAGATGCATCACAGTAGACCATAAAACCCTCTACACCCTCAGGAAGGGTCAGAACAGGTGCAGTAGTCAACTTGTCTTTCAACTTCTCGAAGCTATTCTTATAGGAATTAGACCAAGAAAATTTCACCTTTTTTTGAGTCAATCTAGTAAGTAGAGCATCTATGGAGGAAAAACTTTCTACAAACCTTCTGTAATAACCCGCCAAACCCAAGAAACTCTAAATATCGATTGGAGTCGTGGGTTTGGGCCATTTTATCACTGCCTCAATCTTTTGGGGATCCACTCTAATCCTGTCACAAGACACAATGTGCCCCAAGAAGGCAATAACATTTAGCCAGAATTAACATTTGGAGAACTTAGCATATAACTGATGATTCTTAAGGGTCTAAAGGATAATTCAGAGGTAATTAGCATGGTCCTTCTCACTTTTGGAATAGATCAGAATATCGTCAATGAAAACTATGACGAACAAGAATACCCTATTCATAAGATCCATGAAGGTTGCAGGGGCGTTAGTCAACCTGAAGGATATGACTAAGAACTCATAGTGACCATATCAGGTTCAAAAGGCTGTTTTGAGAATGTCTGACTCCCTAACCTTCAACTGATGATAGCCCAAACGAAGGTCTATTTTCAAAAAACACTTAGCACCCTGAAGTTGGTAAAAAAGATCATCAATCCTAGGAAGAGGATATTTGTTTTTAATAGTGACCTTATTCAACTGGCGGTAGTCTATGGACATACAAAGGGACCCATCCTTCTTTCGCATGAAAAGTATGGGTCACCCCATGGGGAAACAATAGGACGAATAAAGCCTTTGTCTAGGAGGTTTTCGAGCTATTTTTTTAACTCTTTCAGTTCTGTAGGAGCCATTCTATATGGAGGAATAGCAATAGGATGAGTGTCTGGCAACATATCAGTACCAAAATCTATCTCCCTATCAGGTGGTATCCCTGGGAGATCTTCGGGAAAGACTTTTGGAAACTTAATCACTACAGGGACTGACTGAAGAGGAAGACTTTCAACCGTAGAATCTTTTACTCAGATTAGATGGT
The DNA here is from genome assembly GCF_002878395.1 of Capsicum annuum. Classification (NCBI taxonomy): domain Eukaryota; kingdom Viridiplantae; phylum Streptophyta; class Magnoliopsida; order Solanales; family Solanaceae; genus Capsicum; species Capsicum annuum. Next base: position 10,170,655 of record NC_061115.1, read on the forward strand.
ACATACAACCTCTGGAGATGAGCTTTCAGGCTCTAAGATAAGAGATAAAGTGACCTCTAGGTGCCACAAAATTCCCTGCCCACTCAATTGATGACTCATTCGGGAAAGAAAAAGTAACCTTTCTGGTTCTGCAATCAAGTGTGGCATAACACGAATAGAGCCAGTCCATCCCAAGGATAGTATTAAAGTCTACCATATCAAGTTCTATAAGGTTTGCTTCAATATCCCGGCTAAGAATAGACACAACACAATTTCTATACATCCTTCTAGCAACAACAGAATCACCTACAAGAGTGGAAACAGTGAAGGGTTCTACAATAACTTCGGGCTCAAACCCAAAACCAACAACCACATAAGAGATTACATAAGATAAGGTAGACCCGGGATTAAGAAATACATAAACATTATGAGAAAATATTTGTAACATACCGGTGACAATATCTGGTGAAGCTTCCTCCTCCTGGCGGTTAGTCAAAGCGTATAACCGGTTATGATCGCTCCAGGCAGCTAAAGGGGTACCCTTAGGAGGAGGAGCTGTGGAGACGGCTTGGGACTTAGCCCCCCCCTCTATATTTTCTCCAGAAGAAAGGCAATATCTTTGAAGGTGACCCACCTTGCCATAAGAATAACAATTTCTCCCCTCGGTGAATCTCACACCACGGATAAGTATGATGCTGCTGGGCCACACTGCCCTGCGACTGAGTATCAAGGGCTCTAGATCCATGATGAGTCTGGAAACTCTGAGATCGTCTGTTTGCTGGTGGTCTGGGCGCTGGGGCACTAGCAGTAGACTGTGTATTACCCTAATTCTTCTTCTTCTGCCATTTATTTCACCACTTACCGCTTTGAGGCTGACTATGACCCTGGTCGGCAGATCTGGCTCTTTTTGCCTGTCTTTCTTTCTCCCTAGCTTCAGAAATCTTCTTTTTCTTCTGCTCTACCTGTGGCATATGAACGGTCAGCCTAGCAAAGTCCAACTCCTTGTTCAGCATAGGTCCCTGACACTCAAGCACCAGATTATCTAAAAGGCCGGATGCAAACTTCCCCATTTGGGCCCTCATACTACTTGTCATCTTAGGAGCATAACGGGCCAGCTGATTAAACTTTAGAGTATACTCATGAACACTCATCTTTCCCTATTTCAGATTCATGAGCTCCTCAGCCTTTGCCTTCCGCAACTCTAAAGGAAATAACCAGACAAGGAAAGCATCTACAAACTCATTCGATACCGAGGGATCAGCATTATCGCCCTTCGCATCTTCCTAATTATTATACCACTGATTCTCCACATCTTTTAGCTGGTATGCTGCCTATTCTACCCCTTCTACTTTATCTACATACATCACTTTAAAGATCTTTTCTATTTCATTTACAAATTCCTGCAGATCCTCTTCTAATTTAGTACCTGTGAATTTGCGAAAATTCATCCTCATGAATTGGATCACCTGTGTAGCTTCAGAAGTAAAAGATGCAAACCCAGTATCTTTTGATTGCTGAGTCTGTGTGTAATGCCCCAATTTTCTGAACTGTAATGCTACACGGTGCTCATGACCTCGAAGGACCACAAGCAACCCATGACTGATATCTGTAACTGTAACTACATAATATATATATATATATAAAATGTAGAAACATGAACAAAGAGGGCGTAAGTTTCAATCTTGAATGATAAAATATCTGAAATAAGGTGGTATCACAGTACCAAAACAAAACTGAAAATACTAAAGTCTAAATCTGAAAACTTTATAATCATTTGAAATCCTCTAAACTGTCTGAATAAGAAGTTGAAGGAACATGTCTCCAACTAACTCCTTAAACTGAAAATAAACTGAAATACTGGAATAATAAATGTAATGATCATCTCCTCAAAAGATAAGGACTCACTGCTTACTGAACTGCTACTGCTGATCTGGAATCTGCACCTCAGAACCTATGGTGTAACATAAAAAGAAAGCACCATAGCGCAAATGCGTCAGTACAACTAAAGTACTGAGTATACATGGGGGTAGGCTAAATGCATAAGGTTTATATGCATGAACGTGCTGAATAATATGAATTTGAGAATATATGTATACATATGTAACTGCTACTAAACTCGTGGAGATACTGACTACTTGAGTTTGAACTCTAACAACATGAGTTTTGTGATGCTGAGATACTGAATGATTGATAACATGGATGACTGTATCTAACAGTCCTAATGGGAAAACTATCTGAGTTCCAAACTATATCTAAACATCTAAGTCTGAGATCAGTCCTAGCTAATGAGTGATATCTGAAACTAATAATGAGAATACTCGACTGAATCTGAGATTAAGATCAAGCCTGTCTTCCGGGTGACCTCTAGATCTAATAATTAGCATTTGAATATGGGACCAATCCTATCTGATGGGATGGTCCAGGAATCAATGGAACTATCTGAGTTCCTTACTGAGATCGATGACTGCACCTGACAGTCCTGATTCCTGATTTCTACTCTAAAGACTGATACTGAAACTGTAACTGTAACTGTGACTGTGGGAGGTAGTAACCTAATCGACATTCCCCGATACTGTACTGGTGGGGTCCAATCTTTGCCCTGATTGGAAGGGTGTCAATACCGTGCCATGGGTAGAGACCTCTACTATGGTCAAGCCTAAGGCAATATAATAGTCAATTATAGCCTTAATATGACGGGTGACTCCTGTCCTGCGCTGGCTACGCAGTTCTGGAGTACAAGGATTGTTGCTAACGACTCTGCCTTTATAACGGAAAAAACCGCCATCCCTGCAGTCTCTCGGTGCTAGTCCCTACTCCCAACTGAAAGACTCTAAAAAGATTAATTGCGCTGAACTGACTAACTAAACTGAACTGATTTATAAATTAATTAACTGAGCTGATAATATTTTCTTAGCTGAACTAAGCTGAATTCACTGAGTTCCGTTGACTGACGGAAAAGCTACTTGAGATCTGAGGTCTGACTGAGAGCACTGACACTATTGGGACTACTGAACTACTGAGATTTCTGAGTTTTTCTAAGTCACGTGACTAACTAAAATCTATGGAGCATAGCTTGACTGAGGATGTCTTGAAACATGACACTAGCTCTAGGCACAAAACTATAATTTTCGGGTACAAGTAACCCCAGGACTCAATGGAAGGAAACTGACACACATGACTGACTTGATCATAAGAGTAGAGTCCACAATTCATAATATCATAAGTAAGGATTTCATAATAAGAATGATTCTCAACAAACTATCACATGATCGGGAATGCACACAACATGTATATACTTGCATGGCTTCAATAAAATGGTCATTCCATATCACAACAATATCATGAGCATCTCATACAACATCTTCAATTCAATAAAATATCATGGGGATCACGTTGAACATAAACTTAGAACATGTAATAGTCATTTAGGACTTATTATGTCATAAAAGCATGATTTCTATTCCCTAAGGTATTTTCACAAACACCTTACATGCACATCTTAGGCATAGGTGGATTCATCAAGATTACAAATATTCAACCACCAATTTCATATATTTATACATTAAATACCACCATATCCTTACATAAAATATACAAAGATCCCATCTTAGGCATCATCAAACTCCAACCACATGAACATCAACCACCAACAACATAAACATCATAATACATAATTTAGAAGATGGTTCTTGAGCTCCATGGACGAAAGGAGTCCATGAATCAACTCACGTATACCTTAGAAGGAAGATTCTTGATGATTGATGGAGGAATTTCCTTGAAATTGGATCTTCAAGCTTAATTATGCAACCTTAGTTGTTTTTCTCTTTTAGTGCTCTTGGATGTTGAACTTAAAATGTTAGTAGGGTTGTAATGTAATTAGGAGCTATATATTTCGTAGGGTTAAGTTTAGGGACGTGTAAGGAGTGTTAAAAGACTTAATTACCCTCAAAATAACTCAAAACGGAGTGTTTAAGTTACTTGAAACCATAAGATATGCGCCGCATATGATATCACATATATTTACATAGGTGCCGCATATGATATCGCCTATATCTACATAGGCGCAACATATTCTATCGCCTATATTTACATAGGCGCCGCATATGATATCGCCTATATCTACATAGGCGCCGCATATGCTATTGCCTATATTTACATAGGCGCCGTATATGCTATTGCATATGCTTTCCAGTGGCCATGTGCAATTGGTTAGGCGACCACTCTACTTCGCAAAGCCATAACTCCTAGCTCGGGTGTCGGATTTTTATGAAATTGGTATTGTTGGAAAGCTAATTATATTCTCTATAATTTGGTGGGTATAAATATGCAGAAATAACATATTAACATCGAGTTATACTCGTTCAAATATGACCCTTACAAAATCGAACACTAAAACTTGATGGATTCAAAAACTCTTAGCTTGTATTACCTTAAGTGACTCATAAGAACATGCTTAATGCATCATAAGCTATTTTATTGCTAGGATACTCATTGTAAGTCATGTACTCAAGTATGAATCACAGGATAGGAGATTTCATATGTAGAAAAAATAATTCGTCTCCTACCTTAGAAACATGAGGGGTATTACACTGTGCAGCCACCAACTGTGTTAGCATATGAATAGATTGCCTGAACTCTGCATTTGATATATTCCTCTGCGAAGTCGGGGGATGGTTCACATTAGTCCGTGGAGCCCGAGGTGGATTGGTTGGGACTGCAGGGACTCCCGGAGTAGGGACAGGGTCTAGAGTGGGAGCTCTATTACGTGTCCTCCTCCCATGAGTGGGACGTACTTCATCATTATGAGAACTCTGATTAGTATTGCGACGAGGAGGCATGACTGTTATTTCTATAAGACAAAAGATCACTAATTAGGAACAGACTTGACTCCGAAGCACGAACTAAATCACAAAGAAGGGAAATATTTTCCTAAACGCCTAGTAACCTCCTTCTTATAAGTATGGCACGCAACACACCTATAAATAAGACTCTACCTGACGTGATTTTGTAGACACCCTGGGACCATGAACCGTGCTTTGATACCAAGTTTGTCACGACCCAAATCGGGTCCCTGACTGTGACGAGCATTCCGAATCATGAAGGCCCGAAACACCCCTATCTATTTGGTAATCATGCACATAATTCATATGATAAAAAGAAATGCAGAAGATACACAATATTATGAAATATAGTCATGAGTCTAATGAAATTAATAATGGGAAATAATGTCCCACAACATCTAACGACATGTGAAAACCGTCTACGAAATCTCTACTACATGACTAAAACAACTGTCTGAAAACTGGGACAAGGTCCCCAGTATACCCAAAACTATTAAATGATAAATAAACTGCCAGACATCAGGCCTTCCGAAATATAGAAGGCTCACCACTTGACTCTACAAATCTGTCTGAAGAATCTACTGATTATCTGGACCCCTAGACTGTGCCTCCGAACCTGTGAGGGAAGGGGGTCAATACAAAGTACTGGTACGCAGAGTAATCCAAAACAAAGTAGAGATTTTTATATAAAATAAATGAGAGCTATTATAAAACACATTATTGCAAAATGATTTCAAAAATACATGGGCATAATATAATGATTTTTCAACAACAATGCAACACATCTGAGCTAGGTGGCACACCCTACAGTTTCACATTTTCACCAACTGTCAAATCTCGGATGCCGCCAAGATTAGAGTATAAGTGAGGAAAAGACACACAAGATCATACATCAGGGTGTCTTGACTCAATCAAGTATGGTAGTGCACAAGATCACAAAGCAGGGCTCCTAACCATAGTCCTAATTTGGGATGACATAATAGTCCCAATTTGGGATGACATAATGTCAGGTACACAAGATCACACAACAGGGTACCAAGTTCTCGAGTCGGTAAACACAATTTCCAGCGTAGAGTTATTTGACTCGTGCTTTCTTCGGGTAACCACCTATATTACAAAATCAATGTATGTAACTCATTTTAATCAACATATGTCATACTCTGCAGGGTATCGTCATACCCGACTTGCAAATCATCAATATCACATCAACTTTCCAACTTCTCATTCTATTTACCACATGCACATATGTATAACTTTCACACCATTAAAATACATACACCATGGTTCTATGCAATTATTCAATAAGTTTAATCATTTATGAGTAATGTCAAATCAATTGCAAAACTCATGCTCTCAATGGTTTAATACTAGTATAATATGGGGTATAAACATTATCATGGGGAATTTAGAAAATTCACAACTCATGTACATCGCACCCTTTTGAAATTTCAGGTCATATGTTCACAATTCAACCATTTAAATACATTCAAACAAACAACCCCATGATATCTCAATAATTCTTTCAAAATCATATATCAAAACATGTTATTTGTATCAATTGAAAACCCCCATTTGTAAAAACATATATATACTTGTATAAATTTAAAGTCTTGCGTAAATTTCTTTTTGAAAACATACCCATGAAATTTAGGACAACTCCACGTATCTCTATTTCAGAAAGTGATGGGTGCTTCTTGAAGCCCATGGTCTGGGGATTCCAAATCTACAATCAATTTTTGAAACTCACGGTTGAATTATGAGTTACTTGGGTTTTTAGTTTGAAACCCTTAGGAGTTTTCTTGAGTAATTTTGGTGAAAGTATGGATAATATGCTCAAATGGGGTTGAAATTTCGTGTTTGAGCTGATAAGGGTATGGGAAAATACCCAATATGCCCTTAATGAGACGGAGCTTAAATGCTGAAAATTTTCCAGGCTTGCAATAGACCATGCGTTGCATGCTAATTCCCACCACACTGGAGCATGCAACGCATGCCATATCGCATACTGCCACCATGCGATAGACCATGCGCCGCATGCATATTGCATGTTGCTACTGTTTTGGAAATCAAACGCGCCCTAAACGATGTCCAAAATTCTAAAACTTATCCGAGATGTTCTATAGGCTTTCCCCATTGCAACGCAATAAAAAATCTAAAAACGGTTGTCGGGATGACTAAAAATGAGATTCCCGAAGGTTCAGAGCGACAAATGAGACTAAGTCTCTTTTACACTTAGAATATTTTCCACAATTTAAGCTTCTATCCCATGCACATGCTATTACAGGATCATGTATTGCACAATTTTCTATGGGGCGTTATAGCTTAAGGGGCACCTTCTTATCACACAATACTCCTGAGGCGAGACTTCACTTCATCCAACCTGCTTCAATACGTTTGGAGACATCCTCGTCAATCTCGCCATTCCCCTGAATCATAGACCCCAGATACTTAAACTATCTCTTTTACAAACATCCTGGGAATCCAATCTCACCGCCACTTCGTCCTCCTGACTCGAGTCACTAAACTTGCACTTTAAATACTCTGTATTGGACTACTCAACCTGAACCCCTTAGATTCAAGGGTTTTCCTCCAAACCTCCAATTTCTTATTCACACCTCCCCGCGTTTCCTCAATTAACACTACATCATCTGCAAATAACATACACCAAGGCACCTCCCCTTCAATACTCCACATCAATACATCCATCACCAACGCAAAAAGGAATGGTCTAAGAGTCGATCCCTGATGCAAACCTATCTCGACCGAAAAATGCCCTGAGTCTCCTCCTTCCGTCCTCACCTGAGTCATTCGTCCACCGTACATGTCCTTAATAGCTCTGACGTACGTCACCGGAACTCTACTCACCTCCAAACATCTCCAAAGAACCTCCCTAGGGACTTTGTCGTATGCTTTCTCCAGGTCGATGAATACCATGTGCAAGTCCCTCTTCCTTTCCCTATACTGCTCCACCAATCTTCTCACTAGATAGATTGCTTCTGTAGCGACCAGTTATATAACCAAACTGATTCTCCAAAATAGACACGGCCCTCCTCAATCTCCTCTCAACCACCCTCTCCCAAATCTTCATAGTGTGACTCAACAACTTAATACCCCTATAGTTGTTGCAACTCTGAATATCACCCTTGTTTTTATATAACGGAATCATCGTACTCTATCTCCAAGCCTCAGGCATTCTCTCCATCTTGAAAATGATGTTAAACAAATCAGTCAACCACCTTAAACCTGCCTCACCAGTATACTTCCAAAAATCTACCAGAATCTCGTTAGGCTACGTCGCCCTACCCCTCTGCATCCTACAAATAGCTTCTCTGACCTCCTCAACCTTAAAACGTCTACAGTAACTGAAATCATGGCTCTCCTCCGAGCGCTCTAGCTCCCCTAACACAATGCCTCTGTCCTCTCCTCGTTTAGAAGTCTATGAAAATACTCCTGCCATCTCTTCTTAATGTGAACATCCTCCACCAAAACTCTACCATTCTCCCCTTAATTCACTTCACTAGATCGAGGTCACGGCCCTTCTTCTCCCTAGCCTTAACCAGCCTATACAACCTTTCTTTCCCCGCCTTTCTCCTCTAACCCCGCACACAAGCTCTCAAATGCTATTGTCTTAGCAGCCGTAACTGCTAACTTAGCCTCTTTCCTTGCTACTTTGTAAACCTCCCTATTCCCTTTCTTTTCCTCTTCGTCTTTACTCTCAATCAACTTTACATACGTCCCCTTCTTAATCTCCAGTTTCTTCTTAACTTCTTCATTCCTCCACCAGTCCTCCTTATGCCGACCTACCCGACCCCTCAAAACACCCAAGTACTATATAAATAAATTAAAACAAAAAAAATACTATATAAATTTGATTTGGTTGCAAATATCTACAAGTAAGAATTAGGAAGTTAAAAAGATCATTAATTTGATTAGTTTCATGAGCACGAAAAAATTGAAAAGCAAAGATAAAGAAAGACAAAAAAAAAAAAAATTAACTCTAAAACAAAGAGCAAAAAGATGAGTTATTTAAAAAAAAAAAAGAGAAGATAAAGGAATATGGAGAGTGAAAGAAAGAACTATTTTGATAAATAAGACCAATAAAGTTTATGTGTCAAAAAAATACTGTCTCAAACAAATATGTGAGGTGGTGCATGAGACCCACAGTAAAATATCAGACAACAAGTTCCATTAGCCGCCCCTGCACCTTCCATTAGCAGCCACATATAGTTGAGTGTGGTACCATTGAATAAAGGACCATACAGTATCTTCCATTTCCCATATAATATCATACAACAAAGTTCAGACATTATTATATTCTCCTCATCACAATGAATACTGATAAATCTATAAAATCTTGTACTATAATTGTTCTATCTAATTTTCTATTGTATTTCACTTTATTGGTTCAATTATTAGCACTTAAAACAAATTCTGAACCAATTGGATATGGCTATATTGTTAGATCAAAAGATGTTGACTCATCTGGTAGGATATCGACTGCTAGTCTTCAGCTCATCAAAGGTTCTTCTGTTTATGGACCTGATATTCAAAATCTCAGCCTTACTGTTGGGTAATGATCTTGATATTGATAACTTTTTATATAACATAATTATTGAAATTTAATTAATTTTAGAGAAAATGCATCAAAACCCTCCCGAATTTGTTTGTCCAACTTACTTCAGCACTTAAATTAATCTTCTATTTATTTACCCCCTTAACATCTTTAAAGTGATATAATTTCACCTCTTAATATATAATACTATTCTCATAATGGAGAGTGCATCACACTCACGGACACATCAGCACCACATCACCACCACGTCGGAGCCACATGAATAAAGTGTTTTTTACACATTTTTTTTATAAATATATATATATATATATAATATATATAAATATTTTTAAATATATATAAAATATTTTAAATTTCAAAAGGGAAAAGGCTCAAATATGCCACTGAACTATCAGAAATGACTCATTTATGCCATCCATTAAAAGTTGGGCTCATTCATGCCATCGCCGTTATAAAACCGGTACATCCATGCCATTACTTTTTAACCGTGGTTCTTAAAAAACCGCCTTGCCACGTGGCCTTTTATTACAGGTCCACGTCATTTTAAAATTTTTTTTTTTTGGATCCATTAAAATTTTTTCAATGTTCTTTTTTGCACAATTATGACAAAGTGATATTTTTAGTGGGTCTCAACTATTTAACCATTAAGAGCCACAACTTGAATATGTATATAGTACTAGAAATGACAATTAAAAAATAATTGTGAAGAAATTATTTGAAATTGAGCCGAGGGTTTATCGGAAATAACTTCTCTATCACGCTTCAGAGTAGTGGTACGACTATATTTAAGTTTTTTTTTTTTTTATATATATAACAGTGCTATATAAGATCTAGAAAGAAGAACATGGATTCACGTGAACCCGATAATTTCCACCTAAATACCTTCAGTAAATAACGTTTAATCTCTTCATGTTGTCCTTGTATTTTAGAGACTGTGAAAATGAAAAAATTAATTTTATCATTGTCTACTGTTCTTGTATTCTTTCTTTTAAGAAGCTACGTCAATATATACACATATTTGTTTGTTTAAATTTTACTTTTTAATAATCTTTTATGAAAATTTTTTCCTTTGTTCTAAAATCCACGTCTTTAAGCTTCAAATATAGAAATTAATGTGCATGTAGGCTACAATCTGGTGGAATTTTGTAACGATCAGAATTTCCCAACACAACTCTAATAAATCTGAATTTAAAGTATAATTTAGAACTGAAATAACTAGGTAATAGTGAACATGTATATCGTAGAACAAAAATGAAAAAAGAAAAAAAAAAGAAGTTTTGTTGATACACAATTACATATGTATTCGTTGATCTTAATATAGTGATACAATGGCTGTCCAACTAGCCATACAAAGAAATGAAGAATATATTTTTAGTACATGCAATTAATGGTTAAATAGTTAAGAGCCATTAAAAATATCACTTCGTCATAATTGTGCAAAAAAAAACATTAAAAAGATTTTAATGGATCCAATTTTTTTTTTTAAAAAATGATGTGGACCTCTAATAAGAGGCCATGTGGCAAGGCGGTTTTTTAAAAACCACAGTTAAAAATTAATGGCATTGATGTACCGATTTTATAACGGCGATGACATGAATGAACCCAACTTTTAACGGATGACATAAATGATCCATTTCTGATAGTTCAGTGACATATTTGAGCCTTTTCTCATTTTAAAAATACCCCTACCCCCCATTTTCCATCTTCTTCATAACCACCCCTCCTTCCCTTCCTCCCCCCGGTCCACCGCCACACCTGCACACACCCCGTCCACCCCCATACTGCCACACCTGCACACACCCCCATCCACCTATGTCCACCCCCACACAGCCACACCTGCACACATGCGCCAGATTTTTCCATTACCACCATCGAAAAATACCATAAAATAGTGATAAAAAACTTAACCCATCTGATAAATTCGATCAAATCAACACTAAATTCTCTAAAATCAACAACCAAACATCCAAATCAATTATTTCCAGCATAGAAAAGATGTAGGACTTAGATAAGTTAATTAATTCTATAGTACAAATTTTATTTTACCAAATTATCCTGCAAAAAATAAAAAACATAATCAAAGATGAAATGACCCAGATTGAAAAAAAATTAAAAAAATCATAGGAACAAGATAAACAGAACATCATAAAATTCTACAAAAAAAAAAAAAACATAATTGATTATCACTTGCATTCAAATTTGTGAATTTACATCAAATGATTCATTTTATAACAGATCCCCAAAGACCAAAATCAGAATGTAGATTCAACAACAAATCAAGAAATCTCATTTTTTTTTTGTTAAATTCAAGAAATGAGTGGTGGTGGTGATGGTGGATATGGCAGTTGAAGGGAGGAGTGGGGTGGGGGTGTTGGCCGGTGGGATGGGTGAAGAAGAAAGGGGGAATTTCTTTTTTCTTTTTCTATTATATATATATATATATATATATAATATCAGTTGGCTTTTAAAATAAAAAATAAAAAAAATTCACGCATTTTTTTTTCGTTTTTCCTTTTTTTAAAAAATGTCACGTCAATATTAGGTTTGAAGTTAATTCACTTTAAAAATGTTAAGGGGGTAAATAAATAGAAGATTAGTTTAAGTGTTAAAGTAAACTGGACAGACAAGTTTGAGGAAATTTTGATGCATTTTCTCTTAATTTTAAGTAGTTGTTTGCACATGAATTGAGTGATATTTGAAAAAAAAAAAAAAGAGTAGTATTTGAAGGTAATTTGAAAAAAGGTATTCCAAAGTTGAAGTTGTGTTTGGACTGCAAAGTTATTGTAGTTTTGTGAAGAAATATACTCCACAACGACAACAACAACAACATATTCAGTGTATTCCCACAAAGTGGGGTTTGGAGAGGGTAAAATATACGCAATTCATAGCACTACCTCAGATGAAGTAGAGGTTGTTTTCGATAGACGCCCGACATAGGACAAAGACCAGTATAACAAATGAAAAACATAAAAACGCACAACAGAATGATACCAGAAACAAGACACCGATTAGTTAATACTATAAACTATCTATTTGAAATCACCAATAACACCAAAACATAGGAAGAAATATACTCCATGTGTTTTAACGTTTGCCGAGTTTTGACTTTGTGTGGAGTTTATGTAAGTAAAGAATACTTTTGAATTTAGTTGTCTTTAACTAAAGATAGGTTGAATGTATCAAAATGTTCTTTAATCTTGGGGTCTTAAACATATTAGGTGAAAAGTTGCAACTAAAGTTTTTTTATTTTGACATACCCAGTGTATTCCCATCAAGTGGGGTTTGGGAAGGGTATAGTGTACGCAGTCCATCCCACTACCTCAGATGAAGTAGAGAGGCTGTTTCCGATAGACCCCCGGCTCAGGACAGATAACAATTTAGCAAAGAATACACATAAAAGCATGCATCCACATGGTAATACTATAATAACACATAGGAAAGGATAATACCTAAAACAAAATGTATCCTCCGCAGACAGACTCGTCTTTTTTGTATCAAAAGATCTTTTAAATTTGATTAAAGTGTTGTTTATAAACAAACTGATCAGCCTTTTGTTGTTTTAAATACTGATGGATTCTGCAGCTTTGAGACAAAAGATCGTTTAAGAGTCAGAATTACGGATGCAGATCATGAAAGATGGGAAGTTCCTCAAGAATTTATCCCCCGTGAAACACATTCATCCCCCCGAAACTCCCTCCTAGGAAAGTTCTCTTCTAACGAAGACACGCATTACATCCACACAAACACCATTTCTGACCTTAGTTTCACTCTCTACAATACCACCCCTTTTGGCTTCACTATCACGCGTCGTTCCTCAGGAGATGTTCTTTTCGACACCTCACCTAAAAATGGATCTCCGGACACATTCCTCATCTTCAAGGATCAGTACCTTCAACTGTCCTCTTCATTGCCAGCTAATTGGTCATCTATCTATGGCCTCGGGGAGCATACCAAGAGAACATTTAAGCTCAAGCATAACCAGACATTAACTCTTTGGAATGCTGATATTCCTAGTCTCAATGTTGACGTCAACTTGTATGGTTCCCACCCTTTTTACATGGATGTCAGGTCTCATCCTAGGGTGGGGACCAGTCACGGAGTCTTGCTGTTCAATAGCAATGGTATGGACATTGTATATACTGGTGACAGAATTACCTACAAGGTGATTGGAGGGGTCATTGACTTGTACTTCTTTGCTGGTCCTGTGCCAGAGTCGGTCATGGAGCAGTACACAGAGCTCATTGGCCGCCCCGCGCCCATGCCATACTGGTCTTTTGGTGCGTAATTATGCTAGCGAATTACCTATTGGTTCGTAGTGTTTATTCTGTTTACTAACTTCATAAGGCCCTAACATTTAAATTTTGTTTGATACTTAAAAAATATGCACAGTTTCTTGTTGTCTCAAGCATTCGTTAGTGCAGAGCCCGGTTACATAACGTTATGTGATCCGACCTCTTTCAGTACTCATAATGGGGTGGATAGAGCTTTGACTAGTTGTGAATATGAGGATTGTGTTTCTTTCTACAATTTATACATCTATGGTTTGAGACAGATAGATTGACCTATTGTTTTCATGCAATCTATTGCGAATTGCTGGCAACAGGGTTTCATCAATGCCGATATGGTTATAAAGATATTAATGAAGTTCGGAATGTGGTTGCTGGCTATGCAAAAGCTCACATCCCTCTTGAGGTCATGTGGACAGATATTGATTATATGGATGGTTCTAAGGCTTTCACACTTGATCCTATTAACTTCCCACTTGACCAGATGAAGAAACTTGTCGATGCACTTCACCACAATGGCCAGAAATATGTTCTCATATTGGATCCTGGTGAGTTCTGATATATTCAACTTCTTGCTTCATTAGCTTCAGGTAGGCTACCTACATCACACTCCTTTGGGGTGTAGCCTTTCCTGGAACTTGTGTGACCGCGAGATGCTTCGTGCACCGAGCTGCCTCTTTTTTGTTGATATTTAAAGTTGATGTAGAAGTTTAGAAATTGCGAAGGTATTGGGTTAAATGACTTAATCAAAGCACTATCCTTGTTTCGTTTATGATCTCAATGACTTGTTCACAGGGATCAGCATAAATAGCTCATATGAGACGTACAAGAGAGGGATACAAGCGGAAATTTTCATCAAACGCAATGGTGTCCCTTATCGTGGCGAAATTTGGCCTGGAAAAGTATACTTTCCTGATTTCATAAATCCCCGAGGCAGAGTCTTCTGGAGTAACGAAATCAAGATTTTCCATGACCTTCTCCCCGTTGATGGGCTCTGGCTTGACATGAACGAGGTATCTAACTTCATCTCTTCTCCTCCAACCCCATTTTCTACCCTTGGCAACCCTCCTTATAAGATCAATAACAATGGAAGCTTACGTCCAATTAACGAGAAGACTATCCCAGCAACATCAGTACATTTCTGGAACGCCTTATAGAGTACAATGTTCATAACCTCTACGGATTCCTGGAAGCTAAAACGACCAATGCTGCTTTAATCGAAATTACTGGTAAAAGGCCATTTATACTTGGCAGATCTACCTTTGTGGGTTCTGGCAAGTACACAGCACATTGGACGGGAGATAATGCAGCCACTTGGGATGACTTGGCTTATAGTATTCCCAGCATTTTGAGTTCTGGATTGTTTGGGATTCCCATGGTTGGAGTTGATATATGTGGCTTTGCTGAAAATACTACTGAAGAATTATGTCGCCGTTGGATTCAGGTACAAGTTCTTTCATCTTTAAAGAAATACTTTGCTGCATATATTGTAAGTTTATAATCTCAGTCCAGAAGTTCAAAATGGCATATATGACCATTCTTCTTTTTCTTATTTAAATGTGAAACTTCTAGGAAAAAACTTCAAATTACGACGGCGATCCTCATCTAAATTATGTAGTATTAGATATACTAATGTCCTATCCCGTAAATCTTAGCTATGCCTTGGATCAAATTGAATCAGAGAAGGCACAACTAGTTATAAATACCGTCCTATTATATGTCTATGCTAAACTTGTCGATATATTGAATATTGATACTCATTAGAATTTAAGTTTTGTGCATTGACCAGTAAACTTGATCTGCTATTGCAGGTTATCCAATTATATACACAAAATTTAAAAAAGAAAAAAATAGTTAACCTACAATATATCAATTTTCTGCTGAATGCCTCTCAATATTGAGAGTCTTGTCATTAAATAGAAAATATTCAATGATTACATCCCTAAAGATCCGTCTTCCTATCCCTAAAGATCAACTTTTCTATCCCTCTAAATCGGCTATTCTATCCCACCAAATCTGCTCTTACTAAAGTCACTATTATTCTCTTTAACTACTAAATCAAATCTATGTAATTACACTAATATACAACAATATATGATTACACTAATATTCAATATTTACATCATGCTAACATACCCCTCAAATTGATACTGGTAGATCAAGAAGCATCAATTTGCCGACTAAAAACTGATGTCGTTGTCGTGCCATTGATTTTGTAAATGCATCAGCTATTTGAAGATCACTGGACATGTGCGAAAGAGTAATGACACCTTTATCTACAGCTTCTCGTGTATAATGACAGTCGACTTTGATGTGTTTGGTCCGCTCATGATAAACCGGATTAGTAGCAATCTAAATAGCACTTGTATTGTCAGCATGGAGAGAAGTAGGATTAGATTGAGGAAATCCAATCTCATCAAGTAGTCCACGAAGCCACACAATCTCGGAGCAAGCAGTAGACATTGCTCGATATTCAGTCTCTGTTGAAGATTTTGACACTCGGTCTTGCTTTTTTTCCAAGATATCAAAGACTCTCTAAGAAACATGCACCAACCAGTAACCGAACGACGAGTGTCAGAACATCCCGCCTAATCAGAATCACTAAAAGCATTAAGACGAATAGGCGAACCACTAGGAAAGAATAATCCATGATTAGATGTTCCTTAGAGGTATCGAATGATGCGACGGACAACCAACAAATGAAGATGACGGGGAGCTTGCATGAATTGACTAATTTGTTGAACTGCAAAAGAGATATCAGGCCTGGTAATAGTAAGGTAATTTAAGCTCCCAACTAATTGCTGAAATATAGTTGGATCAGGAAGAAGATCGCCTTCCTCCCGGCGATACTTTACATTCAATTCTAATGGAGTATCCACAGAGGAAGAATCTTGAAGACCTGCCAAAGAAATCAAATCTTGGGTATATTTGTGTTGATTTAGAAACACACCGGATGAATCACGATGAACTTCCAAACCCAAGAAATATGTAAGAGTACCAAGATCTTTCATATGAAAAGAATCCTTAAGTTCCTGTTGCACGCTAGTCATTAGTGAAGAATCAGTTCTTGTAATAATAATATCATCGACATATACCAAAAGAAGCACACAAGCTGCGGATGTTTTTCGAAGAAACAAAGATGAGTCATAGTTTCTCTTCTCAAAAGAGAATTGTAGAAAAGTAGACCGAAATTTGTCAAACCAAGCTCTGGGAGCTTGTTTTAATCCATACAAAGACTGCTTCAACTTGCATACATCTGATGTAGGCAATGAGAAAAAACCTGGTAGGGGTTTTATATAAACGTCCTCTTTGAGATCACCATGAAGAAAAGCATTTTTGGCATTCATTTGATGAAGAGTCCAGTTTTGTGAAGCAGCAATGGTAACAATAGTTCTCACCATCATCATTTTTGCTACTGGTGCAAAAGTCTCTTCATATTTCACACCATACTCCTTGTTACCAAGAACAACCAACCAAGCTTTGTACCAATCAAGAGTTCTATCAGAATGAAGTTTAATTGAAAAAACCCATTTATATCCAATTGGATGGAAATTTGAAGGATGAAACAATATCCTATGTGTCATTTTTTTTGAGAGCCAAAAGTTCTTCCTCCATTGCTCTCTACCAACATTCATACTTAGAAGCTTGTGAGTAACAAGTTGGAACAGAAATAGTGGATGAAGTAGATGAAAATCCATACCAATTAGGAGTACGAGATACTCTCGTAGATCGTCGAGTGGGCTCAAGAGGAGCAGGCCTTGAAGAATTCTTAGATTCTAGTTGTAGTGCAGTTTCAGGTGTCGGATCAATATCAGGAGGGGGTAAAGTTGGCAGCCAATATTTGTACATAAATCTGGGTTTGAACCTTTTAAAAGAAGATGACAAATCTTCAAAAATAGGAAGAAGAAGAGAAGCAGGAGATGGCTCAACATGAGTAGGAAAAAAATACTGATTCTCAAAGAAAACAACATTTCTAGAAACATGAAATTTATTAGAACATGGATCATAATAGAGAAACCTTTCTGTGAAGTACTATAACCCATAAAAACACATTTAGTAGACTGAACAGAAAGTTTATTATGCTGAGAAGGAGGAAGATGCACAAAACAAATACAACCAAATGTATGAAAATTATCATAGCTTGGATTTTTGTGATAAAGATGAAAATATGGAGACTCAAGATTTAACACTTTAGATGACAGCCTGTTAATTAAATAGACAACAGTAGACAAAGCTTTAACCCAATATTTAGATGGGACAGAGGACTCAATTAATAAAGTACGGGTGACATCTAAAAGATGACGATTTTTAAGCTCAGTGACCCTATTTTGTTGTGGTGTATATGGACAAGAGCGTTGTGAGACAATTCCTTTGTCATGCAAAAAATTTTTGAATTTATTTGACATATATTCTCCACCAGAATCAGATCTTAATTTGATACAAGTAGAAAATTGAGTCTCAATGTAAGCCAAAAATATCTTGAACATGGAAAATACTTCAGATTTAGTACGAAGAAAATACACCGACATAAATCGACTATAATCATCTATGAATATCAAAAAGTACTTGAATTGAGCATGAGAAACAATTGGTGAAATACCCCAAACATCACTATGAACAACATCAAAACACTTTGTAGCACGACTACCCAAATTAGGAAAAGGAAGAATTTTACTTTTGCCTAATTTACAAGTAGAACAATCAAATAAAGCAGGGGAAAATTGATTTTTACTTCCTAATAAACCAGAATTTGATAAATGAGACAACACAACAGAATTTAGATGTCCTAGACTCTTATGCCAAAGCTCAGTCTTATTAGCCGTAGAAGTACAAGCAAAAGATAAAACAGGAGGAATGAAAAATTGTATAGGAAATAATCTTCCAACTTTAGTCCCTTTTGCGATTATCATCCCCGATACCTGATCCTGCACAAGACAACCATTACAAGAAAAATTTACATCACAATTGTCATCAACCAATAGTCCAACTGAAATAAGACTAGTTGAGAGCTTCGGTGAAATAAAAACATTCTTGAAAGTTGGAGAAATATCCCCAACCTTGGTAATGGGTAAATTACTACCATTAGCAACCGGTATTTGTGATGAACCTTGATACTTACAAACATTTTTTAGTATGCTTGCTGAGTTGGTCATATGATTGGAAGCACCAGAATCAACAATCCAAAAATTAAATTTAACATCAATACCTTGTAATCCCAATGCTGAAAAGGCTGATACGATCATTTGTTGTACCATTTTAGGAGTAAGAACCTGAAGATGAGTTCTCAAGAGTGGAACCATTTATTTCTGCGTGAAAATTATTTACCTTATGATTCTGAGGGCGTGTGGGACACTCTTTGATAATGTGTCCTTGTTGTTTATAGTAATTACAGAACTTCTTGCCAAAATTTCTAGCAATATAGCCATATTCCTTGCAATTGTAGCATTGAGTTCTATTCATATCCCTACTCATACCTTTTCCTTGAGCAGCAAATGCAACAACGATATCATTTCCTCTTCTAAAAGAATTTTGTGTGACATAACGCTGCTCTTCACAAAGAAACTCCCTAAAACAAACATTCAGGGAGGGAGACGGGTCACGATTCATCAAGTTAGAGCGAACACTCTCAAACTCAGAGCGTAACTTTATCAAAAATTGATCTCGCTTGCTTTGCTCATGAACTTGCTGAATTAGAGAGAGATTCAGAAGGTATTTTGGCATAAACAATATCTGTAAATTCAGCCTATAAGTTCTGAAATCCAGAATAATAATCCTGAATAGAAAGACCTCCTTAAGATTAATTAGCAATTTCATACTCTAAGTGAAAGCGCCGAGCACTATTATCTTGGTTGTAAACCTTTTGTAAATAATCCCACATGGACTTAGCTGTCTTGTAAGGGGTCAGAAAAATAAGTGCATGTAATTTGATCACTAAAATTGGAACAAAAATTGATAGAAGTGCATCTGGTGTTCTGGAGATGACTGGTTTATCAGTTCTTATTGGAAAAGAATTTATTATTGAGCTAACACTTTCCAAATAATTATCAACAAAACAGTGATGATCTTATCTATGCTGGTCGGACTCTTCAAAAATGTCAACGAGTGCATGTCAGATTATTCGAAAGTAGTGCATTTTTGGAGAATCCAACGTGGGTGTGGCATCGAAAGTGAACAATTCGCACAACTTTGGACCTTATTATCTTCATAATATTGTAGAATATGGAAAATAAAACATATTTTTATATGTTATTTCTTGATGAACTAATAAAGCTAAGAAGAGTCGCTTGGCAATAAATGTTCATGTAATTCAAACTGTATTATTTTCATCATGGATTGTTTGGTGGGATGTATTAGTTATGGAATAATATAATCTTTTGTTTGTTAGGACTGTCAATCTATGCATGTTGGTGCATTTTATTATTAAAATAAAAATATTAAAGTGCATGACAATTAGTAGACATAAAGTGAAGAAGGTGGTGTCATTATTTTTGTAACTCACCACTTTATATTTTTGTGTTAGTGGGTATGAATTGTGATAAAGATGATCATAAGTTCTTTTAACTCATATGACCATTGGTTCTTGTAACTCCATGGCCATTACTTTCATGTAACTTATGTAACATCAAGACTATTCATCTACCTACATTACTATCCCTCATTCATCATATTCATTACATGGAAGAATTCTACAACTATAAATAGTGGTGGTTCTTTCTTTGTTGTTGATGTAGAATGGACTAGGAAATATGGTAAGTGTGAAAAAGATTATAGTGTGTAGTAGTGAAAGAGAGAGTTGAGCCAAATAAAATATTCTAATTCTACAACTATATTCACTTTACAAATGAGAGTTATTATATTAGTGAAAGAAAGAGTTGAGACAAAGAAAATAATCTAAATCTTTAACTATATTCACTATACAAAGAGATTAATATATGTTTAAGG
>NC_061115.1:10194275-10234910 GCF_002878395.1 Capsicum annuum
CTTGCCTTGAACGGGAAGGATTCCCTAAAATAGACCCGGGTATGTTATGATCCCTTCATCTTTATGACATGCATTGACAGATCCTTTGCTCCCATTTTGATCTTATATGTTAGCATGAGTCATGCATGAGTTTCATATCTTGATCGGACAATCATGACCCAGTCTGTAGGTGCCCCGCGCACCGCCCCAGTATTTCAGCGAAGTGTGTTTAGAGGGACATAGAGTCCCAAGGGGGAGATACCCCTAGTATCATGATGTTGCATGCCATTAGATTCATCCTGATGCATGTTCAAATTTTCTTATGAAGTTAGCATCAGTCGTTATTGCATTGTCAAGTCGTGCTTTTGAAAGTCAGCTTAGCTGGACATTCATGCATTAGATATGCACATTAAGTAGAAATGAGTTCAGCTTGTCAGTGTGTGATCAGTCATGCATTCTTGAGATCAGCCCAGTTATGAGTCCATGCATCAGATATGCATGAGTGTTAAGAAAATTCAGCTTTGAGTAGATTCAGTCGAGTATTCCATACATCAGATATGCATGTTCCAGTTGCATAGTCATGTTCTAGATATTCACGTCCTTTAAGTAAGTTCAGTTGATCAGTACTCATAACTTATCAAGCGATATTCGAGGACGAATGATTCCAAGGGGGAGATAATGTAATACCCCACATTTTGGACTAGAATGGAAATCCGTCATTCATATGTGTAGATGTTCCAAAATCCTCGAATCCTATATAAATTTAGTGTGTTAATCAATTATCTATGGTGGTAATATATTTGAGCATTAATTAAGATCATAGAGGTCCCCTAACTCAAGGACAAGTTGAAAGCTTTCCTATCATTCAAGTTTTAGTGAGCATCAAAACTTGGGTCAAATTCAATCAACCATAACACCTTGAATATATCGAATTAGAGGACCTACTATATATCAAATAAAATCTCTTTGAATTATCTTTCCAATGATACTAATTTCATCAAAAACCGATATCAGAGCAAAGAGGTATGCCCATTTTACTCTGGTATGATAGGCTGCAAAACTGAGTGACGACATTCGCGATAAGCTGTCACGAGCGTGACGAGCTATCAACAATGTCATCACTCTTGGGAAGATTTCTACCCCCAGTGATGACATTTTGTGATAAGCCGTCATGCCCGTGATGGCATATTACCAATGTCGTCAACCTTAACCAGAAAACCAAGATTTTACCTTTTTGTGATGACAATTCGTGACGACCTATCACTAGTATGACGGCTTGTCACGGATGCCATCAGCTTTTCTTTTCAAAAATTTAAGGATGTTTTTGAAAGGGTATTTTGGTCTTTTCCCATCTTTTGGAATCCTCTATAAATATAAGAACCCACATGCAAAACCCTAATTCCTTCATTTTCTCTTTCAATTCTCTAAAGAGAGTATAACTAGGGTTTCATCATGAACTTTAACCTTCCAAAAATCATCAATAAATTCTTTAAGATTTCTTCAAGAATCAAGTTCCTCATAGTGTGGGCTTCAAGAATTATTTATTACAAGTGCGGTTAGAGTATCAAGTATTAGAATTTATCCAATTTCAAAGATTAAGGTATGTAGATGTTGATCTTGGGTCCCTTTCATCCAAGAAGCTCAAGAACCCTTTTTAAAACTCAAAGATTTTTATGTTTATGAGTTGTTAATGAATTGTATGAGTTGAAATTGATGTTCAATGTGTTTTTAAGTTTTGATTTATGTTTGTCTACAAGATTTATGAGCTTTGACCCTAGTATGTGGAACTCATGTGATGTTTGTGGTAGACCCTCTTGAAGTTGTTTTCTATGTGATGTGTTTATGACTTTTGGGTGTAGAAATGGTTGAATAAGAGAAGCATATCCCCCATAGGTTTGATAGAGAGCTTAGGTGAAGCATAAGGTCCATTATAGTATGTTGAATATAAAACCCCAAATTGTGAGCTAGTCCATGCATGCCTAGTGTTTGATGAAATGCCTTAGCAAATGAATTGTGCCACAACAGTATGGAAATTTCCAAATAAGTGTGAACCCGTGCATGTCTAGTGTTTTGTTGAAGGACCTTAGTGAACAAGTTGAGATGTGACAGTAGTAAATTCCCCGATTATGTGCTTTTGATATATGATAAGTTTTTAATACATGCCAAGTGGTTAGCAAGTAAGTTTTGACATGATAGTATGAAGTTTCCCCAAGCCATGTGATATCCAAACACATGTCAAGACGGATATAGGTATGAAATAGTTGAGGTAAAACCTTTTTGAATGGAGTACGATCTAGTAACATATTTCCCCTATGTTTTTATATGATTATGATTTCGAGATGCTTAAAGTGACCCCTTGGCGACTGTGATGATGAATAGACCTTTGTAGTCCTTAAATGCTTGAGGTGATGTCTTAATGATTGTTGGAATGAACATATAAAATGATTCCTAATTATTTGAAGTTATGTTTTAATGTTTGTGAAGATGCTTTAATGATTGTGATGATGAACGAATGCTTGTGATGATGAATGAATAATTGTGGTGATGACTAGTCAAGAATGATTATGCTTTACTTTTATGCTATCGAGTCCTGGAGTATTTATACTCGATAATAGAGCTGTTGTTTAAAGACCGTGTCAGTTTTTCGATAATTCCAGTCGAGCCATGATTCTCAGAACTCAGTGAACTATAGAACTCTGTATCCTTAGACAAGTGCAGAGCTTGAGAAAGCTCAGTAATCTCAGTTATCTCTGTAATCTCTGTATCGCTAGTAATCTAGCCTCAGTTCTGTAATCAGCTCAGATCTAATGGTATTTAAGTGATTCAATTCTAATCTTAGAAGCAATTCGAGTAATCTATTTAAGCTCTGTATTGTCAGTCAGATACCATGATTCGATATCTTTTTCGTCAGATACAAAACTAAGTAATCTCAGCGTAACTCAATCAGATCTTTTGAGAAACATGATCAGTATCAGATTCAGTTCAATTATGTTCAGTTGAGTTCAGTTCAGAGTCTTCCAATTAGGAGTAGGAGCTAGCACTGAGTGAGGGAAGGGTTGGTAGCTCCCCATTAGAGAGGCTGAGTCGTTAGGAGCAATCCCTGAACTCCAGAACTGCGTAGACAATGCAGGATGCAGGAGTCCTCGTCATTAGAGGTTGTCACCATTAGAGAGGTTTGACTATTATATTGCCTTAGGCTGACTTCCTGCGAGGGTCACACATTAGAGAGGCTTGACTAGAGAGGTCTTTACCCGTGGCACGGTATTGACACCCTTTCAGCTGGGGTTACAGGTTAGATCCCACCTGTGGTAGGTTGGGGCATGTCGATTAAGTAACTACTTCCCATAATTGCAGTTTCAGTATCTATCTTTAGAAATCAAGACTGTCAAATACAATCATCTAGTTATATAAAGAACTCAGATAGTTTTATTGACTCATGGACCACCCGTCAGATAGGCTTGGTCCCACATACAGTTATTTATTATTCATATTCAAATATCTCTCTTCAGAAAGGGTTGATCTCAGTCACAGATTCTGTTGAGTATTCCTGTTGTCAGAGTCAGACATGATCATTTTCTTATCATTGCTAATAGATCCCAGAATTATCCGTTAGAGGGGTTGATCTCCAATTCAGCCAGTCAGGAGCAGTAAGCTTAGAATTCAGTCCTTGATGTGAATATATTCATAAATTCATTATCAGTGTCAGATAATTTAGTGATTCGGTATCTTAGTGTCAGTAGTGAGTTCAGTTGTCAATAAAGTGGTATCCGAGTTTCAGTATCTAGAATTGTAATGATTGTGATTATGGCTTGTGCATTCATATACGTGTACTCGTTCGTTACTTTCATGATTATTTCAGTTTAGATATTATGCATTCATGATCCTACCTCTTCTACATACTCGGTACATTCCTGATATATTTGTGCTATGGTGTTTTATTTGACTCCATAGGTTCAGAGGCATAGGATCCAGAGTATCCTCAGCAATTCAGTCCCAGTCAGCAGCAGTAGCAGTGAGTCCTTTTCTTTTGAGGATGAATCTCAGTTTACTATTATTGCTTCAGACTTTGTTTATTTTTAGTTGACGAAGTTAGTTGGAGACCTGTCCTATCAAATCCACACTTCAGATAGTTTAGAGGCCTTTCAGATGGATGTATTAGTATTTTGTTTTTTGTATTATGAGTATTCATAGATGTGTTGAACCTTATGGCTAGTTTCCGCATTTATTTTAGATATTATGCAGTGTACAGGTACAAATATTAGTAAAGGGTTAGCTTATGGTCCTTTGGGATCATAAGAACCGTGTGACGTCTCGGGATGGGATCTCGGGGCATTACAAGAAGGGAGACACCAATTTAGAAAGTGTACTCCCAAATTGAAAAGTTCACTCTTTCTCCCACATTGGTGGAAGAAGAGAACTTGTGAGTGTTTAAAATAAGGAACACTTACTCCACATGGTAAGTGCTACCACATAGTATCTGCAAGCTCAAAACAGTCCACAAGTGACCCGCAATGACCCGAAAATACCCGTAACAAGCAAGACACAAAACACACAAGGAAGCAAACATAAACTTAACGATAAAGAAGATAGATAACTTGACACAAGGAGAATACAAAATGTAGCAACTAAAGAGTGTATCAAACTCTAAAACCTTTACAAATCACAT
This sequence comes from Capsicum annuum, assembly GCF_002878395.1. NCBI lineage: Eukaryota > Viridiplantae > Streptophyta > Magnoliopsida > Solanales > Solanaceae > Capsicum > Capsicum annuum. Next base: position 10,198,921 of record NC_061115.1, read on the forward strand.
TCACAAGCATCAAGTTCTTACGGTGACTGCCAAGGAAATCAACTCACCTCAAATCCACCGTTTCCAAGAAAAGAACAATATTAGCTTTTCCAAGCCCTAAACTACAATGGCTAATCCAAGCCCTAACTAAGAACTACACTAAGGTGGTCTACTCTCAAGAGAGAGGATTTTCAATGTTTCTTATATTCATCATTAAAACAACTTAAGTGAAAAGACCTAAAAGAGACTTTATATAGCCTTATTACATAATGGAACACAAAATGACTTCAATGCCCTTAATGAGGTGGAGAGGCCATGGAGTGTTACTTGGACAAGGCTAAGCGACCAAAATTCCTTTAATGAAGGGCCCAAAATCGTGAGTCCTTAATCTTCAATGCTCCAAGCAATCTTCCACACATGGGATAGCTCTTTGGTGTTCTCTAATCGGCCCCTCCATGTAGGATCCCATGTCCTCAATACGACCAAAGCTTGATGCCCCATGTACTAACTTCGAATGATGTCATCTAAAGCTTAGGCGGCCATTTGGCTTGTATCAGTAAGTGAGGCAAGAAATAAGAGATGCCTCGTGCCGTCGTCGTCGTCGCTTGGCTTGGCTTGGGCTTCGGCTTTGGCTTCAGATTCAAATTTGAATTTGGATTTGGATTTGGATTTTATCATCGATCGATGAGATCTATCTTTTTGGACAAAATTTATTTGACAGAAATTTAATCCGAAGGAAAAATAAAAATGCAGTAAAATTTTATGTGTTTTGACCCTCCAGTTATATGCATGCATGGCACTGTTTTGAACTGATTCTTCTGAAAGATGCACTATTTCAAACTGATGTTTTAGAAGGATGCAATTCTTTAACAAAATAACACACTGATTCATGAAATGGTCTGCCTGTTCAGAAAAGATGCAATCTTTGGACGAACAGACATGATTTTTCAGGAAAGGTCACAACTTTTAAGTGAACCATTTCCACTTTTCAGAAGAGGCATATCAAGGATATATAAACCTTCTTTCATCCACAGTTTAGCTACAAAATTTTTTTTGAAATACAATCTCTCTTCTTGTCTTTAAAACATTCTGTGTGATCAATCAAACTGTTGAGTGAGTTCGTAGAATCTGATAATTTGAGGTACCGCTATTGTTCGGATTGTAGGCCATTTTATCCTGGGAGTAAGATTCCATAACCTCGGGTACAGTGAGAGGAATTATTCCTTAAGGACACTCCGTGAAGTCGGGAGACTTGACCTTAAATTCTGTTTCATTTATTTTTTTGAAATCTAATACACTTCTTGGATAGATTATTAGTATTCTTATTTTGAAGGTGTTAAAGAACTTCAAAGGTGTTCTTGTTTATACATGAACTATTGTTGAAGTTGGTGTTACATTTATACAGATTCTTGTATCCGAAACTACATAATATAACAGAATATAGTTAAAGACTTAGAATATTTTCTTTGTCTCAACTCTATCTTTCACTAGTATAGTTACTCTATTTTGTATAGTGAATATAGTTGGAGACTTAGAATATTTTCTTTGTCTCAACTCTCTCTTTCACTAATATAATTTTCACACTTGTCATTTTTTATACTTCATACAAGACTATGGAAGACCACCTCTATTTATAGAAGAGGTATTCATCCTTGCCTTGAATGAGATGAATGAGAGGTAGTAATGTGGGTAGATGAATAGTTTGGATGTTACATGAGTTACTAGCATAATGAGAAAATAAAGTCTTAGTGTTTATAGGAGTTTCAAGAAAACTTATGACCACACTCTTCCACTAACATATGTAAGTAATAATACTCATAATACACAATTTATACCCACAAACATATGAACTTAATATATTAATTTAATAATAAAATGCATATACACCAATATTTCTCCACTCATTTTAATATTAAATTAAGAGAGAATTTCACCAAATTAGTTAAAGGTAGACTATTATGCATAATGAAGGTGTGCTCTACATTGAACCCCCAATTAGTAAAATAGTAACTTTACTCCAGAGTCAGTAGCGGTCTCAGCCTTGAACTATGACTGCTTAGGGGAAATAAAGTATCACTGCCTACACACAATATTCAAGGTATTGGCATAAGCTTTAATATCCAACACCTTAAGGCCATGTGCTATCCCAATTTTTCATCAGCATTTTTGAGAATAAATCCCATTCTCATAGGAAGCGGCCTACCTCCACACTCACATAGGTGAAATCCGTCAAGGGTGGTCCTGTAATTTCGACACCCCACTCATACGAGATACAAAATTTCATTAAGAGTCCTTTGACTCAGCCTTCACAAATCATTACAGGAACAATGCACTCACATCATAAGGAGGGATAAAATAATAGTGCATTCACAACAAGTCATCATATGATTCATTTTTCCCATTGAACCTGGTTATAGGATCTCTAGTCCCTAGGTTGGATTTCCTCATATATGACTTAGATTTTTTTTTATAGGCTTCTTTCCTTCCCCTCGATGTGATTCAGACCATTTTCTTGCTAAGCCTTAGTTTTGAATCTGCAAGATTATCACAAAGTTAACACAATTAATATTGGTATACCATTGATAAATATGACCTCACAATATTGTATTTTTCTCCTTATCTTATGGTTCAAATTTATCATTATAATAATGATTTATACTCTACCAATATATTTTGGTGCTATCACAATAACTCAAAATTAGAGAAATCAATTTCTCAACATAAAGTGATTGATCAATTCACCTTTTCACTATTTGAAGATAAAATAGTTAGTTCAACCTCCATAATGATTTAGCAAAAATAGTAATTTAATTCTCATTAGTAAATAGCACCAAGTTAATTTTTTTCTCATTTTGCATCAAAAACACTTTTAAGTACAACAAGCCACAACCTTTTTTTTAACCAAGTAAATATACTTGATTTGCTTGTTTAAGTACTTTTACATAATTTCATGACAAGTGCAACTAGCCACATATTCATATTTCATTAGGCTAATAATCTTTTTTTTTTCATACCACTTTCACATATGTGAATCAAAAGAAGTTGTCTGGCTCATATAATCAACAAAATGTATTTCACAATTTTTCTTTTTTACCATAATGTGACATGTCAAGGAAGAGTTCATCACATAATTTAGGTATTTTTTCATTTCAAGAATGAAATTTATCTCACCCAAATATTTAATGTCAAATGGCTACTCAATATTTTTTATTCTTTCTTTGATAACATGTTAGAGCCAAATATAAAGACATCAAGTCATATGCAAATTAATAATGACATGTGATTTACTCCAACAATAATTATGCACTTAAAACACTTTTTTTAACTCATTCTCAAAAGTGCAAATGTCACAATTTTGTGGTGATTTTTTCTCATTTCATTAGCCCCCACTATTTAAAGATTTTGAATACCACTTTATGATCATGAAAAGTAGTATCATTTTTTCCATTAAAAAAAATAGGTGGAAGATTTTTTTTTTTTTACCTTTTCTCCGCAACAAGCAGAAAAGTTTTTTACCTTTCATCCCCTTGAGTTGAGCAAGTAGAAAGATACTTTACTTGTTATCTCTTGCCATCCATCTTTTGAGATCTCTCATCTCGATATCCGAGATTTTTGAAACTGTAACAAAACATGAATCTCCTTAAAATTGTTGATGTAATATACCACAAATTACAATAATCATTACAGTTGAAAATAAAATGAACAAAAGTGAAGAAAATAAAATAATCTTCTTTTTGACTGAGGCGCAAATATCTCGCTTTCTTTAAGGAGATTCAAGCCCACTGCGGCATAATCTACACCGATCCAGCAGTGTATCTCGTGACTTGTCCCCTCCAGGATACAACAGCCCATCAACGATGTACAACTCAAACAACTCCAGATTAGTTGAAGAGTCCAAAGCTCCATCATAAGAACACCTTCCTTAAACATATATTAATCTCTTTGTATAGTGAATATAGTTAAAGATCTGATCGTGGTGGTGAATACCTTTCTGCAAAAATTTTTAAATACTTATCGGAATCAGGAATTACATCTCAATATTCTTCTCCGAAAATACCACAATAAAATGGTGTGTTAGAACGCCGAAATAGAACTCTTATGGAAATGGTTAGATCAATGTTAAGTTATTCTGATTTGCCCTTTTTTGGGGTTATGCATTAGAAACTGCAAATTATATTCTGAACTTGGTTCCTTCAAAATCAGTACCTTTAACCCCATTTGAATTATGGAGTGGGCGCAAACCTAGTCTACGGCATATTTAGGTTTGGGTTTGTCCAACACATGTGCTAAAAGGAAAAACTGATAAATTGAAATCTAGGACAAAAATGTACATTTTTATTGGATATCCAAAAGGGAAGAAAGGGGGTTTATTTTATTTTCCTAAGGAACAGAAGATAATTGTTTCGACAAATGCTAGATTTCTTGAAGAGGATTATTTAATGAACCACGTTCCTAGAAGTAAAACTGTTTTACAGGAATTGGGCAATAGAATAACGAATAATGAAACACAACAATTTTCAAAAACCGTTATTGACATACCACTGCATCCACGTAGTGGGAGAAATGTCAATAAACAAGAGGTTGCACAAGAGCAAACACTTGACATTACACTACCTCAAAGTAGTGGGAGTAACATCGAGCAGCCTGCAATTGTGGAGGAAAACATTCAGGATAATGTCGAGTAACCTGTCATAGTATAGGAAGACATTGAGGGTATTCAAAATTTAGTTCTAAATGTAGCAGATCTTATAGTGACTAGTCGTCGTAGTTGGAGAATTATTATAAAACCTTTATGGTTTGCGCTCTTAGGAGAATCTATGATAGAATCCCTGAGGAGCCTAATATGGAACCTCCTAATTACGCTGAAGCACTACATGATAAAGATGTTAAAATGTGGATTGTTGATATGAAATCTGAAATGGAGTGTATTCTAATCAAGTCTGGGAACTTGTAGAACCACCCACGGGAGTCAAAGCCATTGTATGTAGATGGATCTATAAGAAAAAAGAGGTGTGGATGGAAAAGTGTAAACTTTTAAGGCTAGGCTTGTTGCGAAAGGGTTTACTCAAAAAGAAAGAATTGATTATGAGGAAACTTTTTCGCTAGTAGCTATGCTTAAATCCATTAGGATTCTCTTGTCCATTACTGCTCATTATGATTATGATATTTGGAAAATGGATGTCAAGACAGCTTTCCTAAATGAAAGTCTTAACGAGTGCATTTATATGCACAACCAGAAGGTTTCATGGAAAGTGGTAATGAACACAAGTTTTGTAAACTTAAGAAATCCATTTATGGTTTGAAACAAGCATCTAGAGCATGGAATACTTGTTTTGATAATTTGATTAAGACTTTTGATTTTAATCAATGTGAAAATGAGTCATGCATTTATAAAAAATAGGATGGAGATAGAGTAGCATTTTTATTTTGTACATAGATGATATTTTGCTCATAGGAAATAATGTGAGCATGTTGAATTCTGTTAAGGAGTGGCTATCCTCTAGTTTTGATATGAAAGACTTGGGAGAAGCGGCTCATATCCTTGGGATCAAGGTTATGCGAGATCACAAACAAAGGATATTAGGCTTATCTTAAGAACTTTATATTGATACTATTCTTGCAAGATTTAATATGAAAAATTCCAAAAAGGGATTCCTTCCTTTTAGGCATGGAATTACTCTATCAAAAAACCAGTCGCCCAAAATGATTGATCAGATAGAGAGAACGAAGGCGGACCCTTATGCTTCTGCTGTAGGGAGCCTCATGTATGCTATGTTGTGCACTAGACTAGATATCTGCTTTACTATTGGCATGGTTAGCAGATTTTAGTCTAATCCTAGGCAAGAACATTGGACTGCGGTTAAGCATATAATCAAGTACCTTAAAAGGACTAGGGATTACATGTTTGTTTTTTACTCTGGAGATCTTGTACCTATTAGGTATACTGATTCAGATTTCCAGTCGGATAAAGATTCTAGAAAATCTACCTTAGGATATGTGTTTACTTTAGGGGGTGGAGCCATTATTTGGAGGAGTATCAAGCAATCATGTGTTCCTGATTCCACCATGGAAGCCAAATATGTAGCTGCCTTTGTGGCGGCTAAAGAGGTTGTTTGGCTCGGTAACTTTCTGAAAGAGCTTGGAGTTGTTCCTTCGGTTCAAATACCACTACCACTTTATTGTGACAATCGTGGTGCAGTTGCAAACTCAAAAGAACCATAAAGCCATAAAAGAAGTAAGCATATATTGAGAGAAAATATCACTTGATTCGGGATATAACTCAAAGGGGTGGTGTGAGAGTTTTGAAGATTGAATAGAAGAATAATTTGGAGGACCCATTTAAAAAGAGTTTAACTCAGAAGGTTTATGATAAGCATGTGGAAGAAATGGGTGTTAAAGTTGTGCATTCATGATTATGAGTCTAAGTGGGAGATTGTTAATATATACTATTAACCATTTAATTTGTGTTATAGTATTATATTTTCATTCCATGCAAAGACTATTTATTATATTAATAAAATCTTTATTTGAATAGATCATTGTGTTAACATGTGTGTCCTTTGCTTATATAGTAGACAATTTTGTGTATGGAGTATTTTAAATCATGCACGAAAGATTAATATTGTCGGTTCTTATAAGTAATAAATTAATGTTCACAATTAAAAATGAGGCAGGACAAACATCTTGATGATTGTAGCACAAGATTAAATATAATTTGATCTTAATTATGGGAGTGGTAATATTCCAACTTCTTGTGCCAGAACATTTCGTATGTATTGAATGGACCAGTTAGATATATTAGTTTATATTCTAAATATTAATAAACAATTTCTCTAGTCAATTACATGTACTTATACTCTTAATCTTGATATAATTATTATGATCTATGCGGTTTATTTTGTCATTTTATCTATTAAAAGGTGAGACTCTTTTGTGAGTCAACATATTCCTGATAGGTTGGATGATGACGAATCACTTAGTGAAATATTAATTAGTTGATAGAGTCATGTCTCGGACTTGAGATAGAATACACCCCTTTATAGTTGCTTATAAGTTTTCACGTGAAAACCCTGCAAGTGGATTTTGTATCCGTCATGTGAAATAAGTTAAGCATTATAATGATTAAATTAATCAGTGAGTTAAATTTTTTAGAGAATTCAATCACTGTAATTCTAACATGGGGAGTTAAATAGGATGTAATGGTAGATTTCAAAATTAAATCGAGGAGTACAATTACAAATTTTAGTGAAATATTTGTAATTTATTATGATATGATACTTTATTCACTACCAAATTAATATCATAATTGGAAGCCTCGGTTAATAAATCTGCGATCCCTACTATGCCTGATTGACTAATCAAATTTAGAAAAGAAGAGGAGTTATAGAAAAAGTAATATTTACCGGTCTTCTGTATATAAGGAATAAAAGAATTAAGAATTAATTTTGGTATTATGACAGATTTAAATCTGAAAAAACATTTTAGCATTAAAGGGAATTAAGGTTGAAAACGTCTTTTGGCTTTAAGGTTACAATAAAGTCCAAAACGTTTTCCTCTTTCTCTTCCTCATTCAATTGAAAGTGGGAATCAGTAGAGGCTGAATTTTGAGAATTCAATGATCCTTCTCCAATCCAAAAGTACTTTCCCACACAAGGTTCATTAATAAAGTTAATCAGGAAATAGTAGAACGCAGCAGACCTGGAAAACAAGGCGTTGAACCAACTATGTAAAAGCTTCAAGAGGTAAGTTTTCTTATTTTCGTTTTGGTTATGTTATCTAGATATATGTAAGTTATTGATCCTGTAGAATTGTTGCTTCCCTTGTGTATGTTCTAACATCACAATCATCATCAGCAGCAAAGTGGTAAGCAGATGATGGTGATATTTTGTCACGACCCAAATCAGGGTCTTGGCCGTGATGGGCATCCTGAACCGTGGAGGCCCAAGCGTCTCTTTTATATCTAGCGATCATGAACACCATTCACATACAATAAAGAGAATGCGGAAATAAACAGACGGAATCATGGTTATACACTGAGTTCAATTTTACAATACGGGATGAAATTAATAGACATCTAGACAATATCCATCTCAGTCTGCGAAATCTCTAATACATTAGAATATAATAACTTGTCTATACCTAGGACAAGGCCCCTAATCAGACCCAAAACTAAAATGTAAAACAATACTCTAGCAATAGGCCTTCCGAAATAAAGAAGGCTCACCAACTGAACACTTCGGTCTGAAGATTCTATGGTTTGGTGGGACCCCTGGACTGAGCCTTAGACCTTGAAATATAAGGGGTCAATACTAACATACTGGTATGTGAAACAACTGAAAATAGCATGCTAATAATACAAAATAGATGAGAGCATTTCATAAAAATAATGACCATAATACGTAAGTAAAAATACATGGGCATACTTTAGTGATCTCCAAAAAACTTCTTTGAAACCATGACTCACCCTTTGTTATTCTTCTGAGCTAGTGGGTACACCCTAAAAATCTAAAATTCCATGGGCTATGTGGAATCCACCCTTAACTCGGCGGCTAAGCCTCCAGTCCAGGTAGCCGCCAGGATTGGAGTGGTGATACCCCCCATGTGAGCACACCGCAGGAAATTCCCCCATGTGAGATGTCCTAAAAATGTCATATCATGTAGGATCATATATTATAAGTCCCGTATCGGCAACTACGATTTTTGGCGATGAGCCCTTGCGCTCAAACACCTTCTTTGGGTAACCTACTAGCTCTCTTAAGCCCAACTTTTAGTTCTTTAACGAAAGCACATTCATATTTTTCAAACATTCAACACTATCTTGTTAAGGGCATGGAATCATCGGGTATCGTCATCCCCTGGCTTTCAAGTCAATCAAATCCTATCACATTATGTCTGTGGCCCTTTTTACTTATTATCATATTCATCAACACCCTAGATTTTAAACATTAGATGAGAGAGAGTTATGCAATAGACTTTTCATTCAAATATTTACCAAAACATTCTCCTCCCAATTGTAAAATCAATAGGTGGTCACCTTATATTTGTAATTACTTAAAATCATAGAAAGATTGTTAATTTGACACAATGAGCATTTATCATGTGAAAACACATTCCCAACATGTCATAAACAGTACCATTCCATGATCATTAAACAAGCACTCACCCATTAGTTTTTTGTTTAGAAAGTTCATGCCTTTAAACAACCCATAACAATACAAATCAAAAATATCATGATAAAAGAGGGGGGTTTGATCATTCATGATCTCATTCAAACTTTCACTGCACCCCAAAATATAAATATATTGTTATATTCAAAATTCACTATAGCCAGTTCCAGGCAACATACAATTTCTTCAAAACAACTTCATGACATATACTTTTCAAACAATTTCAAACCCTTTCTTTATAAATATGATTAGGGATCTTTAATGTAATAAAAAAAATAGAAAAATTATTCCCATGATGTTTAGAGAAGTCCCACATACCTTAGATTATAATATTTGAAACATGGAACCCAAATCCTGATCCGTTTCATAAAATCTTGAACTTAAGGATTGATTCTTGATTTCTCGTTCTTGGAGGAAACCCTAGTTTGATCTTATTTTTTAGAGTGAAAAGAGGATCTTGTTATTGTAAAACTGATAATTGTTGAGTAAATAATGTTTAGTCTGTTATTTAATTCGTGTGAGAGGTTTCTGGGAAGGGAAAGTACCAAAATACCCCGCTAAAAATGTACTTTTTGCGCGATTCGGCCTTGACTTAGTAGGGGGTGCGGATAACTAACTTGTAAAGATAACTTGTAAAATAGATCTATTATATATAATGGATATATTTTTCTTTGTGATATTATTTCATCCATATTTTCTCTCTAATATTTTAAATATTTGCAGTCTATCATTTTATCCTGTAGTAATTGCAGAGTTACAGATTTTTGTATAATAATTTATCCTAATTGTACTGTAATGTATATCTAATTCTAGATTTTCAATGTTATTTATTATCTTGTGTTGTTCTTCTCGTAGCGAGTTTTTTAAATTATATAAACTATCACATGTACTTTTTCCTAAATTTTCTAAGGTTTCTTCTATCCATAATAATTTTTCTTTTAGATTCTCCATTATTTCTCTAATTCGATTTCTATAATTAATTTCTTTATTTAGATTATCTTGATTTTCTCTAGTTTTTCTAATATATTCTAACATCTCTTAATCTGAATAATATCCATCTGGGTAATTATCCAGATATAACTGTGCTATCCAATTTATAGTTTCAATTTCATAGTCTAATACTTTTTCTAATATTATTTTCTTAATATCTATAATTTCTATATCTCTAAGTATATATAAGATTAAAACTTTAAGATTATCTATTATTTAAAATTGACTAAATATTTTATTATAATATTTTGTAGTTGTTTGTTTTAGTCTTAGTAGTTCTTGCATATTTTCATTAAGAAATTCTATATATTTTATATCTTTAGTTTCCATGTATTTGTCTAAATTTACTTTCATCTGTTTTTCTATTAACTGTATGTTTCTCATATCTTTTTCCAAAAATTCTAGATATATGTAATTTATCATGGTAAGTATTTGTAAGAGTAGTTAGGTAGGTATGGTATGTAATTTATTCTAGTCATATAATATTTACCAAATGCTTTTTCTAATATGATTTTTCTTATATCTACTACTTTTATATCCTTAAGTGCATACAAAATAAGTATTTTAAATTTATCTACCATTACATCAGATAAATAATTATTCATTTTCATAAAATTGCTATTTTCAAAATATTCCCTTCAATCATGTACATAACAAAATATGGTCATCTTAGATTACTATATATTAGATTATTCTTAAATAACATGTTCTTCGGTCACTATTAGCATGGTAATCTGGATATTTTTCCCTTAAACAATGCCTCTACTCTGGTTACTCCCCACCACGGCTTCTTGCCTCATTGGTTTCACCTTTAGGATGTCATAGTTCTCAGGGATTTTTCTCCGTTTCCACTTTGCTAATAAACTTCTTAACATATTATTATTCGAATAATTCTACTATAAAGTAACTAACATGAATTTATTTTATCATACCATGATGTTGGGAATTATGAATTTAGCTATTCATAATCATAAATAAATATACCTGCTCGGGTAGGTTTGATATTTCTGAGGTTTGTTCCTCCATAGCTTTTTCCATTGAAATAAATCTATTTTCTAATAACTAAGCAAAATATTTGTTGCGGATAGGAGAGAGTATTTGTGCTTCAACACATGAAGGTTTGCTTTGCAATGCCTTCGGTTCATCTTATTTATAGACTGAATCTTTACAAGAGTATTCACATTTCTTTCACGTTACTAAAATTAGTCTACAAAAGAGTCTCCTAATGAGACAAAAATTATTAATGCCTAAAATAATAGTCAAAAAGCCTAAAAAGTCTAAAAAGTCTAAAACCTAAAAGTTTGGTCTATACAAAAATTTTCAATACTTTACGTAAAATAAATTGTGAAAGTTTACATGTTGCTTTCACAATTTAATAGCTTGTATTCTATTATTACTCCATTGATATCTTCTCGTTGTCGTATCTGCTGCTTTTCCATAGCTCCATTATTGCTTCTTATCTTGTATCTTCCAGCTGGCGTTCTTATCTACTTGGTTGATTTTTCTTCTATTCTAGCTGAACTTTTGGGATATCATTATCTCCTCCATTACATTTTGAACATTTATGATCTGGATATTTATGTCCAATTGTCTTGCAATATCTGGTTAATAATTCTTCTGAAATAAATTTTTCTCTGATAGCTCTGGCGATAGGTTTTGTCTCTGGTTTAAGCAACGTCAGAATCCATTGCCTAATAGTTTTCATATCTGTTTCTCGTAATTCCTTTGAATTTGAATATATTAGTACATGATTTCTTGAATAATAACTCCATATGGGATTTTGGTTGCAGTATATGTTCGCTAGCTCTTGCAAAATTGTAGATATTCCGATAATCCTCTTTCGCATAAAATTTTGGTATCTCAATTCTAGGTATTTCTAGTTGTGGAATAATATCTTGTGGTATAATCATTTCTCGTGTCATTCCTATCTTTACAACTTGTATGGGTTTTTTAACTTCATCATATAATATCTCTACTGGTGCCGTGTAAATTTTTATAAAAAATAGGGTACCTTTGGTTATTCTTTTAAAAATGATAAATGCTTCATATATTTCCAGTATAGTGGATATCTCATTTCCGTCAGAGGTATATACAGTACTGAGTAGTCTATATTCATAGCAAGTTTTAACTAGACTTGGTTTGATTTTAGGTAAAGCAATTAGCTTATTATATCCGGTCAATGTCTGGGTTATATAGTTTGTATCTGGTTCTTGGATGTTTATAGCTCTGGGGTTAGTATTTAAAAAGGTTTGTACATTGTAGATATTTTCTATATATGTCTGGGCTGTGTAGTTGTAAGTCTTTTTGTCTTGGTTTAGACTATCTCGGTATGTGGTAATTTGTGGGGGTATAAACATGGGATCTTTTGATGTATTTGGTATATATGGTTTATCAAATATCTTGTTTAGGTTCATATTTGTGTTTTTCCTAACTCCTTTGCTTGTACCTGCAGAAGTAGATTGATAAATGTTATGGGTTTTATGGAGTGTCCCATCGTCTCCTTCTAGCTCTGGAACTTTAATGTCTTCCGATTGGCATAGCTCTGCACACTGCTGAGTTAGCTGATTTGTAGCTATAAACTTTAGTTTAACTTTTCTAGAGTAGTTAGGTTGTTGAGTATTTTTTCTAGAGTATCCTCTTCTATTACATCAGTCTGTGTAGCTTTGTCTTGATATGTAATCTGCAATAACATTTTTGTTAATACTAATTACTTTAATTATAAATGTGAAATTTAATATATTCAAGACTAGTCTTCGAATCTCTTTTGTTGTAACTGAATTGTGTATTTTCTTTGTTAACCACCAGCGTACCTGTGTATTATCCGTTCATACAATAAACTTGTTATATACAATATATGGCTCAAATTCTAACAAACATTTATACAATGAACATAATTCTATCCTATTTATTTCCCATTTTATTTCTGTTTCATTGAACGTACCTGAGTAGTATCTACAATGGTGTTCCAATTTTTCTGCTTCATATCGGTATTTAAGTACTCCTCCATAACTACATTCACTAGCATCTGCTTCTACTATATATATATAAATTTTCTATTTTCATCTGGAAATTGTAGTTTTGGTAATTCTTTACAAAGTAATTTTATTTTCTAAACTTGTTTTTTATCTTCTTCATTATAATTATATTCTACATCCTTTTTTTAATTTTTTCTGTAGTGGTTTTAAAGTTTCTGCTAATTTTGGAATATATTCCCTTACTTGGTTTACTAATCCTAAAAATGATTGTAATTTTTTTAGTATCTAATTCTTCTTTCGAATTTATTATTTTTTGTACTATATGTTGTTGCATTTTTACTCCACTCTTATCTATTTGTATTCCTAAAAATTCTATCTGATTTTTCATAATTTCAGCTTTCTTTTCACTTAGACTTATTCTCGATTTTTCTATTATATCTGTAAATTGTCCTAATAAATTTAAATGTTCCTCTTTAGTTTTTGTATATAATAATATATCATCTATGTATACTATACAATTAGATAATTGCTTAAAATAACTATTCATGAAATATTGATATCTACCTGGTGCATTTTTATATCCAAATGGTAATACGTTCCATTCATAAAATCCTTGTGGTACCGTAAAGGCAGTTAATTCTTTAGATTCTTCTTCTAACTTTAAATGGTAAAATCCTGATTTACAATCGAATTTACTAAAATAATTATATCCCTGTATTTGTCTTATTTTTAATATCTTATTTGGTATTGGATAATTATATGTCATAGTCTTTGCATTTAAATTTCTATAGTCAATAACCATTCTACTTTTTCCTCTTTTTTTTTTGTGTATTTATTGAGTTTTCACTAACTCTGGCAAATATATTATAATGTAGTCTTTATCGAATTAAGGCGAAACTGGTGGCATTGGAAAGAGGACTTAAAGACCTTTCATTTGATATATATTAGGCCCTCTAATTCGTTATATACGAAAAAGTTATGGTCAATGGAAGTTGAACCAAGTTTAGACGCTTACCAAAACTCAATCAATAGGAAAGCTTTCAACCCGTCCTTTAGTTAGGGAATTTTGTGACCTCAATTCATAGTAAAAGGCATTAAAACACTATAGGATTGATCATAACACATGTGTTAACAAATAATCATTGGGTTCGGGTCTATACGTGTAGAAAAGACGATTCAAACTTTAGCCCAAAAGGGCGGGGTGTTACATTATCTCCACCGTGGGATCATTCATCCCCAAATGATGAAAAGGAACTTGTTGAAGCTCCAAAGGTATGGAATAAGGAACATAACCTCGCATTGAATGTTTTTCCTCAACAAAACATGCAAAGATATCAAAAGAGCTTCATGATAACCCCTAGTGAAACACGTAAGCACGAAGCATGAGGTAATGAAACTTTACATAGGGATGACCTTGCACATAAGTTCTATGAATCATTATCATCACAACATAAGGCATAAGTTTATTTGGTGATAATAGGCTTGATTTACCTTGGTACAATCATGAGATGGGATTTCGTGGAAGATAGGATTTAAAAACATTCTCCACCTTACAAGATACAACAAATGGATCTTAAACTTAGAGACACTATCCATTTATGCCCCAACATTAATTAAGATACTACATACCTTCCAACTTACAATTCACCCATCACATATCTAAACACAAGAGTTTGTGTCCCAACGTATAATACTTCTATGTTGAAGCCTAACTCGAAGGAAAGAGGTGCTAACATAACTACAAGACTGCACTCTACATCACATTAAGAAATCATCTCACCCTATCACTATAATCCGACAACCTCAAGTCTTAATTCAAGGAATACTAACCACAAGGCACATTGGTTTGTGTTTTCATCAATCACAAAATTTAAGCCTATCATTACTACACCCACTTCATGGATCTCCCAACTAATACCAGCCAATTCAATCATTCTCACTAAGATTTTCACCACATAAATCCTTCTTAACTATCTCACATAACGAAAGCTCATATTTTTCTCCCCCCTTCTCCTATAACCTTAGCTCTAGAAGTCACATCAAAAGATCCATCTTCAAAAAAATCTACTCCCCCACTCAAAACACTACCATTCTTTCACAACCATCGTCATACTGACATACGGAGGTTCATTGAGGGACCCGAGCCTTAACTTCATGAATGGATGTAACACTCGTCAATTCATAACTTATACTTATTGCACTACTCAAGGAGGGACATGAAGTGAAGATATGATAGAATAGACACTGATTGCTTCAGATATCAAGTGTCTAGATCATAAGTAAAGGGTCATTCGGCATAACCACAACACAACATGATTTCTTAGAACATACTATGGCGACAAACATGGTACACATATCGTATGATTTGTATAACATAAGGTCGTATTTCATAAATTCAATGATGGAGACAAAGATTAATACTTGAAGCTATTGTTTCTCATTTTCAGAGCTGAGATAGTCATTAGTTAGCACAACTTTTTCTCTTTGGCTGATTTTGGCATAAAATGATTCAGCGACATACAAAAATATGTTTTCTTAAGACCAAGCATGCTGTGAGACATAGGTTTGGATCAGGAGCAACATAACATGTTTCTTGGATACTTGGATCACTGAGGGACATTATTGCTCTATTTTTGGATATCGAAACATGACATGAGTCACATAGAGAGCTCAAACCTTAGGTATAAGAAAGACATGAATACATAAGACATTGGTAGAAGTCCATTCAAATCGAAGTAGGATGTAACACCCCGTAAAAATCGTTCATGAGATTAGATGGTAATGGTATGCTTGCTGAGTTAGAAGCTTGAAAATATTCTAAGTGTCAAAGAGACTTAGTCTAATTTTTAGATCTTAAGCTTCGGAGAATTTATTTTTAGTCCTCCTGACCTCCGATTTTAGGTTTTCTTATTGCGTTGTTATGAGGCTAGGTCGTAGTACATCTCGGATGAGTTTTGAATTTTTTGGAGCGCGTTTAGACATCATTTGGTGTTCCAAAATAGTGGACCAATGCGATCTCGGCACGCTGCATCGCCCATCGCGTTGGTCAAATTTTGTGCAGGAAATGCTAGGAAAAGTAGTGAGGATCAACGTGATGGTGGAGCAACGCGTCGAGTATCATGTTGGACAACCAACGCACCGCGTCTCTTGCAGCGTCGATGCCCAGTTATTTTGGCTTTTAAAAATCCGCATCTTAAGGGGTATTTGGGTAATTTTTCCTTATTCTAATATGCCCAAACATGGGATTTTTATCCTAAGAGACCACTTTACTCACTTTTTCATCAAAATCCATCAAGAACATCCTTAGGGTTTCAAACTAGAAACCCAAATAACTCGAGATTCAATGTCGGTTTCAAAAATTGATTGGAGATTCGGAATCCCCAGACCATAGTCTTTAAGAAGCACCCATTGAAATCCAATATAGAGGTAAGTGGGATTTTCCTAAAAATCTCATGGGCATAGAAATCATGTTTTTTAAGAAAGGGATTTCGGATTTATGAATAAATTCATGTTTTGAAACGTTAATGACATTGTTTTGGTCTTTTGGCCTTTTCCCTGAAGTGATTTGAAAACCTATATACATGTATGTATGTGATTTGAGTTGATATTTGAAATTGAGAGCATGACTCACATGAAATTCCTTTCTTGATGTGATTTTTTCCATATTTCACATGATGTGAATTGTTTTGAATGCATCTTGAAAATCTTGTTACAAAAAGCCTTGATTTATGAATTATTTGGTTATGAATCTTGAATTCAAAAGAGAGGGTTGTTTGTATTGACAAATGTTGAATATACATATAATGAAAGAGTGCATGGTTTTGCCAAAGCACATGACCACCTTATGTTTGAAGGATTCTTGCATAGTTTTGACTTATATTTTAGAACATTAAATCTCTTACACTAATTGCATATTTTGGTGGTCTGAACTATGTTTTAATGAAAGATCATGCTTATTGCATTATGGAGCAAAAATAGGACTTGCAAGTCTAGGTGTGATGACACCAATTCAGATTATGCCATGATAATTTAGAACAGAATTGAATGCATATTTGAAATCAGATCTTTTCAGATATTGAAATTAAAAAAATACATGATTCATAACAATATAAAATTGGGCATAAAGAGAGCTTAGGTGGTTCTCCGAAGAAGGCATGAGTTCAGACAACTCATTGCCCAAAACCGTGATTTGTTGATATGGGTTATTATGCCCCTTAGAGGGATTGTTACGTTGGCCTAGTGTCGTGTGGCGTACTAGAATAAAAATTCCAACCCTTGCGGCACACTTGGGTTGGGGGCTTCCCCGCCGAGTCAATGGCGGATTCCATATAGCCTGTGGAATTTTAGAATTGTAGGGGTGTACCACCTAACTCAGAAGTAATACAAAGATCAGACAATGCATTGACAAGAATGATTCTTGATTTTTAGAAAGTTCCCATGTGTTTTAGAACTATTTCATGAATGATATTTGGTAAATTTCTCTCCAACTATTTTATTTATATAAAATCTTTCTTTCGGAATACTTTGCGTACTAGTACATATTTATTGTTCCCCTTTCTCCCACCAGGTTCTAAGGCTCAGTCTAGGGGTCCAGAAAGACAGTAGATTAGTCAGACAGAGTTGCAGTGTTCAGTTGGTGAGCCTTCTCTATTCCAGAAGGCCCATCTTTTAGATTATGTCTCTTATTATCATTTCGGTCTACTGGGGGCCTTGTGTCAGTTTTCAGATAGTTGTCAGATTTTTATGTAGTAGAGATTTCGCAGACAGAGTCAGATGTTATTAGAGTAGTTGATTTTCAGTTTCCACACTTATATTGAATTTAGAATTGACTATGCTCCCATAGCTGATTATGTTTCCGCATCTTCTTTTATTATATAAATGTTGTGCATTTATTACCAGATAGAGAAGGGCGTTCTGGGCCCTCATGGTTCGGGATGTCCGTCACGGCCAGGCCCAAGTTCGGGTTGTGACAAACTTGGTATCAAAGCATGGTTCACGGTCCCAAAGTGTCTGTGAAATCGCGTTGGGTAGAGTCTTATTTATGAGTGTGTAGCACGCCACACCTATAAGAAGGAGGCTACTAGGCATTTAGGAATGTTTCTTATCTTTGTGATTTAGTTTGTGCTTCATAGACTAATCTATCTCCTAATCAATGATCTCTTGCTTTTCAGAAAACCAGCTATGCCTCCCCGTCGCACAAACGTTAATGCACAAGATAACGCAGTCCGTCCTACTCATAGGATGAGGACACAAAATAGAGCTCATACCCCAAAACCTGTCCCTACTCCAGGAGTCCCTCCAGTCCTGACCAGTCCACCTAGGGCTCTACGGACCAATGTTAACCGTCCCCCGACTACTCAAAGGGATATTTTGGATGCAGAATTCAGACAATCTATTCATATGCTGACACAGTTGGTGGCTAATCAGGACCAATGATCAGAAGATATTGAGTCTTCACCTATTACATCTGAAGCTGCTATGGTGGGTCCATTCATGAGAATGAACCCGCCCAAGTTTACTGGCACTAAAGTAGAAGAGGATCTACAAGAGTTTATAGACAAAATGGAGAAGATTTTCAGAGTGATGCATATGGATCAGGTGGAAGGTGTTGAGCTAGCGGCTTATAAGCTAAAGGATGTAGCGAACCAATAGTATAATGAATGGGAAGAGGCGAAGGGTGAAAATGTTGAGCCTACAGTGTGGGACAAATTTGTGGAAGCTTTTCTTGACTGATTTTTCCCTCTGGAGCTGAGGGAAGCTAAAGCAGAGGAGTTCATGAACCTTAAGCAGGGTAAGATGAGTGTTTAGGAGTATACTTTAAAGTTTAATCAGTTGACCCATTATGCTCCTGAGATGACGGGTAATATGAGAGCCAGAACGAGAAAATTAGCATCTGGCCTTTCTGATGATCTAGAACTTGAATGCCAAGGGGTGATGCTAAATAGGGATATGGACTTTGCTAGGCTGTCAGTCCACATACAGCAGGTAGAAGAGAAGAAAAAGAAAATTTCTAAATCAAGAGAGAAGGACAGACAGGTGAAGAGAGCCAGATTAGTGAATCAGAACCCCAGTCAACAGCAGAGCGGTAATTGGGCTAACAAATGGTAAAAGAATAAGTTTTGGGGCAAGTCGCAGTCTGCAGCTAGTGTCCCAGTGCCCAGACCTCCAGCTGATAGACGACCTCAGGGTTTTCAGACTAGTTAGGGACCCAGAGCTCAGGATACTCAGTCGCAGGGTAGTGTGGCTCAGCAGTATCGTCCTTATCCGCGGTGTGAGACTTATGGTAGGCATCATCCGGGAAAGTGTCAGTTAGGCGCATTTATATGTTATTCTTGTGGTCAGACGGCTCAGTTTTAAAGGGATTGCCCTTTGGCTAAAAGGAGTGTTGGGGGTGCCAAGTCTCAGGCAAACTCTTCTGCACCACCACCGCCTCAAAAAGGTGTCACTTCAGCTGCTAAGAGCGATCGCAACCGGCTATATGCTTTGACTAATTGCTAGGAGATGGAAGCCTCACCAGACGTAGCCACTGGTACGTTACAAATCTTTTCTCGTGATGTATATATGTTGTTTGATCCCGGGTCTACCTTATCTTATGTGACCCCGTATATGGCTTTTGGTTTTGGGTTTTGTCGCGACCCGAACTGGGGCCCTGACCGTGATGAGCATTCCGAACCATGAAGGCCCGAAACACCCCTATCTTTCTGGTAATCATGAACATAATTCATATGATAATAAGAAATGTGGAAGATACACAATATTACGGAAACATGGTCATAAATCAAATGAAAAATCAATAAAGGGGAAATTAATGTCCCACAACATCTACCGACATCTGAACAACCATCAGCGAAATCTCTACTACATGACTGAAACAAATTTCTGTCTGAAAACTGGGACAAGGCCCCCAGTAGACCCAAAACTACTAAATGATAAATGAACTGACCGACATCAGGCCTTCCGAAATATAGAAGGCTCATCAATTGATTCTGCAAATCTGTCGGAAGAGATCTACTGGTTATCTGGACCCCTAGACTGTGCCTCCAAACCTGGAAGGGAAGAGGGTCAATACAAAAGTACTTGTACGCAGAGAAATCAAAACAAAATATAATATTTTTACAAAATATAAGTGAGAGCTATTATAAAGCAGTTTCATATCAAATCATTTGAAAACACATGGGCATAATGCAATAGTTTTTTAACAACAATGCTATGCAGCTAAGCTAGATGGAATACCCTAAATAATTTACACCAACTGTCAAACCTCGGTTGCCGCCGAGATTAAAGTATATTGATGATAGGCGAAATTACGCGCCTATATCAATATATTTTGCCCATATTTTAGCCTAGTTTCGAGAACTAATTATCTATTTCGTACACTTTTAGTCCTTTTTCCTGTAAATGAGCTAACAAATGTGATTAGGAAAGTTTCAGGTATAAATGATGCAAAATACAGCAATTTATGGCTTACTTGACGCAAAAGAAAGCTCACAAACGAGATGGAAAGGAGCTGGACGCATAAAGGACTAAATCTGCTGCATGGAAAATCTGTCCCGGGCTAAAACAGCATTTCTGAAGACTTTGGGACTTACAGACACAAAGCTGGATTTTTGCCATAATACATTAACCTAGTGCAATTAGGTTATGTGTTTCATCATTCTATTTGGATTATAATTTTGTAACCTTACCCTAGTACAATTGGGTCAAGGATTTCATTAGTATATTAGGATTTGGTTATTTATTTTATTAGTTTAGTAGGAGTAGGATAGGAGTATTATAAATACCCTATCATGTTAGAGATTTTAAGAAGGGGGGGAGACATTCTGACAATTCATTCATCTCCTTACAATTAAGACATCTTCCTACAGCCCATTCTCAATTCTTCATTCTTCTACTCTTAAATTCCACAACAAGAGAATCGTTACTTGCTACGGAATCACTAAAACCACACGCCAAACACCTACTATTCACGCCATCCACCATGCAAAGCGTGATATCCTTCGCATTCATGGGTAACTAAATCTCTTAGTTGGGGTTATGGAAGCCGAATGAGTTACTATCTATAGCTATGAGTTTGTGAGTTCAAGACAAGTATATTGCTTATATCATTATTCTCTTCATCTTAAATCTACATTCTTTGCGGTTCAAACACAAGAACACGCCATTCTAACATCTAACCTGTTCGAGAGAAAGGTTATTTGTCTAGAAAAGAAGACGCATAGACCAACGCCAGTCTAACATCTGACTTGTTCGAGAGAAAAGTTATTTGTCTGGAAAAGAGATAATGTCAAGGTAGTAGGACACCCTTTCCTATTAAAAAGCTAGTGCCGTACCTGGACTAACTTCTTGGAGAATTCGTACCGTTAGTCACGCTTTAAGCTCGAGAGAGTTAAAGTGAAATAGTCCTTGTTTAGGTCGAGAGACGCTTGGATTTACCATCGACTACAATTCTCTATAAGCAATTACATGTCAAGACTCTACACACTCATAGCCAATAGAGACGTATACCTCAGAAGGTGGACATAACCCCAACGCCTCAATTCTCATTGTTTACAACACACGTGACAATCTCTCTTTATTTTGCTATTTTCAGTTCTTACATTCTTGTTTTGGTTACATACTACAATCCCCCCTTTCCTACGAGACTTGCACTAAAAGTCTAGTAATTTCTCTTGCTTGTTGGCCAAGCTATTCTCTGTGGGATCGATACCCAACCCAGGTTGGGTTCTATATTTGCTAACGACCGCTTTACACTCCCACGAGAGCTGTAGATTGAGCGTTATCATATATGTGAGGGAAAGACACACAAGATCACATAGCAGGGTGTCCCAACCCAATAATGTATAGTAGTGCCCAAGATCACTTAGCCTGGGCTCCTAACCATAGTCCTAATTTGGGAATGACATAAAGTCAGGTACACAAGATCACTTAGCCTGGTACCAAATTCCCATGTCGAAAAACATGGTTTCCAGTGATGAGTCCTTACACTCAAATGCCTTCTTCGGGCATCCACCTATCTCATCAAAAACCAATGCATTCAACTCCATTTAATTCAATCATATATCTTATTCTGTAGGGTATCGTCATACCCGACTTGCAAGCCATCAATATCATGTCATTCTTTCGTGCAACCATTATATTCATCATATATCAACATAAAAAACCCTCTCATGGAAAGTCAAAAATTATTCTTAAATCATAACAATGTTCAAAACATTTTATGTCATGCTTGTCAATATGATTTCAAACAGTTCACATCATATGAAAATATAAAACAAATCATATCAAGAGAGAGATTTCGTATAATTCATGCTCCCAAGTTCACATCTTTTCAAAATAGATGCATACACATATATAATATATCAAATCACTTCAGGAATAGGCCTAAAGACCAAATCAATATCATAAAACGTTTAAAACATAATCATATTCGTAATTTCAAAACCCCCATTTTTAAAACATGAATTTTAAAGCCCATGAGATTTTTTAGATAACCCCACGTACCTCTATATGCGAAAATATTAGGTGCTTCTTGAAGCCTACGTTACGGGGATTCCAAATCTTCAATTTGTTTTGAAAACCCATGGTTGAATCTTGAGTTGCTTGGGTTTTTATTTTGAAACCCTAAGGGGTGTTCTTGAGAGAAAATTTGAGAAAAGAATTATATTTTGATGAATTGGGGGCTAAATCTAGTGGTATAGACAAAATTTGGGTGAGGAGAAATGACTAAAATGCCCCTAAGAAAACAAACAAATTCGAAACTGTCCCTCGGTTGACAAGCTGACATGCTGAAGTAAAATGGGTATAACTCCTTACTCAGATGTTGGATTTGGATGAAACTAGTTGTATTGGAAAGAATACTCAAATATCTTTCATTTGATAGGTAGAAGCTCTCCCAGTTCATTATATTCAGAGAGTTATAATCATTTGAAGTTGACCTTGAAATGCTAAAAACTGGGCAATAGGCTATGCGTTTTGCTATTGTTTTGAAATCCAAACGCAGCCTTATGCGTTTCGAAAAATTTCGAAACTTATCCGAAATGTACTATGAGCTTGCCCGATCATAACGCAACTTGAAAATATAAAAACAAAAGTCGGAAAGGTTAAAAAGATGTATCCCGAAGATTGCCAGCTAAAATGACTCTAAGTCCACATTACACTTGGAAAAATATTCTAGTTGTTAGCCCCTCAAACATAACACTAAAAATGAAATCGACTCAAGAAGTTTATGGGGCATTACGATAGGAGTGATTAACACACGTATGTTAATAAAGAATAATTCAGTTCGGGTCTATATACATAGGAACGACGGTCTAAACTCTAGCCCGAAAATACGTGGTGTTACATTATCTCCCCCTTGGGATCATTCGTCCTCGAATGATGGGTAGAAACATATTGAAACTTAGAGGTATGGAATAACGCGGACATGATATGTTTCTCTAAGAAATAATACACTGATCTAAAACATGACTATAAGACTGGAACTACTGATGTTCTAAATTCTTATACCGGACGTGCATATCTGATGCATGGAATACACGACTGAAGCTATTCATAAGCTAGATTCTCATAATAAACATGCATATCTGATGCATGGATCTATGACTGAGTTGTTCTCATTAACGCAGGACTAAATACACTAATAAGCTGAACTTTTTCTATTGAACATGCATTTCTAATGCATGCATATCTGACTGAACTGACGTATGAATGTATGACTGAATACGCAATGATAACTGGTGTGAGGCTTGTAATAAGAATCTATACATGCAACTGAATGACGTATCTCCCCCTTGGGATCCTATGTCCCTCTATGAATGCTCAATTCACTAAGATACTCGGGGAACTAAGGCAATGCACAAGGAACCTACGAATTGAATCATAACTGAACCTCTAAAATCTGAATCTAATGCATGACGCATGAACTGATCTATACTCGCAATTACTAGTATACTCTATCTTGGAATAGTAGCATGTCTGAGATTTTGGGTAGCATGAATAAATGAAAAGACGAGAAAACAAGCCATGTGAATCTGCTTATTAAACTGACTTACTGACTATACAGACTGAATTATGTTGGACCTTCACACTTAACTGGAGTATTCTCTTCAAAACTCTCTCTAAGGAATTTCTAGTAGTAATAGGGAGCCACGAACCTTGGGTATGGATTACATAAGACACCTACTAAGGAATCATCAAAATGACACCACTCTGTAGTCTGGAATATAGACCTATAACTCCTAAATTAGGATAGAGTTACCAGACCTTTGGCAATACAACTTCTTACTTTCAAGCTTAGCACACTTCTCGAATATCCCTTAACTATACTATTCCCTATAAATATCATATTCATTCAATTCAGTTTAAAATTCTCATATGAGCATTGACGAAAAAAAATTTCTACTAATGTCTAAAATAGCTTAATCCTTACACCGCGATCAAGCCTAACTTTAAGTCACAAAAATACAACATGCTACACCACGCTACTTTTCTAAACCATATGATGCCACCTTTTATACCTCTTTTAAAGATCACATACTAAGCATAACATGCCTTACCACTTCAATGACTACTCTGAACTCTTAATATGAAGTCGCTTATGCATAGTGCGACCTTCCACTACAATCCCAAAACATCATTCAAGCCTATTTTATAACCACATGTTAACTTCAAGGCAACCACCCATAAATACATACTTCACATAGTTTCTAAACTATTGTCAATATAAATCCCACGCGCTACCCTAAAACATACACACACAAACTTTTCCACTAACCATCACATGTATCAAAGACTTGGCCTCAAATCTTACTTCATACTTATGGCCTTATCTAAACAAGCATACTATAATCTTCCATCAAGAAGAACATTTACATCATAACCACTATCATTGCATAGGGAGGGTCCCTAAAAGGTTAAAACATAAGACCTTGAAGCATGAAAAGATTTTTATACGGGACTGAGCACACTATAAAGAGTAAGTACATGCGTCATGAGTTGCATGACCTCAACTAGAGTTCATAACATCAGGAATGTGATTCCGACTACTTGAATGAACTAGAACTCATTATCTTGGAACTGGAAGAGTACATGACTCTCTATCATATACAAGGATCATGAACTATGATCACGTAACTGAATCGTAAGGCATGAATAAGCACCCGGATAACTGAAAAAATACTGAGGTAGGAATGGGTTGAGATTCCCCCTCACTTTCTGATGTTCTAAATCATACTGCATCACTACTAAAATTTAAGATCCTTACTTGGTTATTCATTCTATCATCTCCCCCTTAGCTTCAAGTCATCATCTAGAGTTTGGGAGATCCTTTACCAGATTCTAACTAAACTACACTTACTGCACTCTAGGGTCTGAAAAAAATGACAATACACGCCTATCCTAGAACTTAACCTGAATGACTACCTTCCGGGATACACTTTATTTTTCCATAGCCACCAATAGTCATAGTATAATGCTTGCACGCTTATTTCTATCAGTTTAATCTTCAAAACTCAAGCTTAGATGCTAACACTTAACATGGATATCACCAAGCCTTTGATGAACCATATCACTTTCGACATAGCCTACCACTATTGTGACTCTAAATTTATATCCCTCTACTATGAGAATCAAGATCATTGCAAAAGGCCCAACACTATCAATCAAAACACCTTAACATAGCTATTTAGATCACCATATACCATCTAACTAGTCTTTCTCCACTTAACAATTCAATGGTACCACTAGCCACGTACAATAAGTAATAGCCTTAGAAAGAATGCCGCAACCTCATGTCATCTTAGGCATACTTCTACATCATACATACAATGTCATACATCACTACGAATCAAATAAACCTAATCTCTTGCGTACACCGTTCAAGCCTATTAGATCACTTCCATAAAACTGGTATCATTACCCAATCAATCATCACAACTATCTTAATGGGCATCAAATGTTCAAACCTAGTGTCTAGTGCTAAACGTAATTATGATTTACAACCCAACCTTACATACAATTCTCACTTGAAAACTATGAAATAACCATCAAGAAACACTAGTACACTAGAACTTCATAGCCACCAAAAATTCGATCATGACCTTACGGTTTTCCTCATCATAATCTATTAGCACGTACTATTTCAACACATCAAGCCTAGTAATTAATCCTACAAAACATACATCATCAATCTCTTACCAGTATTTACCACCACACTATTTAAATTCAAGCCTATAGTCTAGCAACAATCACTTACCATCAATGAAGAATGCAACATAAAATAAATATACTAATCCATTAAATTGGGACATTCTACCCAAATGCTTCAAAAATCCACTACATACTTTTCTCACAAGTAGTACTAGTTTACAACTACTAACAAAAAGAGGGTCAAGGGGTTAAGTCACATAATAGACTTGGTCAACCTTAATCTGATATTATAACCCCATACAATATTATCTACTTATACGGATTTCTCAATGCATACTTACTTACTCAATCATACCTTTAGACTACCTTCAATTTCCACAACAACCATGAGTCTATAATTATAACTTACTGGCTAATATAACCATTTTCACACTTCAAGCAACCGACAAATCACCTTGACTAACAACTTCTTCTCTACCTTCTACTAAATTATCATGCAAGGACGAATCACCTCTTTACCAACTTAATCTCATGCAAATAGATTCAGCTATACATATATTAATCCAACACAAGAATAACAAGCTGGACAACAAGTTGCTAGTGAATCGAAATAGGCCTCACACGGCTTCAATAGACTTTGATTTTGTATTTTTGAACCAAAAAATGAGATGAATAACAAGGAAACTATGCTAGTGAATCAAAAGAGCCCCACACGGCTTCACTAGACTTTGAAATTTTTTTATATTTTTTTTTTCAAAAACACCATGATAACAAGATTACATATTACAAGAGATAGAAAATTGACACATAATATTTAATGGTCTAAGAATACACATCTTACTCTGTATAAATAAAAATATGAGTAAGACACTTCCCCCCCGGACTACCATACCATGCACAAGTGCAACTAGCTACCATATTAGTTTATCACTATAAAGGGGTAAATCATCCTCAAACATCGGTTATTCAACTAAAATATTCATTTACATAAAAATCACCATCACTCTGACTTCTAACTTTGTGACTTCACATCACTAACTTCTTGGTCTAATTTCATTACTGATAGGTCATGACAACAACACTTTAACTTATGCTACTATTTGGGTGGAAATACAGTTCCAACATTCTGCTATACATCATCCATATCTGTAACAAGATTTTGAGATGGACTAGATGTACTTAATACCTTAAGCTGGAAAGCACAATTCCATCAGGATCAATGTTTATATCAGAATCAACACATATTGAAGCACTAACAGGCTCCTCTCGAGTCTTTGCATAATTTTTTTTAAAACCTTATAGGACTCAATCGCAAAGGACTATATCATGTAGATTCTAAACTTTTTGCACTTGAATCACCCTAATAATGGTACATGTCTAAGAACATCAGAGTAAGGAAAGAATTTGGGATAATATTACTTTCATATGGGAAACACCATAGCATGAATTAAAGTATGAAAGAGAAACACTTTGACTCTATTGCACGAACTAGACATGAAGAAAGAGAGACATTCCTAAATGCCTAGTAGCCTTCTGCTTATAAGTGTGGAGCGCTACACACCCATAAACAAGACTCTACCCGACGCGATTTTGCAGATACCCTGGGACCATGAATCGTGCTTTAATACCAAGTTTTTCACGACCCGAAATGGGGCTCTGACCGTGATGAGCATTCCGAATCATGAAGGCCCAAAACACCTCTATCTATTTGGTAATCATGCACATAATTCATATGATAATAAGAAATATGGAAGATACGCAATATTACGAAAACATGGTCATAAATCAAATGAAAAATCAATAAAGGGGAAATTAATATCCCACAACATCTATCGACATTTGAATAACCATCTACGAAATATCTACTACATGACTGAAACAAATTACTGTCTGGGATAAGGCCCCTAGTAGACCCAAAACTACTAAATAATAAATGAACTGGCAGATATCAGGCCTTCTGAAATATAGAAGGCTCACCACTTGATTTTGCAAATCTGTCAGAAAAGATCTACTGGTTATCTGGACCCCCAGACTGTGCCTCCGAACCTGGAAGGGAAGAGGGTCAATACAAAAGTACTAGTACGCAGAGAAATGCTATGCAGCTGAGCTAAGTGGAATAACCTACATAATTTTAAACAACAATAGTTTTTCAACAACAATGCTATACAGCTGAGCTAGGTAGAATACCCTACATAATTTACACTAACTGTCAAACCTCAGTTTCCACCGAGATTAGAGTATACGTGAGGGGAAGACACACAAGATCACACAGCAGGGTGTTCCGACCCAATAAAGTATAGTAGTGCCCAAGATCACTTAGCCTGGGCTCCTAACCATAGTCCCAATTTGGGAATGATATAAAGTCAGGTACACAGATCACTAAGCCTGGTACCAAATTCCCATGTCGGCAAATACGATTTCCAACGATGAGCCCTTACACTCAAATGCCTTCTTCGGGCATCCACCTATCTCATGAAAAATTAATGCAGTCAACTCCATTTAATTCAATCACATATCTTATTCTGTAGGGTATCGTCATACCCGACTTGCAATCCATCAATATCATATCATTCTTTCGTGCAACCATTATATTCATCATATATCAACATAAACAACCCTCTTATGGCAAGTCAAAAATCATGCCCAAATCATAACAATGTTCAAAACATTTCATGTCATGTTTGTCAATATGATTTTAAATAGTTCACATCATATGAAAATATAAAACAAAATCATATCAAGAGAGGGATTTCATATAATTCATGCTCTCAAGTTCACATCTTTTCAAAATACATGCATATACGTATATCATATATCAAATCACTTCAGGAATACGCCTAAAGACCAAATCAATATCATAAAATGTTTAAAACATAATCATATTCGTAATTTCAAAATCTCTATTTTGAAAACATGAATTTTAAAGCCCATGAGATTTTTTAGATAACCCCACGTAACTCTATATGCGAAAATATTTGGTGCTTCTTGAAGGCTACGTTGCGGGGATTCCAAATCTTCAATTTGTTTTGAAAAGCCACGGTTGAAATTTGAGTTTCTTGGGTTTTTATTTTAAAATCCTAAGGGGTGTTCTTGAGAGAAAATTTGAGAAAAGGATTATATTTTGATTAATTGGGGGCTAAATCTGGTGGTATATATGAAATTTGGGTGAGGTGAAATGACTAAAATGCCCCTAAGAAAACAACCAAATTCGAAACTATCCCTCAGTTGACAAGCTGACAGGCTGAAGTAAAATGGGTATAACTCCTTACTCAGATGTTGGATTTTGATGAAATCAGTTGCATTGAAAAGAATACTCGAAGATATTTCATTTGATATATAGCATCTCTCCCAGTTCATTATATTCAGAGAGTTATGATCGTTTGAATTTAACCCGGAAATGCTGAAAACTGGGCAATAGGCTATGCGTTTTGCTACCGTTTTAAAATCCAAACGCAGCCTTATGCGTTCCAAAAAATTCCAAAACTTATCCGAGATGTACTATGAGCTTGCCCAATCATAAAGCAACTTGAAAATCTAAAAACGGAAGTCGGAAAGGTTGAAAAGTTGTATCCCGAAGATTGCCAGCTAAAATGACTCTAAGTCCTCATTACACTTAGAAAAATATTCTAGTTGTTAGCCCCTCAAACATAACACTAAAAATGAAATCGACTCGAGAATTTTATGGGGCATTACGATAGGAGTGATTACCACACGTATGTTAATAAAGAATAATTCAGTTTGGGTCTAGTACGTAGGAACGACGGTCTAAACTCTAGCCCAAAAATATGGGGTGTTACAGGTTTGAGCCCAATGTGATTGCCGAACCTTTCTCTATTTCCACTCCGGTGGGTGATTTTGTTGTGGCTAGGAGGGTGTATGAAAATTGCGTTGTGTTTATTCTTAGTAGGAATACTGTGGCAGACCTCATAGAACTTGATATGGTTGCCTTTGATGCTATCCTAGGGATGGAATGGCTCTATTGGTGTTATGCCTCACTAGACTGTAGAACCCAAAAGGTTACCTTTTCTTTTCTGAATGAGCCAGCAATAGAGTGGAAAGGACATTCTTTAGCACCTAGAGGGCACTTCATATCTTATCTAAGAGCTCGTAAACTTATATCCAAGGGTTGCTTGTATCATCTTATTCGGGTTAAGATTCTAACGCCGAAAGTCTTTCTCTTCAGTCAGTCCCTATAGTAAATGAATTCCTAGAAGTCTTTCCAAATAATCTCCCAAGAATTCCACCTGATAGGGAGATAGATTTTGGCATTAATGTGTTGCCAAATACCCATCCTATTTCTATTCCGCCATATAGAATGGCTCCTACAAAGCTAAAAGAGTTGAAAGAACAGCTAGCAGATCTCCTAGATAAAGGTTTTATTAGACCTATTATTTTTCCCTGAGGTGTGCCTGTGCTTTTCGTGTGAAAGAAAAATGGTTCCCTGCGTATGTGCATGGATTACCGCCAGTTGAATAAGGTCACAGTGTAAAATAAATATCCTCTTCCTTGAATCGATGACCTTTTTGACCAGCTTCAGGGTGCTAGGTGTTTTTCTAAAATAGAACTTCGTTTGGGATATCATTAGTTGAAAGTTAGGGAGTCAGACATTCCTAAAACTGCTTTCCAAACCAAATATGGTCATTATGAATTCTTAGTCATGTCCTTCGGGTTGAATAATGCCCCTGCAGCTTTCATGGACCTAATGAATAGGGTCTTCCGTCAGTTCCTAGACCTGTTTGTCATAGTTTTTATTGATAGTATCCTGATTTACTCCAAAAGTGAGGAGGACTATGTCAATCACCTCTGAATTATTCTCCAGACTCTTAAGGAACATAGGTTGTATGCAAAATTCTCCAAGTGTGAATTCTGGCTTAATGCTATTGCTTTCTTAGGGCACATTGTGTCTAGTGAAGGGTTTTGGATTGATCCCCAAAAGGTTGAGGCAGTGAAAAAATGGCCCAGACCCACGACTCCAACCGACATTCAAAGTTTCTTAGGTTTGGTAGGGTATTACAGAAGGTTCGTAGAGAGTTTCTCTTCCATAGTTGCACCACTTACTAAGTTGACTCAGAAAAAGGTGAAGTTTTTATGGTCCGACTCTTGTGAGAATAGTTTTGAAAAGTTGAAAGACAAGTTGACTACTGCTCCTATTTTGACTCTTCTAGAAGGCACAGATAGTTTTGTTATGTACTGTGATATGTCCCGTGTGGGACTTGGGTGTGTACTTATGCAGCATGGTAAGGTGGTGGCTTATGCATCTAGGCAGTTAAAGGTGCATGAGCAAAACTACCCCACTCATGACTTGGAATTAGCAGTTGTGGTATTTGCGCTTAGAATTTGGAGGCATTATCTTTATGGGATGCATATTGATATTTTCACTGACCATAAGAGTTTGCAGTATGTTTTCTCGCAGAAAGAACTAAACCTCAGGCAAAGGCATTGGATGGAGATTTTGAAAGACTATGACATGAGCCTTCACTATCACCTGGGTAAGGCAAATATTGTAGCGAACACCCTCAGTAGGTTGTCTATAGGCAGTCTTTCTCATGTTGAGGAAGGAAAGATAGAGATGGTAAAATATATTCACCGAATTGTAAATCTAGAAGTGCAAATCTTGGATTCTGAAGATGGGGGAATGGTTGTTCATGAGATAGATAAATCTTCCCTTTGTGCGGAAGTTAAAGAGAAGCAGGTTGAAGATCTCATCTTGATGCAGATCAAGAAAGATGTGGGTCAACAAAAGGTGATGTCTTTCAAAATTGGTGGTGATGGTATTTTGAGATATTAGGGTAGATTATGTGTGCCAGAGGTTGATGGTTTTCAAAATAGAATCCTTGACGAAGCTCACACTTTGAGGTATGTTGTTCATCCAGGCTCTACAAAAATGTACCATGACCTGAAAACTATTTATTGGTGGAATAATATGAAGTGTGATGTGGCTAACTTTGTTTCCAAGTGTTTGAATTGCCAACAAGTTAAAGTAGAGCATATGAGGCCAAGTGGTTCCTCCCAAGAGATAGTCTTGCCCTTGTGGAAGTGGGAGATGATTAATATGGACTTCATTACAGGGCTCCCGAAGTCCCGACACCAGTATGATTCTATTTGGGTAATTGTAGATAGACTGACCAAGTCAGCCCATTTTTTGCCTGTCGGGACTGACTATTTGGGAGAGGATTATGCCAAGCTATTCATTGCAAAAATAGTTCGTTTGCATGGTGCACCTGTGTCCATCATATCCGATCGAGGTAAACAGTTCCCTTCTCAGTTTTGGAGATCTTTCAAGAGAGGTTTAGGTACCCAGGTGAATCTAAGCACTGCTTTTTACCCTCAGACTGATGGGCAGACTGAGCGCACCATTCAAAACCTTGAGGACATGTTGAGGGCCTATGTGATTGATTTCAAAGGTAGTTGGATAGAGCATTTTCCACTGATATAGTTCGCGTATCATAACAGTTTCCATTTCAGTATTAAGATGGCACCATTTGAGGCATTATATGGGAGAAGATATAGGTCACCAATAGGGTGGTATGAAGTAGGTGAGACGCAGATGTTTGGGCCTAATCTTGTTCATCTGGCAATGGAAGATGTGAAACTTATTGGGGGACGACTTAAGACAGCTCAGAGTCTTCAGAAATCTTATGTCGATGTTAGGAGAAGAGATTTAGAGGTTGAGGTTGGTGATTAGGTATTTCTAAAAGTTTCTCCTATGAAGGAAACCATGCGATTCGGGAAGAAAGATAAATTGAGTCCTTGCTATATAGGACCATATCAGATTTTGAGAAGAATAGGTGGAGTTGTGTATGAGTTAGAGTTGCCTACGAGTTTGGGTTCTGTTCACCCGCTATTCCACATATCCATGCTGAAGAAGTTATTGGAGACCATTTATTAGTATTGCCCGTTGAAGAAATCAAAGTGACAGACTCCTTATCTTATGAGGAAAAGCCTATAGCAATCTTAGATTGTCAGGTTAGACAATTGAGGAGCAAGGAGATAGCCTTAGTTAAAGTGTTGTAGAGGAATCAAAAAGTTGAAGAAACAACTTGGGAATCAGAAGATGACATGAGGAATAGATACCCCAACTTATTTGATCCGGCAAGTGGCAAAATGGAAGGTAAACTCCTCATCTTATTCTTTCTTATGCCTCTGTATGCAAAAATCGTGCTTGTCGGTGTGTTCTACGTCATCATTCGGGGATGAATGATCCCAAGGGGGGGATAATGTAACACCTCGTAAAAATCTTTCATGGAATTAGATGGTAATGGTATGCTTGTTGAGTTAGAAGCTTGAAAATATTCCAAGTGTCAAAGAGACTTAGTCTTATTTTTAGCTCTTAAGCTTCGGGGAATTTATTTTCAGTCCTCCCGACCTCTGATTTTAGGTTTTCTTATTGCATTACGATGGGGCAAGGTCGTAGTACATCTCGGATGAGTTTTAGATTTTTCGGAGCGCGTTTAGACATCATTGGGTGTTCCAAAATAGTGGACCGATGCAATATTGGCGCGCCGTGTCGCCCATCGCGTTGGTCAAATTTTGTGCAGGAAATGCTAGGAAAAGTACTGAGGCTCGACGTGATGGTGGAGCGATGCAACGAGTATCATGTTGGACAACCAACGCGCTGTATTGCCTGCAGCGTCGATGCCCAGTTATTTCAGCTTTTAAAAATCCACATCTTAAGGGGCATTTGGGTAATTTTTCCTTATTCTAATACGCCCAAACATGGGATTTTTTATCCTAAGAGACCACTTTACTCACTTTTTCATCAAAATCCATCAAGAACATCCTTAGGGTTTCAAACTATAAACTCAAATAACTCGAGATTCAACCGTGGGTTTCGAAAACTGATTGGAGATTCGGAATCCCCAGACCGTAGGATTCAAGAAGCACCTATTGAACTCCTATATAGAGGTACGTGGGGTTTTCCTAAAAATCTCATGGGCATAGAAATCATGTTTTTAAGAAAGGGGTTTCAGATTTATGAATAAATTCATGTTTTAGAAGCTTTAATGACATTGTTTTTGTTTTTGGCCTTTTCCCCGAAGTGATTTGAAAACTTATTGTAAGACCCCAAAAATTTTCTCTGTCGTTAAAGTGTTCGAAATCAGTCAAGTTGAGCTCAACACTTAGAAATTTTATTAAGTGTTTCAACACTTAGACATTTTCTAGCCTAGAATCTTTGTTGAATTATTTCGTGCCCTTTTTGGCCTTTGTTTCCTGAAATTTTTGTTGCGTTATGATGGGGCAAGGTCGTAGTATATTCCGGGTGAGTTTTGGAATTTTGGACATCATTTAGGGCGTGTTTGGTTTTCAAATCAGTAGCATCATGCGATATGCATGCGTCGCATAGTCCAGTGCAGTGCTATGGAGAATGCGACGCATGCTTCATTGCGGTGGGATGGAGCATGCGATGCATGGTCTATTGCATGCCTGGAAAATTTTCATCATTTTTCGCGTCTCATTAAGGGTACAATAGTATTTTTCCACTCTCATATCTTCTCTAACATGGGATTAAATCCCTCAAACCCCAAAATAACATCACTTTCACCCAAATTGACCAAGAACAACACTTAGGGTTTCTATAAAGAAACCAAGAGAGCTCTTGATTCAACCGTGACTGTTTAAAGATTTTTAGATATTTGAAATCCTTGTTCCGATGGCTTCATGAAGCACATAACAATTCCGTGAGTAGCGTGTCTAAGTAGAGAGTTCATTCTAAGGCTCCAATCTTGAGGTATGTGGGGTTATGAACAAGAACATCCTTTCGTTCTTGTGCCTAAAAATGTTTTTCTTTTAAGAAGTTATGAATTTTATATGTTTTATTATGAATTTGAAGCATGAATTTATATCCTATATTGATTCTCATGATATTATGACATTTTCGATATTTTAGAAGTGGAATTATATGAGAACAATGATATTTTGTGCTTGAAGCTGAAAATTTCTAGATTTTGAAGAAATTTATGTACGTTTATGATGTAAAGCTTGAATCTTGGTAAGTTTTAATGTGATATTGAGACATGGGTTTTGAACTCTATTTGAGATTGTTGTTTTTGAGAAATCATGTCTTATAAACACCTTGAATTTGAATGATTTGAAATGATAAAGAAGCTTTGACCTTTCGGTCGTAAAAAGGGATTGATTTTGAATCCGAGATGAGAAAATAAATCTACTTTTATTGATTCATTAAAAAAGGGGTAGCATGATGTCTCCCATTGTGAATTGTTGAACTGTTTAATGGTGGATTTTCTTTTAAAAAGATCTGAGCTAAGTTTGGGAGTAGTCTTTAGCACCGAGCGGGAGGTATAGCGGGTTTGGTACTTCCCTAGAACTACGTGCCCCCGTAGGAGCCAGAATTGAGGCTGATTTATATAGTGATCACTAGTGTTTGGATTGATAATTTAAGGTCCTACTCCGATGGAAAGGAATAGGGTGACTCTCCCCAACGTGGGTAGAACTTTGGACTCTATATAGCTCACATGGTTTATGTCGGTTGTGAGAGGCTCCCAATGTGTGTGTGTGCTCTTCCATCTAAGATGAAAACATATTCACTTGAAATACTGATTTTGAGAAAGTTGTTGTTTTCAAAAGACTGAAAGGATATATTCTAAAGAGAATTGTTATGAGATTTAATTGCTTTGATGATTTGAAATCGAGATGAAAGTGAATTGAGAACTTATTTTGATGACTCAGATGTTTTACCTGACATATCTTACTCTCTTATGATTATGATGATTTT
>NC_061115.1:10235010-10276208 GCF_002878395.1 Capsicum annuum
CCAAGTACGCTCCTGACTTAGTAGCTGATAACCGAGCCAGTATGAGTAAATTTATGACAAGGGTGTCGAGCTACATCTTTAAGGAGTGCAGATCTGCCATGCTAAATAGTGAGATGAATCTTTCTAGGCTAATGACATATACCCAATAGATTAAAGCAAACAAGATCAAGGAGAGGGACAGAATGAGAGCGAATAAGAGATCTAGGTCCGAGCAGCACAAACATGGCCAGACTGGATCGCAAAGAGGGGACCACCCTGAATTTCAGAACCATTCATCTGCACCAGCATCGTTGTTAGCTAGAGCTCCTGCTCCTAGGGGCAGGCAGGAGCAAAGTGGTAAGTCGTATGTGTCTAGGACTCAGCACAGTGTTGGCGATAAGCCAAATTATCCTTCATGTACCCAGTGTGGTAGGATCCATTCGGGTGAGTGTTGGGGAGTGAAGAAAGGTTACTTTGGGTGTGGTGACATGGGTCACAAGCTTAGGGAGTGCCCACATGCCAGGAAAGGGCAACGTGATAATCGCTCTCAAACTCAGACAACTAGTGCTCCAGTTCAAGTAACTCGCCCATCCCCAGCTAGCACCACCGGCGGTCAGTGCCAGAACTAATTTTATGCTTTACCATCTCTCCAGGAGCAGGAGGACTCTCCCGATGTTGTTACTGGTATGCTCCGTATATTTCAGTTTGATATTTATGCATTGTTGGACCCTGGGTCCAGTTTTTCATATGTTACACCTCTGGATGCTGTGAATTTTGAAGTGAGTCCTGAAAATATTCTTGAGCCTATCTTAGTTTCTACCCCAGTGGGTGAGTCAATTGTTGCCCAAAAAGTGTATAAAAAGTGTCCTGTTACAGTCCTTCATAGAGTCATGTTGCTGATCTGATAGAGTTAGACATGGTAGATTTTGATGTTATTCTGGGTATGGACTGGCTTCACTCTTGTTATGCCTCTATAGATTGTCGTACCCGAGTAGTCAAGTTTCAGTTTCCTGATGAATCGGTGTTTGAGTGGTCTGGGAGTTCTGTATCTCCCAAAAGTCATTTTATCTCATATCTCAAAGTTAGAAAGCTTATTTCCAAGAGGTGCATTTATCATTTGGTTAGAGTCAAGGATACTAATTCTGAGACTCCAACTCTCCACTCAGTTAGCATCGTTAAAATCTTCCAGGGCTACCTCCTGATAGAGAGATAGAATTTGGGATTGATCTTCTTCCCGAAACCCAGCCTATTTCTATTCCTCCTTACCGTATGGCACCTGCAGAACTTAAGGAGTTGAAGGAGCAACTCAAAGATCTGTTAGATAAGGGTTTCATAAGGCCCAGTGTTTCTCCTTGGGGTGCCCCTATTTTATTTGTGAGAAAGAAAGATGGTTCTTTGCGCATGTGCATTGACTATCGTCAGCTTAATAAAGTCACTGTCAAAAACAACTATCCCCTTCCGAGAATTGATGATTTATTTGACCGGTTGCAAGGTGCAAGTTATTTTTCCAAGATAGACCTTAAATCCAGCTATCACCAACTCAAAGTAAGGGAGTATGACATCCCAAAAATAGCCTTCCAAACTCGCTATGGTCATTTTGAGTTTCTTGTTATGTCCTTCGGGCTCACTAATTCCCCAGCATCTTTCATGGACCTCATGAATCTAGTGTTTAGGTAATATCTTGATATATTTGTCATTGTATTCATAGACGATATTCTTGTATATTCCCGCAGTGAAGCAGGCCATCCAAACCATCTCCAAATTGTCTTGCAAATTCTTAAAGATCATAAATTATTCGCCAAATTCAGCATATGGGAATTTTAGTTAAGTTCCATTGCTTTTTTGGGTCATATTATCTCTTCCGAAGGTATTAGAGTTGATCCCCAAAAGACAAAAGCTATTAGAAACTGGCCTAGACCTATCTCACCGTCTGATATCCGAATTTCTTGGGTCTAGCTAGCTATTACCACTTCTTTGTCGAGGGTTTTTCTTCTATAGCATCTCCTATGACCCGGTTGACCCAAAAGAAAGTGAAGTTCTTGTGGTCTAATTCTTGTGAGAAGAGTTTTCAAGAGTTGAAAACTCGACTCACCTCAGCTCCTATTTTGACTTTGCTTGATGGTGTTGATAATTTTGTGGTATATTCTGATGCTTCTAGGGTGGGTTTGGGTTTTGTATTGATGCAGAGAGTAAAGTTATAGCTTATGCTTCTAGATAGTTAAAACCATATGAGAAGAATTACCCAACCTATGACTTAGAGTTGGCTGCTGTTGTGTTTGCTCTGAAAAAATCTGGAGACACTACTTGTATTGTGTTCATGTTGATGTATTTACTAATCATAAGAGTCTGCAGTATGTATTTACCCAGAGAGAGTTGAACCTTAGGTAGAGGTGGTAGTTAGAATTGTTGAAAGACTATGATATAAGTGTGTTGTACCATCCCGGCAAGGCCAATGTAGTGGCAGATGCCCTTAGCAGGGTATCCATGGGTAGTGTTTCTCATATAGAGAATGATAAAAAAGAGTTAGCTCCTGATGTGCATCGTCTGGCTAGGCTGGGGGTTAGGTTGTTTGACTCTGCTGAAGGTAGTATAGGGGTTCAGAGTAGTTCCGAATCCTCCTTGGTTTCGAAAGTAAAGTAGAAGCAAGACTTAGATGCTAGTTTGGTCAGACTGAAGGAGTTAGTCAAGGACCAAAAGGTGAAGGTTTTCTCCCAAGGGGGACATGGTTTGTTAAGATTGCATAGTAGATTATATGTTCCGAATGTTGATGATCTGAGGTAGAGAATTATGGCTGAAGCGCACGGTGCGCGATATTTTATTCATCCTGGTGCCACCAAGATGTACCGCGACTTGTGGGAAATCTATTGGAGGAGTGGCATGAAGAAAGATATAGCAGGTTTTGTAGCTAAGTATGCAACGTGCCAACAGGTTAAGATAGAGCATCAAAGACCTGGAGGTAAGAATCAGGAGTTTGGTATTCCCACTTGGAAGTGGGAAGAGGTTAATATAGATTTTGTGACTGGTTTACCTCCTTCCTGACGCCTCATGATTCTATTTGGGTTGTTGTTGATAGGTTGACTAAGTCTGCGCACTTCTTGCCTGTGTATACTTCTTATACTACTGAGGACTACGCTAGATTGTACATCTGAGAGTTAGTCAGATTGCATGGAGTTCCCTTGTCTATCATTTTGGATAGGGGTACTCAGTTCACTTCACAGTTTTGGAAGACTTTTCAGAAGGGTCTTGGTACCTAAGTGCATTTGAGTTCCTCTTTTCATCTACAGACAGATGGTCACGATGAAAGGACCATCCAGACTTTAGAGGATATGTTGAGAACCTGTGCTCTTGATTTCAAGAGGAGTTGGGACGAGCATTTACCATTGATAGAGTTTGCTTACAACAATAGTTATCACTCTAGCATTGGCATGGCCCCATTTGAGGTGTTGTATAGAAGAAAATGTAGATCACTCATAGGTTAGTTTGAGGTGGGTGAAGCTATTGTGAGTGGTCCTGATTCGGTATTTGAGGCTATGAAAAAAGTCAAGTTGATTAGAGAAAGGTTGAAAACAGCTCAGAGTCGTCAGAAGTTGTATGCAGATGTAAGGAGAAGAGACCTTGAGTTTGAAGTTGATGACTTGGTGTATTTGAAGATTTCGCCCATGAAAGAGGTGAAGATATTTGGGAAGAAGGGGAAGCTTAGTCCCCGTTATGTTGGCCCTTACAAAGTTCTTATCCGTGATGGTAAAGTAGCTAATGAGGTTGAGTTGCCTTCAGAGTTGTCAGTTGTTCATCCTTTCTTCCATGTTTCCTTGCTTAGGAAGCATGTTAGTGATTGTGTTGTTGTAGATCCTTCTGAGAGCTCTGATGTACAAGATATTCTTTCATTTAAGGAGGTTCCTGTTAAGATTTTATACCATCAAGTCCAGAGACTAAGGAACAAAGAAGTTCCCTTGGTCAAAGTGTTATGGTGAAACCAATCCGTTGAGGGTGCAACTTGGGAAGCCGAGGCGGATATGCGATCCAAGTACCTGCACCAATTTTCCGCAAACTCCGATCAAGCCGAAGGTACCATTCTTCTCTAAATCATCCCCTTTATATTCGAAGTTCCAGCAGTTCAGCTGTTATTTCTTATTGTTTAGCTGTTATCTCATGAGTTTATGCATTTTATGTTGTATCCGGAGTATAGAATGAAGTAGAGATGAGCTTAGTAAGTTAACTCAGTTGTATACCCTTCGTTTCCCTTGTATTCTTGGCATATCAAGCGTCATTCGAGGACGAATGTTCCCAAAGGGGAGATAATGTAAACCCCAAAAATTTTCTGTGTCGTTAAAGCCTTCGAAATGAGTCAAGTTGATCTCAACACTTAGAAATTTTATTAAATGTTCCAACACTTAGTCATTCTCTAGCCTAGAATCTTTGTTTAATTATTTCGTGACCTTCCCGACCTTTGTTTCTTGAAATTTTGGTTGCGTTGCGATGGGCGCATGGTCGTAGTATCTTCCGGGTGAGTTTCAAAATTTTTGGACATCGTTTAGGGCATGTTTGGTTTTCAAACCAGTAGCATCATGCGATATGCATGCGTCGCATGGTCCAGTGCGGTGCTATGGAGCATACGATGCATGCTTCATTGCGGTGGGATGGAGTATGCGACGCATGGTCCATCGCACGCCTGGAAAATTTTCAGCCTTTTTCCCGTCTCATTAAGGGCACAATGGTACTTTTCCACTCCCATATCTTCTCTAACACGGGATTAAATCTCTCAAACCACAAAATAACATCACTTTCACCCAAATTGACTAGGAACAACACTTAGGATTTCTATAAAGAAACCAAGAGAGCTCTTGATTCAACCGTGACTGTTTAAAGATTTTTGGATATTCAAAATCCTTGTTCGAGGGCTACAAGAAGCACATAACAATTCCATGAGTAGTGTGTCGAAGTAGAGAGTTCATTCTAAGGCTCCAATCTTGAGGTATGTGGGGTTAT
Organism: Capsicum annuum; assembly: GCF_002878395.1. NCBI lineage: Eukaryota > Viridiplantae > Streptophyta > Magnoliopsida > Solanales > Solanaceae > Capsicum > Capsicum annuum. Next base: position 10,239,976 of record NC_061115.1, read on the forward strand.
GAATAAGAACACCCTTTCGTTCTTGTGCCCAAAAATATTTTTCTTTTACGAAGTTATGGATTTTATATGTTTTATTATGAATTTAAAGCATGAATTTATATCCTATATTGATTCTCATGATATTATGACATTTTTGATATTTTAGAAGTGGAATTATATGAGAACAATGATATTTTATGCTTGAAGCTGAAAATTTCCAGATTTTGAAGAAATTTATATACGTTTATGATGTAAGGCTTGAAACTTGATAAGTTTTAATGTGATATTGAGACATGGGTTTTGAACTCTATTTGATATTGTTGTTTTTGAGAAATCATTTGTTATAAACACTTTGAATTTGAATAATTTGAAATGATAAAGAAGCTTTGACCTTTCGATCGTAAAAAGGGGTTGATTTTGAACCCGAGATGAGAAAAGAAATCTACTTTTATTGATTCATTAAAAAATGGGTAGCATGATGGCTCCCGTTGTGAATTGTTGAACTGTTTTATGGTGGATTTTCTTTTGAAAAGATCTGAGCTAAATCTGGAAGTAATCTTTAGAACCGAGCGGGAGGTATAGCGGGTTTGGTACTTCCCTAGAACTACGTGCCCCCGTAGGAGCCAGAATTGAGGCTGATTTATATAGTGATCACTAGTGTTTGGATTGATAATTTAAGGTCCTACTCCGATGGCAAGGAATAGGGCAACTCTCCCCAACATGGGTAGAACAATGGACTCCATGTATCTCACATGGTTTATGTCGGTTGTGAGAGGATCCCAATGTGTGTGTGTACTCTTCCATCTAAGATGAAAACATATTCGCTTGAAAGACTGATTTTGAGAAAGTTGTTGTTTTCAAAAGATTGTAAGGATATATTCTAAAGAGAATTGTTATGAGATTTGATTGCTTTGATGATTTGAAATCAAGATGAAAGTGAATTGAGAACTTATTATGATGACTCACATGTTTTAACTGATATATCTTACTCTCTTATGATTATGATGATTTTATTTGAGCTATGTGAGTCACTTGTTATAGCATGCATGATTTCTATGAATACTTGTGATATTTGAATTTTGAAAACTTGCACACACACCCATATACTCGGTCCATATTTCATGGTACTGACCCACATATTCATATGTGGGCTACATTTTCCCTATAATGTAGGTTCAGGTGCTCAGTTCCAGACTTTAAGGTGTTCTTTACTCTGGTGAGTCCTTATGATCTGAGGACATTTTATTTTAGACATTCAGTTCACCTTGATTTGTTATTTTACTCTTGAGTTCGAGTCAGTTAGGGCCTGTCCCAATGGCTCTCTGGTTATTGATTAGTAGAGGCTTGTCAGGCCGGATTTGTCAAACTAGTGGGTTGGAGTTGTTAGACTTTTTGTATTTTGTTATTTTCGTATTTATTCATATTACTTTGAGACTTGGTTAATATTATGCGGTTGGTTGTCATAATGATCTTGAAATATGTGTTGAATGGTAGAAAATGGCTCAAAGGGTTAGCTTGGAGCTACTTGTAGCCTTAAGCACCGTGTGATGCTTCGGGACTTGTTTTCGGGGCGTTACACTTATATATATATATATATATATATATATATATATATATATATATATGTATGTGATTTGAGTTGATACTTGAAATTCAGAGCATGACTCACATGAAATCCCTTTCTTGATGTGATTGTTTCCATGTTTCACATGATCTGAATTGTTTTGAATGCATCTTGAAAAGCTTGTTACGAAAAGCCTTGATTTATGAATGATTTGGTTATGGAACTTGAATTCAAAAGAGAGGGTTGTTTGTATTGACAAATGTTGAATATACATATAATGAAAGAGTGCATTGTTTTGCCAAAGCACATGACCACCTTATGTTTGAAGGATTCTTGCATAGTTTTGACTTATGTTTCAGAACATGAAATCTTTTACACTAATTGCATGTTTTGGTGGTCTGGACTATGTTTTAATGAAAGATCATGGTTATTGCATTATGGCTCAGAAATAGGACTTGTAAGTCTTGGTGTGATGACACCAATTCAGATTATGCCATGATATTTCATAACAGAATAGAATGCATGTTTGAAATCAGATCTTTTTAGATGTTGAAATTAGAAAAATGCATGACTTAGAACAATATAAAATTGGGCATAAAGAGACTTATGTTGTTCCCCGAAGAAGGCATAAGTTCAAATAACTCATTGCCCGAAATCGTGATTTGTCGATCCAGGTTATCATGTCTCCTAGAGGAATTGTTACGCTGGCCTAGTGCATGTGGCATTAGAAACTCCAACCCTTGCAGCACACTTGGGTTGGGGGCTTCCTCGCCGAGTCAATGGCGGATTCCATATAGCCCGTGGAATTTTATAATTGTAGGGGTGTTCCACCTAACTCAGAAGTAATACAAAGATAAGACAGTGCATTGACAAGAATGATTCTTGATTTTTAGAAAGTGCCCATGTGTTTTAGAACTATTTCATGAATGGTAGTTGGTAAATAGCTCTCCAACTATTTTATTTATATAAAAGATTTATTTTGGAATACTTTGCGTACCAGTACATCTGTATTGACCCCCCCCCCCCTCCCTTCTCCCTCCAAGTTCTAAGGCTCTGTCTAGGAGTCCAGAAAGGCAGTAGATTCATCCGATAGAGTTGCAGTGTTTAGTTGGTGAGCCTTCTCTATTCCAGAAGGCCCGTCTTTCATATTATGTCTCTTATTATTGTTTTGGTCTACTGGGGCCCTTGTCCCAGTTTTTAGAAAGTTGTCAAATTTTCATGTAGTAGAGATTTCTCAGACTGAGTCAGATGTTATTAGACGTAGTTGATTTTCAGTTTCCACACTTATGTTGAATTTAGAATTGACCATGTTCCCGTCGATGATTATGTTTCTTCATCTTCTTTTATTATATGAATGTTGTGCATTGATTACCAGATAGAGAAAGGCGTTCAGGGCCCTCATGGTTCGGGATGTCCGTCACGGCCATGCCCTAGTCGGATCGTGACATAGGAGGAGCTTGATTGAATAGGAATTGATTTAACATGATTCTTACTTGAAACTTGACTCCAAAAAAATATTCGGGAACTACTTTAATCCATCATCTCCCCTTTAGTTCAAATCCACCCTCCTAGACTTGAGAATATAACCTTTCATCAATCTATAACCACAGTTCTCAATACAATAGGGGATATCAGTATACACACGAACACAAACTTCTTTCAAGAATTTTACATAAAGTCGCTAAATTCTTTCTAGGTCATCCCTCTTCAGGGATACTAATCATAACTTCCTCTAACCCCAAAGTCACCAACTTGTGACTAACATTATTATGGGCATGGACATCCACGCTTCTAAACACTTAACACTCTATCTTTAACTCCTTAGAATACTCGCAATACACCTCTAATCACATAACTTACAACTTGATAAAATTTGTAAAACCATACCCATGGCTCATATTGCCTGCCTATATTTCCTCAATTCAACTCTAACGAACACCGTACAACAACTCACCAGACTTCTCCATACTACAATATCAAGAACACAAACTAGGTACGCAAAATACTTATACACATAAGTGTTGAACTTTTCCTTTTTAAGTATACTCTAAAGGCATTGCTTTCCAAGAACGCGACTCGTAATTTTCACTATCCTCTATCGTCATCAACCTACAACTCGCAGTATCATGAGCATACATATCCTCACCCCTTATCACATAAAAATCCACTCTCCACTACTTAACATTTTAATATTAGACTGTTAATCACATAACTTATATCATAAAATCTTACCTAACGCCATACTACCCGGGGGGGACTTATTCATAGATACTACGCTCTTATCCACTTAATAACTCTCCCACAAGTCATCATTTTAACACTAGTCCTCATATATACATATACCTTATAATTACCACTTAAACTTTTCATAAATTATCAACCTAGACTCTTTCACAAATCACATCAAGCCTACTAATTCATTCCCACAAAACATACATTATTAATCTTAAGCTACTATTCTTACCACTACATGCTACATCTAAAGTTCAATCCTATAGTCTAGAAACAATTATGTACCACCAATGAAACATGCAACATCTTTTACTAGTCCATCAAACTGGGAAATTCAACCCAAACACCTCTTTCACCTAGATACTACCTACAATCAAATCCCCTACATGGATTTACTACTACACCTCAAAATCTACTACATACCTTCTCATCAGCAATACTAGTTTACAACTACTAGAGAAAAGACAATCAAGGGATAAAGTCACATAAGAAGGATAGTCGACCTACATCTTATAATACAAACCATTTCAATCTTATCAACATATTCAAATTCCTCACATCATATTTACTTACCCATCCGTACATCAAAATGACCTTCAAAATTCATTAAATAATAATGAGTCTTTACCTACAACTTATTGACTAATCTATTCCTCCTCTATTTAAAACCTATAACTGATTTCTATACCCACCACAACTATCCATTCTGAGACCCTTCCCTATTTTTGAATAGATAATAATCGCAGCCAAACTCTTCCTCTATCGAATACCTTACAATCTACAAATATTACTACCACATTAGTCTATCACTATAAAATGACAAATCATCCCTCAAACAATGGTTATACAACTAAAAATATTTATTTACACAAAAGTCACCCTCACTCTGACTTCTAACCTTATTCATATCACCAACTTCTTGGCCCAATCTCACTACCAATAGGTCATGACACTTTAAAATATACTACTACTTGGGTGAAAATACAGTTCCAACATTTTTCTACACATCATTCCCCTTATGCATGACATCTATAACAAGAATTTTGAAAGGGACTGGACACACTTATTACCTCAGGTTAAAAAGCACAATTTCATCAGGATCAAAGTTTACACTAGAATCAATACACCTTGAAGCACCAACTGACTCCTCTCAACTCCTAGCACAATTTTATAATCTTTTATAACTCAATCAGAAAAGAACCACATCATTTGCATTCTAAGCTTTTGTACTTGAATCACCTCAAAAATAAGATATGTATAAGAACATCAGAGTAAGAAAAGAATTAGGATAGCTTTACTTTCATATAGATGATGCCATAGCAAGAACTAGAGTATGAAAGAGGAACATTCTGACTCCATAGAACGAACAAGAACATAAAGAAAGAGAAACATTCTTAAATGCCTTATAGCCTCCTACTTATAAGTGTGGCGCGCTGTAACGCCCTGAAAATGGGTTCCGAGATGTCATACGGTGCTTAGGGTTACAAGTGACCCCAAGATAACCCTTCTACTGGCATAACTCATAAGCAACTGAATAAAAAGTATAAATATGTACAAATTAGTGAAAAATAACTCTTTTCTGAATCTGATCAATACAAAACTGAATTTATAAGATTACAACTCTGCTTTTACAAATAAAATTGAAAGTGAATACATCAACTTCTACTGAATGTCTATGAAGACTCTACTAGTACTGACTATAGGTAGCCAGATCATGACTCCCAACAATCTCAACTCAATACGACTGAATAAAGAAAATACAATACTTCTCAAACTATATAACTAACTCAAGCCCTTGAATCAAAAGGACTCATCACCAGCTGACTGGAAGCTACAAACTGACTGAACATAGTACGTGTGCTACAACTTGTACCTACATTATGAGACAATGTAGCACATAGTCATAGATGGATCAGTACTTTGAGGATGTACTGAGTATATGGGGGTGTATGCAATTAAATAATCAATATCATAAATCCTTATAGAAAACATGTATACTAGTACAGATGACTCACATAGTCTGAATTAAAACCATCATAATCACGAATAAGAAAATAGGTAATGTAAATCACGTGAGTCATTGCACTTCATTCTAAATCTGCATTCTTTGTTTGTTCTCAAACTTATAGGATAGATAAAGTCTTAAAAACAACATCTTTCAGAACATACACTTTAATCTCATGAAATCTAGGAACTTCTTTGGAAACTTAAAGATTTGGACACTTAAGAACCTTAGAAATCTTGGACTCATAGCTTTCGAAATACATATACCTTTATCTTAGATAGAGTGGGGGACTACTTTGGGAGTTTATTCTAACCGACATAAACCATTTGAGCTACATGGAGTCCAACATCTTGCCCACGTTGGGGAAAGCTGTTCTATTCTTTCCATCGGAGTAGAACCTTTAACTTTTAGTGATCACTAGCTTAACCCACTTGGGGTAAATCAAATCCTACGGTGGCTCGTAGTTGTGGGGCATGAGATCTTGGAATCAAGCCCAACTCGGTGCTAAATACTACTCCCTTACTTAAGCTCAGACTTTTAGGAAAATCCACCTTAAAAAACACAAAAGTATGTAATGGAAGCCAACTGTGCTTTCCTTTAACTTAAATCAAAATGGTGTGGATTCCTTTCTTAGCTTAGGATCAAAATCAACTCTTTTCTTGAAATCTTGGTAGACTTAGCATGAATAAGCTTTAAAGTCTCAATAACATAGAAATGTAAGTACTTTTCTTGAAACACTTTAAAGAGTATCAATAATTCATTCTCAAAGACTCACAATTTCACAGTAAGGCTCAATTCATGACAACAAATCTTGAAAATTCTTTAAAATATGATATCAATATATGAATGTGCAATTTATATCATGAACTCTCAATTTAGATCATAATTTAACAAGATAATCATGCAATTCACGCCTTGAACAATTTCATAATCTCAAAACTTGAAATATAGCAAAATAATATGAATTCATCTCAGAAATATGGATTTCTTTAAGAAAAACTAAAAGTTTTGGGCACAAGAACAAAAGGGTGTTCTTGTTCAAACCCCACATTCCTTAGATTAGGAACTTGAATGAACTCTTGCTTTTGGGTTGCTATTTGTACCTTTGAACGGATGTTCTTGATGCTCTTGGGGATTTCGATTTTTGAATCAATTCCAAAATTTGACGGTTAAATCTTGAGTTCTCTTGAACTTTGGGTTGAAACCCTAAGGTGTGTTCTTGAGAGAATTTTAGAGAATGAGGGAATAATTTGTTTATTAGAGGTTGAATCTCATGTTATTGGGGCTATTTAAGGGTGGGAAATGACCCAAATACCCCTCTTAGATGCGGAGCTTGACTGCAGGAAATTACACTAGCCGGAATAGGCAGGGCGTCGCCTCACTTATCGCCTCATCTTACAACCTCTCAAGAAAATGGCTGTAACTTTTCTCTTAGGTATCGGATTTTGGTAAAATTGGTATCGTTGGAAATCTAATTCGACTATATACAATTTGGTAGGTCTTTGAGATGAAAAATTTCATATATATAATAAGTTATACACGTTTAAAGTAGACCCTTGTAGAATCGAATATCAACTTTGGATGAATCAAATGATCTTAGCTCAACTTTGTTCTAAGTCATTGCTATGAACCTTTTTCACCTCCAAACCACTTCATAGACTAGGATAATGATCATGAAACTTGTATTCACATAAGAATCACTTGGATTGGAGCTTATACACATAGGAACGATGGTTCAAAAACTAGTCTGAAAATGCAGGGTATTACATTATCTTCCCCTTGGGAACATTCGTCCTCGAATGTGGATAATTAAGCGAAAACACAGAGGAATATTAGTCTTTATGTATCATGTACAACTAATATAAACAAAATCACCAAATCTCAAACATAATGAGCTACTCAACTGATCCGCAAGTGCATGAATTCTCATGAAAATAGCTATATGGCTAAGATAGGAACGAGAGTATCAACTTATGAGTAACCATTACTTTGCGCTGGATCTGATCTCATGAGAAAAAAATGAGAGTTTTATGACATGAAAACTCGGGGTATTACAACATCCCCCTCTTGGGATTATTCGTCCCCGAATGATAATGATTTGATTTAAAAACCAGGAAAAAACTGAGATGATACACATGATACTTACAGACTGCATCATACTGGATTCTTACACCCAAATAGAGTATTTATTCAACACCTTTCTAAAAAATTTCTAATGCAATTGGGGAGTAAAGAACTTTGGGCATGATCTGAATAAAACATCTGAATAAGGAATTACAACATTGCTACCCCTCTGTGGCCTGGAAAATTGACCCATAAATCATAAGCTAGGATAGAATTTATAGGCCTTAGAAATTCTTCTTCTTACTTTCAAGCTTAGCAACACTTCTCAAATGCTTCCTCGACTATGCTATTCCCCTTAAACATCACACTCACTTGATTTAAATTAAAGTTTTCATATGGCATTGATGAATCCATCTGCTAAAGTCTAAACTGAACTAGATCTCTTTATCATGGTAAGGCCTAACTCAAAACCACAAGGTGCTACATGTAACTCCACTCCATAATACAAATCTTATCCATGAATTCAATACTCGGAGCACTATCATAACTACTTACTCTAGGATGATTTTCCTCATCACTTTAACAGCTAAATTGAACCTCTTACATACCGACATGACATTCAAGCCTATTTGCATATCCACATCTACACCATTCAATTCTTCGGAAGACACACATAAACTATTCTCAACTAAACAAATCATACACAGGACTTTACCTCAATATTCTCCACTCAAGGACTCACATAAAACAAGCATACAACAATATTTCCCAACATGACACAATTACTTTTTTCCACCTACACAATCATTCATCATCACTATTTTGATCTAAGGGAAGGTCACTGAAAGGTTGGAATATCGGGATCCGGAACATGAAAGGATACTAAGAATAACTTAACACCTTACTGAGGCCTGAGGAATAGAGCATTCACGGCATGGATTCATTAAAGAGATCTAATTGAGGACGTACCTGGTATAAATCTGAATTTCACTGATCGTTAAGAGTGTTGCATGGGTACATGAGTCAGGAGCTATATGACCTAAATTTTGGAATTCATAACTTCTTAAAGGTGATTCCGACTGCTGAATGAACTGGAACTCCTCATACTAGTAACTGGGAGAGTACATGATTCTCTATTATGCGCATGAACATGAACTATGATTATTGAGCTAATACGCAAGTCATGAGTAGATATTAGAATAACTAAAATACCCACACTGAAATAAAAATGGGTTAGGCCTCATCCTCATTCTCTTGATGTTTCTATACTACACTAGCATCTCTACTAAAAGCGGGAAGTGACTTTGTCACTCATTCTATCATCTCCCCCTTAGCTTTAAGCCACCATTCTAAATCTGTGGAACCCCTTAATCAAAAGCTTCCTTAGAGTAACAATGGGGAATCTAGACTTCTTGGAGAAGGAGGAGCTTTGGAGCTCTTAGGGTATTACTTGAGAGAAAAGTAATGAAAACATGCCTAATGTGCTTAGAATAGGCTTTAATCTTGTGTTTGGATGGATTGGTGTAGGAAAAGACTCTTTTGCCCTTAATGAGATAGAGGGGAATGCTGAAAATTTTCCCTAGCCAAACTAGCCAGGGCGCCGCGGAGGCTAGTCCACCGAACTAGGAAGAGCACCGCCTTGCCCATCGCGGTGACCCCCAGATACCGAACTAAGCAAGGCGCCGTGGGCTAATCACCCTGGCTTACTGTTTTGCTACCCCAAACATTCCCTTACTCTCGTCCAAAAATTCCAAAACTCACCCGAGATGTACTCTTGACTTGCCACATCATGAATCAACAAAACAAATCAACAAATAGAGGTCGGGAAAATTGAAAATAAATTCCTCAAAATTTAAAGGTCCTAAAAATGAGTAAGTCCCAACAATTGGCCAAATTTTCTAAGTGTGATACCTCTCTTGACATGCTCTAATGGTTTTAGACAATGAGGGAACTTTTTGGGGTCTTACAATACACATAAATAGTAGAACTTAACCCAAAGGACTACACCTGAAAGTGTAAAACTCTCTGCTAATGCTCCCTTCATAGTCTACTAATACCACATCTCTAAACTTACACAAGCATACCCAACATCATCAACCTATAACCCATATGCTAACTGACAAGAACCTTGTATACCATATCGCCTTATTCATACTTATCAATTCAAGGGTACAACTAACCACACAACACTTAACAAATTTCGAAAATAAGGAAGCCCCATATCTCCTTGGGCACACCTCTACATCATACATGTAACATCGTACTAAATTTTGAATAAATAAACTTAAACTCTTGCATATACTATTCAAGCCCACTAGATTACTTTCATACAACTAGCTGCACTAACCAAGAAATCTGTACATCCACCTTGATGACCATCCATTGTTCAAACTTAAGGTCTAGTTCTAAGCATGATTTAACAACCCACCTTGCACACAATTCTCACTTAGAAACTATAGAACATAGCATTAAGAAACACAAGTATGCTAGAACCCCATAAAATGACAATCGATTATAATCATATGGCCTATCTTATTCACAATCTGTTAACACATCCTCCTTCTAGACATCATTACTATTTACCTATCTATACACCTAAACTTCTTTCATAACTCTATAAGTTTCAACTAAACTCCCTCTTGCAATCTCAACGAATCCTAAATTAACAACACTCATCCACCAAGTACTTTCACCGATAACCTGTACTTTTCTAGAACAACAAACACCATCAACAACTCTTTTCATACTTCAAGCAAATAACAATTCTCCTTAACTAATAACTCCTTCTCTATCTTTCACTAAACTAACAAACAAGGATATATCACTTCATTACTAACTCAATCATAAGCGAAAATTTAGCTATACATATATATTCAATAAAATGCCCTTAACACTCTTCTATCATTACACCTCTAGACCCCCATTTCCAACCAACACAAGAATAATAAGATGAACAAAAGGTTGTTAGTGAATCAAAATAGGCCTCACACAGCTTCACTAGACTTAGGTTTTGTATTTTGAACAAGAAAATGAGATGAACAACAAAGAAACTATGCTAGTGAATCGAAAGAGTCCCATACCGCTTCACTAGACTTTGATTTTTCAAAACCACAATGATAACAAGATTACATAATACAAGAGCTAGAAACTTGACATACAATATTCAATGATGTAAGAATACACATCTTAATCTTTCTTAATTGAATGACTTATAATAATTAGGACATAACTTTCAACTTATGGAACTTAACACACTAGAGAGCTCCTCTCAATCCCTTTGGGTAACTTCTGAAACTTTTGTGAGCAAATATAAGAGCATTATCTAGGAAGGAACTAGAACTTGTTGATCATGTTATCTCAAGAATAATACATAGATGAGGAAGATTTTGGGTAACACACGAATAGAAAGGAGATTCTGAGAGAACAACTTTACTACATGATCTAGAGTAGGAAAGAAAGAAAGTAAAATTTTCTTAAATGCCCTGTAGCCTCTCAAAGAAAAGTACAGACGTCTTTGTACCTTTCTGCAAGACTCTATAGACACAGGTTCATAGACACCCTAGGAAACTTGAACTCTGTGCTTTGATACCAAGTTTGTAACACCCCAAAAATGGGTTCCGAGATATCACACGGTGCTTAGGGTCACAAGTGACCCCAACCTAACCCTTCTACTGGCAGAACTCATAAGCAACTGAATAAAAAGTATAAATCTGTACAAATTAGCGAAAAATAACTCTTTTCTGAATCTGATCAATACAAAACTGAATTTACAATATTACAACTCTGCTTTTACAAACAAAACAAAAACTGAATACATCAACTTCTACTGAATATCTATGAAGCCTCTACTAGTACTAACTATAGGTAGCCGGGTCATGACTCCCAACTATCCCAACTCAATACGACTGAATAAAGAAAATATAATACTTCTCAAGATGTATAACTAACTCAAGCCCTTGAATCAAAAGGATTTATCACCTGCTGACTGGAAGTTGCAAACTGACTGAATATGGTATGTGTGCTACAACTTGTACCTACATTATGAGACAATTTAGCACATAGACATATATGTGGATTAGTACTTTGAGGATGTACTGAGTATATGGGGGTGTATGCAATTAAATAATCAATATCATAAATCCTTATAGAAAACATGCATGCTAGTACAGATGACTCACATAGCTTAAATTAAAATCATCATAATTATGAATAAGAAAATAGGTAATGTAAATCACGTGAGTCATTGCACTTCATTTTAAATCTGCATTCCTTCTTTGTTCTCAAACTTGTAGGATAGATAAAGTCTTAAAAACAACATCTTTCAGAACATTCACTTTAATCTCATGAAAACTAGGAACTTCTTTGGAAACTTAAAGATTTTGACACTTGAGAACCTTAGAAATCTTGGAATCATAGCTTTTGAAATACATATACCTTTATCTTAGATAGAGTGGGGGACTACTTTGGGAGTTTCTTCTAAACGACATAAACTATGTGAGCTACATGGAGTCCAACATCTTTCCCACATTGGGGAGAGATGTTCTATCCTTGCCATCAGAGTAGAACCTTTAAATTTTAGTGATCACTAGCTTAACCCACTTGGGGTAAATTAAATCCTAGGGTGGCTCGTAGTTCTGGGACATGAGACCTTGGAATCAAGCCCAACTCGGTGCTAAATACTACTCCCTTCTTAAGCTCATACTTTTAGGAAAATCCACCTTAAACAACTCAAAAGTATGTAATGGAAGCCAATTATGCTTTCCTTTAACTTAAATCAAAATGGTGTGGATTCCTTTCTTAGCTTAGGATCAAAATCAACTCTTTTCTTGAAATCTGGGTAGACTTAGCATGAATAAGCTTTAAAGTCTCAATAACATGGAAATTTAAGAACTTTTATTGAAATACTTTAAAGAGTATCAATAATTCATTCTGATGACGAATGTAATTTTAGTCCGCCCAGGTTGCTTCCTCAGGGCTAAAATTAGTCCAATAGACCAAAACCTTTACTGCAGCAATGTTGTGCTCCTTTACCATGCGAAACTGAAGAATGGACAATGGTTGCACAATGACTATACCTTCATCATCACAGATTAAGTCCTGACAGTGTGGTACAACAGAAAGACCAGTGCAATGTTTCAGCTACGAAACATGGAAAACAGGGTGGATTCTGGATCCAGCAGGAAATTCCAAATAGTACGCTACTGCACCAATTCTCTGCAAGATCTTGTAGGGTTCGTAGTAGCGAGCACTCAATTTCAAATTGCAGTGAACTTTTAAGAGGATATGTAAGTAACATGTTACTTAAAATTATGGTAAAATATGTTCATAAGCTTTATAGTCAAATTTATTTGACATAGATCTTGTGTTTCTCCTATAACATTCAGAAATATCATTTTTTTTTTGACACTTTGTTACTCTCATTATAACACCATCAGATAACTGTAACTTGTGTGCATAAATCAAAGTTAGGCATATTGGAAATTGAAATGGGTGTTAGGCATGCAGAATGCAGAAGCACAACTTTAATAAGTTTGGAAAAGGACCACCATTATCTGCTTAATATGCTGCTGCTGGTGATTGTGAAATATCCTACCTACCATTTCCCAAACAACCAGTAGTACGGATAGACGTGTCCCATTTTATTTACATAGCTTATGATGACTACCAACTTAAATCTTGTAATATGGTGATAATTTTCTCTTCCATACTATTATTATTGTTAAAAGAAAAGAAATATGGGGAATGGGGATAACTTGCTTGCAGTCACAATCAGCATCATTAGCAAAGTAGTGCTGACAATTATATAAGCAACATATATAAGCCACATGTTGAAAACATAATGGAAGATTACACAATTTGCTTAGCCTATGACATAATATGTTTTAATAATAACAAAATAATAAAGGAAAAATGCAGAATACACCGAAGATGGAATCAAGGCAAGAAGGATCTTCTCCGGAGCTGAACTTGGATCCCCAACTACAAGGAAGTCGAAGCTGGATTTGGAACAACAATTATGAGAAGATCTCATTAGATCCCTAACTATCGGAAAGTCAATCCTACTAAAGACAATCACAGGTCAAAAGTAGATCTCACAAGGAACCATGGAAGGAAGGAAGGAAGATCACACCCTCTATATGGACATATTTGATATGAACATGCATGTCTGAGAGTCCATTTTCAAGAAAGGAAGATCATATCATACGAAGGGATATATCTAATATGGACGTACCATATAATGTGAATCCTCAATCAAGGAATCAATTCAAATCCTTGATTGAGAAGAAATTCCTTGGGTTTTTCTTTTAGAGCAAAGAAGTCAGATCACATGAAGGCTATAAGTAAGAAGATTAAAGATTGAAGACCTGACGCAACTTCACAGAAAATTCTTAGTGTGTCTCAATCTTCAAGTCTTCATAAAGCTTTGTAATTTTCAAGTTACAATAGTTCCAAAAAGAGAAAGATCGAGACAGCATAGTTATACCAGTTGAGGCTGTGTCACAAGATTTGAATAACAAAATAAGATTCGAAAATTGTTCAAACACTCTATAACTTGTTCCTCTCATTAAAAGCTCTAAAGAAAGTCCCTGTAACCCAAGGGGACTGGAGTAGACATCACATCAGTGATTCAAACCAGGATAAATCTTTATGTCTTTTACTTATTTGCTTACTTACGTTTTCAACTCTATTCTGTTTTGCATAGTATACCAACCTGTAGGTGACCGACTATCAAGGATGATCAGTCGACTCAAAAAAAGTTTTCAATTCATAACTCCCTTAACCCCCTCTTGAATTTCAATTTGAACTCATTGTAAATAAAAAAGGTCTATAAATATTCAGCATTTTGGCCAAAATATATTGTTATAAAAAATCTAGGTTTATTATTCAATAAAGATATTATTGAATGAAATTACATTTCTGCTTTTTGATCGTCCTCAACTCACTCTTCTATATAGTAGAAAAATTTAGTAGCGAATGAAAGCTGAACTAAATGCGGCATTATAAAAAAATTATTTTTTAACTGCTAACTAAACTTCAGCTGGTGTTACAAAATCTTGAAGTTTGGTAATTTTTTAAAGCAAAATTAAATTTCATATTATACGGGGAAATAGAAAATATTGTATGGTACATCACACTCAACCACCATGAATTTGTTTAATTTAGTCATGAGTGAAAAATGCTTTTAGAAGAAAATTACTTTTTTTAGCTATGAAAAGATGCTTATTCTACTTTCCTTAAATGCTTCTTCCATTGACCAAACATCTAATTTTTTAAAAAAATAAACACCAAACATGAAAGCTGATCTGAATAAATATAATTATAAAAAAAAAATGAAAATCAAGTTGGCGAATAAGCAAGTGATTGATTTCTTTTAATTTTTATTAGCAAAAAAAAGATTATCATATAATAAAATTTAAATAACAACTAACACAATCTTAATAAAGACTTAAAGATGTTGTCTAATACCTAAGCAACAAACTGACCAACCAAATTGAAGAAAAGGAAGGAAAATGGCATCGCCTCTACTTACCAAACAGTTTATCGGGGCTCCGTTTTCCATCGTCGAATCAGTTCAGCTGCCATCCAACTTCTCCTCTTCCAATCTCCAAATCCATGGTCACCGATTACAGCACAAACGAATAGGTGAATATTTTTGCCCTCCATCTGTTTGTTGAAATGTCTGAATGAACAGCTTGAGGTTTCTCACTTCTTTTTCTTTTTTGTGTGAATTACGAAATTGGGTTTGTACTTTATTACAATTTTCTTGTTTTGATAACTTGTGGCTTCGAATCAGTTTGTGTGTATTTTTTTTCTTTGTTTTTGTGTGAATTAAGAAATGGGTTTTATACTTTATTATAATTTTCTTGTTTTGATAATTTATGGTATTCTATTCAGCTTGTGTTTACTTTTTTTCTTGTTTTTGTGTGAATTAAGAAATTGGGTTTTATACTTTATTACAATTTTCTTGTTTTGATAACTAGTGGAGTTCGAATCAATTTGCGTGTATCTTTTTTCTTGTTTTTGTGTGAATTAAGAAATTGATTTTATACTTTATTAAAATTTTCTTGTTTTGGTTACTGAGTGTCAGAATTAGCTTGCGTGCACCTTGATTAATTCCACCTTGCATTAACAACGGATAGATATCAAGTAACTCTAAAGCTAATTTCACTTGATACAAATATCAAGTAGTTCTATTCACTAACTGTATTGACTAAGGCTATGACATATAGAGTAACGTGATATTTACCTCTCCCGTAAATTTAATTGAGGTGCTTAAAAACCAGGTAGAATATTAGGCTTCTCAAAAAAAAATTTAAAAAAAGGATTATTATATAATAAAATTTAGATGACAATTAAAACAAGATTCATAAAAACTTGAAAGATCTTTTGTCTATAAGGTAAACAACTAACTCATCAACCAAATTCAAGAAAAAGGTGTAAGAAAAGGAAAGAGAATGGCATCGTCTCTACTTAATTATAATATGATTATTTAAAGAAAGAAACAAAGTCTTTGATTATTTTTTTGGGAGGGGGTGGGGGGTGGGCGTGGGGGTGGGGTAAGGAAATATTATACTCCCTCTGTTCTTAAATACTTATCATTGTTACTAAAAATAAACGATACACAATACCTATTATTTTATAAAATTAAGATAGAATTAGTTGTTTGTTTCTATATTTACCTTTGATCATAAATATAGAGAGATAACTGTATGGTGCAAAAGCCAGAAATATTAAATTGAACAGAGTAATAAATAAGGATAATTTAGTCAAATTGCCAATCTAATTAATGTTTTTCTTAAGGGGCATGTAAAATAAAATATGACAAGTATTTCAGAACGAAGAACTGAAAGATCTGGTAGCCAACCTAATGAACTACTAAGATTTCCTAGTCTTGAAAGTTGATGTTTGTTTCATACTTTTTTTGTATCCGTAATCATTCCACCATGTAAGAAATCACATGTAATTTGACACATGTAATTTTTTTGTATGCGTATGCATAGTTGGTAAGGATTAATACTTCATTTCTATTGGGATCTTTACACAAATAGTAGATTCAGTTTACTGTTTACGTTTCTAGTTGGCATATATCAATGACACATATTATAAATGAATTCTACATATAATATATATTGGTTAATTTAAACAGTTAAGTATTTCAACTATTATGGTTAGTTCGTTACTTTTATTGTATGCCCGACAACCTATTGCTCATGGCCCAACACAAAAACAGTTCATTTTATGTAGTATTCGCTAAGTCTAGAAAAAAAAATGTCACCTAAACATTTTTAAGCTATTAAACGTCTATAGCAACGATAATAACAACAATTCAGTGTAATTTCACAAGTAAAATCTGAAAAAGGGAGAGGCGTATCGGTCCTTATCCTACCTCTATGGGGGTAGAGAGGTCAATTCTGATTGGGTCTCAACTCATCGAAACAGTTATTCAATACAGATCTAAAAAACAAGAGTAAAAAGTTTTTAAGCACAATGAATCCATCTACTTTTTCTATCATCTGGTATGCGAAACTCATTTATCCAACTATATCATATGTATCACAAAGCGGTGTAGGGTCTATTTAATGTTTTTTCTGAAAAAAATACTCCATATCAAAATTTCTCCAATCCCCTTATTCGATTCTGAAGGATCCATCTATCTATAAAAAAAAAATTACACATACACATCAGAACAACAAAAGATTCACGCCACCTAGAGTTTATTTAAGTGAAAACGGCTCCCTATAAGAAAGTTTTTCATTTCAATATTCGAATCTGAAGAATCTATCAATCTACTAACAAGATTTTATCACACAAACATGAGAACAACATTAAGAAAATCAAAGGAGCATACAAATACTTCATATCCCCTTATTCGATCTTGAAGGATCTATCTATCTACCAAAAAGATTTCACACATCACATCATATCAACAAAAAAATCACGCTGCGTAGGGTTTATTTAAGAGAAAACGGCTCCCTATAAGAAAGTTCTTCATTTTAGGATTCGAACCTGAAAAATCTATCGATCTACTAACAAGATTTAATCACACAAATATGAGAACAACATTTACAAAATCAAAGGATTATAGAAATACACATAAATAACCAATCAAAAAGGGAAAACAAATCTAGTATACCTACAGAAAACAAGTCTATAATTTATTTTGAAACAATAAAGATGAATCAATTAATTTATTAAAATTTACCTATTATTAGAAGAATACTCATACAATTTTCCTGTACATGAATAAACAATAGTAGCAACTTGAGCATCACATAAAATGGCTAACTCATTAGCTTTTTTCAGTAATCCTTGTCTCCTTTTGGTGAAGGTAACATCTCTATATTGTGAGTTCTCAATTTTCTTCATCTCAATTTTTTCTCTCACCATTTTACCTTCCTTTTCAATATGTGAAAAAAAATAAAAATGAGTCATTTGTGATGAGTTTATGTGTTTATAACTTTATATAGATATTTTAGAATGCTTGATGGATGGAAAGGAATTTTAGAATTTAGGTAAGAGATTTAGGAACTTACTCGGACACAGTGTTAAGTTAAGAAATCTTGTGTTAGCGCATGTCGGTTAATTATGGTTTATAAGAAATTGGAAAAAGTCATCTTTTACACCTTAAACTATATTCGAAAAGTCTAAGACACTCTCAAATTACTATGGCGATCTTTTACACTCCTATACTACTTAAAAGTAAATTTATTTATATCCCAGAAGTTGATCTGGCAATAAAATTTAAAAAAAAAAAGAAAAAGAAAAATAGTGCGTGAAAGAGTAAATTTTTTTTTTTTTAAAACGATTAAAAATAGTTTTATCCTCCATGGACATCCCTAAGCCATTTCTTCATTTTTTTCTTCTTGACATTTCATGTCTCTTCTCCTTCTTTTTTTCTATTCAAAATCACTTTATTTCCTTTACTAACTAATCGATTACATATTCTTCACCATTCTCCGCCTTGAGCTTGAACGAAATTTATAATGGTGATAATATTTAGTGGTGGGTGATAAAATTGTTGGTGATATATTATTTATTTAATTGACAATAGAACTAGTGCAATTTTGATGGTGGATGATGAAATTTGTGGTTGGAATTGTGCTTAAACCCGATGGTGGCAATGAAGGTAGATTAAATAGGTTTCTTAATAGTGGCAACGAAGGTGGAGGATGATTTTGATAATGAGATGAGTTTCTTAATAGCGCAATTAAATATTGATTGAGGAATTTTCAGTGCAAGAAAGTTTTAGATTGAAATTTTGGACCAAAGAAAGGAAGAAGATGAGGAAATGGGTCAATTTTTCGGTAAGCTTTCGATGATGAATTTTATTAAATATATGGTGATTCTTTGTAATTTTTCATGGTGACAATGTTTATGTGATGATTCCAATAGTGAATTTAGTTGTGGTAGTGAATCTATGGTGGTGGAGATATGAATTTGATAATGACAACAACGACGATGGTTTGATGGAGTTTGGTGTTGTTGTAGTGAAGAGGATGCAATTAAGTGACATTGAATTTTTTTTAAAATAAAATCTGACGGAAAAGCTGATGTGGCAGTGATGAGGCAGTGATGTGGTGCAAAGGTACATCACCCATCATGTGATTGGTTGTAGGTGCGCAAGGGTGGACATAAATTCACTTTTACATCGTTGAGGTGTGGATTAGGACACTTTAATAGTTTGATTGTGTCTTAGACTTTTTGAATATAGTTTAGGGTGGAAATAATGATTTTTTCCAAAAAAATAATATGTAAGTTAAGCATGTGGCATCATATCTTCATTGGATTGATGTAAAAATTGGGTATGGTTACGGTTTTACCTGGGTTGGACATATATGTCATCCCGTTTGCTATATATTTCCTCTTATGTTTCTAAATTGATTTTACAATGTGTTTGGTATGAAGGAAAATATTTTCTTGAAAAGTAAGTCCCTTTCGACGAGTTGATTGCCTAAAAGATATTTAGTGTCTTTCATGATACTTTAGATAAAGTTAGACGGACTTTCTCGATGCAAAAAATGATTTAGTAATTATGGTGCAATATAGTAAAACCCTAGCTGTTGTTTGATCTTGTAGAGTACTAGTATGAAGTTGTAAAATACTAGTTTGAGAGGCTTATCGATTTCTCCTTAGAGAGGCGAGTTTGAAGCAACTGCGACTCATGTCATCGACCGTTCAGCATCTGCAAGAAGCCAATGAATTCTCTTTATCCACAACCTAGATATTCTCGGGTAGACCCTGGACATTATATTATTGGTTAAGAAACATTTTTTTCAACATCATAATAGTGTATTTATACGATACAAGTAGTGTTTAAGAGGAAGATAAGATCATGGAGTAACAAATAACACAATTTATCGATAAACTTGACCCTGTAGGCATGTATATTTTATGTATAAGTATACACAACATATACATTGTGTACATATTTGGTAAATTAAATCATTCATCTGTAATTTT
The DNA here is from genome assembly GCF_002878395.1 of Capsicum annuum. Taxonomy (NCBI): domain Eukaryota; kingdom Viridiplantae; phylum Streptophyta; class Magnoliopsida; order Solanales; family Solanaceae; genus Capsicum; species Capsicum annuum. Next base: position 10,260,282 of record NC_061115.1, read on the forward strand.
TTTGTGTTTACACAAGGCCTAGATTGAGCTAGTTGCAGTTAGTTAATGATAATAACTTGATAGTAATATCGGTCGGCCCATTACGAGCCTCATCTGACTGAGCCTACACTTACCGCCATACTAGACTCACCAGGCACATAACCAATTACAACACTTAAAATTAGGTTCACGTTTATGCATTGTCACTAAACCAAAACGTTTCAAGTAGATCTTCATGAGCATAGCGGAACCTCAAAGTAATTCATTTTTTGAAGAATCTGACATGGATATAATAATATTTTAGAAAGTTTGAGCAACATAGATCATGAGAAAAATATATAGTGACGTCTTGATATTCAGGTGAAATTGGGGGACTTTTCGTTTCAAAAATAGTTTAGTGACTGTTGTTAGGGGATTTTCCTTTTATGGAATGTTTCAAATGAGGTCATGTTTGGATCAACATTTATGCAATCGCTATCGCTAGAGTGGTAAGTAATCAGAGATCTCGAGTTCAAACTCTACTAGATACAAAGTTGAATTTATTAGATAACGCTATACCCCCAATATAGGTTTTTCTACCGGGACTAATGCATTTTGAAAACGTAACGACTAAAAAAATGAAAGAATATTTTAAGTAATTATTGTATATATTATTCCTCTATCAGAAAAGTTTGACTTTTCGAAAATCTTGCTATTTCAAATTTTGACCATGATTTAGACAAGTTTTTGTTTGATGTATTTTCTAGATATCAATTAGACGACAGACACCTCAACTTGACATGATCTTTCACTTTGACACCTCAAGTGAACTATGTTCATTTTAAATACTTAAAATAGCTATAAAATGTCTCATTTTGGCACCTTTCGGCATCAGCTCTAACACTTGCGTCTCAATCGCCGCCAGCATGGATTAAACGATTAATTGATTTGTGTCATCTCATTTTAAATTGCCACATTATTATATACACTCACAATTAGTTTTTCTTTTTTAAAAGAAGAGATCAAAACACATGGCAATTATGTCCAATGAATTAATGACACATGTTTTATTGACCAAATAATTACAAAAAAGCCCCTCACATTGTCTTCTCCACCCAACCTTCTTTGAGCTTAACCTCCATTAATGGAGGTTGAATTTTTCAAGAATGATAAACATTCCTCCTCATTCTCAAGAGATGATAGATCCTCATTAATAGCTTCACGAATTTCAGATATATGACAAAAAATTATGAAAACAGAGGAGGTCAGGACGAAAAATTATGAAATCAATTTAGAAACATAAGTGGAAATATATAGCAAACTGGACGACACATATGTCCAACCTAGGTAAAACCGTAACCATACCCAATTTTTACAGCAATCCAATGAAGATATGATGCCACATGCTTAACTTACATATTATTTTTTGGGAAAAGTCATTGTTTCCATCCTAAACTATATTCAAAAAGTTTAAGACACACTCACACTATTCAAGTGTCCTAATACACACCTCAACGATGTAAAAGTGAATTTATGTCCACCCTTGCACACTTACAACCAGCCACATGATGGGAAGTTATGTGCACTTGTGCCACATCACTGCCTCATCACCGCCGCATCATATTTTTCGTCAGATTTTATTAAAAAAAAAAATTCATGTCACTTAATTGCATTTTCTTCACTACAAAATCACCAAACTCTATCAACCATCATCATCGCCGCCGTCGTCATCATCAAATTCATATCTCCACCATCATAGATTCACTACCCACAACTAAATTCACTATCGAAATCATCAAATAAACATTGCCACCATGAAAAATTACAAAGAATCACCATATATTCAATAAAATTCATCATCGGAGTTTACCAAAAAAATTGACCCATTTCCTCATCGTCTTCCTTTCTTTGGTCCAAAACTTCAATCTAAAACTTTCTTGCATTGAAAATTCTTCAATCAGTATTTAATTGCGCTATTAAGAAACTCATCTCATTATCAAAATCATCCTCCACCTTCGTTGCCACCATTAAGAAATCTATTTAATCTACCTTCGTTGCACTATTAAGAAACCCATTTAATCTACCTTTGTTGCCACCATCGAGTTTAAGCACAATCTCAACCACAAATTTCATCATCCACCATCAAAATTGCACAATTATAAAAAATAAACAATATATCACCATCAATTTTATCACCCACCACTAATATTATCACCATTAGAAATTTCGTTCAAGCTCAAGGGGGAGAATGATGAAGAATATGTAATATGTTTTTTTTATCAAGGCACAAAGTAAATATTTTGTTGCGAATGAACAAGATATTGAGGAATTGTCCATAAGTAAAATCAGAATTATTGATTCGGGCCTTTTTCACAGAAAAGGGGAATCTTGTGTTCCAATAGAAGCAAAAGTGTTGGGGATTATTCAAGAATCGAAATCGATTTGCTTTATAAAAAGAAGATATCAATGAACTTCTATGAAATGGTTTCACGGGATTCAGCAATTAGTTAGTAAAAGAAATAAAGTGATTTTGAATAGAAAAAAAAGAAGGAGAAGAGACATGAAAATGTCAAGAAGAAAAAAATGAAGAAATGGCTTAGAGATATCCAGGGAGGATGGACTGTTTTAAATCCTTTTTAAAAAAAAAAAAAAAATACTCTTTCACGCGTTATTTTTCTCTTTTTTAAAAAAAATTGTTGCCACATCACCTTCGGGTGTAAATAAATTTACTTTTAAGTAGTATAGGTGTGTAAATATAACCATAATAGTTTGAGTGTGTTTTAGACTTTTCGAATATAGTTTAGGGTGTAGACGATGACTTTTCCCTACTTTTTATAAATCATGATTAACCGACATGCGCTAACACAAGACTTCTTAACTTAATCATAATTACATAATCCGAGCTGGCATAAACACTATGTGAGAGTAAGTTCCTAAATTTCTTACCTAAATTCTAAAATTTCTTTCCATCCTTCAAGCATTCAACATATCTATATAAACACATAAACTCATCACAAATGACTCATTTTTTTTTTTTTCACATATTGAAAAGGAAAGTAAAATGGTGAGAAGAAAATTTGAGATGAAGAAAATTGAGAATTCACAATATAGAGATGTTACCTTCACCAAAAGGAGACAAGGATTAGTGAAAAAAGATAATGAGTGAGCCATTTTATGTGATGCTCAAGTTGCTACTATTGTTTATTCATGCACAGAAAAATTGTATGAGTATTCTTTTAATAGTAGGTAATCTTTAATAAATTAATTGATTCATCTTTATTGTTTTAAAATAAATTATAGACACTTTTTCTGTATGTTCAGTTGATTTGTTTTCCCTTTTTGATTGGTTGTTTATGTGTATTTCTATACTCCTTTGATTTTGTAAATGTTGTTCTCATGTTTGTGTGATAAAATCTTGCTAGTAGATCGATAGATTCTTTAGGTTCGAATCCTAAAATGAAGAACCTTCTTATAGGGAGCCATTTTCTCTTAAATAAACCCTAGGCGGTGTGAATCTTTTGTTGTTATGATGTGATGTGTGAAATTTTTCTGGTAGACAGATAGATCCTTCAAGATCGAATAAGAGGATATGGAGTATTTGTATGCTCCTTTAATTTTCTTAATGTTGTTCTCATGTTTGTATGATAAAAGTTTGTTAGTCGATCGATAGATTCTTCAGATTTGAATATTAAAATGAAGAACTTTCTTATAGGGAGTCGTTTTCTCGTAAATAAAACCTAGGTGGCGTGAATCTTTTTTTGTTATGATATGTATGTGTAAAGTTTTTTGGTAGATAGATAGATCCTTCAGGATCAATTAAGGGGAGTGGAGAAATTTTGATATGGAGTATTTAAAAAAGAAAAACTTTAAATAGACCCTACGCCACTTTGCGATACATATGATATAGTTGGACAAATGAGTTTCGCGTACCTAATGATACAAAAAGTAGATGGATTCATTGTTCTTAAAAAAATTTTATTCTTGTTTTTTAGATCTATCTTGAATAACTATTTCGATGAGTCGAGACCCTATCAAAATTGACCTTTGTGCCCCCCTAGAGGTAGGGTAAGCATTGTGAATAGTGAACTAATATTTATCTAAACTCTTTTGAGATTGCTCATATTACATGAATGAAATAATAAACGGCTTTCAAAAGGAGTACTCATCCTTTTAAGTGTAAATCCAACCAAATAATGTGTGTATTCTAGTTACAACTGATAAAAAACTATACTGGAAGTGTCATGTAAGATTTGACTATGGTAGAATAGATGATTCTCAAAAATATTTTATATTTTTTTTCTCATTTAAGTAATGGGAGATTTATTTGAAGAAAAAAAATTATTTAAAAATGTCATTATTATTATTTTGGTTTTTCACCGGGTGTTCAGTATCCACATTAGAGCTCTGACTAATCCGAATCACGCATTGCAGGGCACATTCTGGGGGTGGCAATTCCAAAAGTATTTTCTCCATACCTAGGGCTCGAACCTGAGACTTCAGTTAAGGTTGGAGTAGTCCTACCACAACATCACAACCCATGTCGGTTAAAAAAATGTCCTTATGGAGTTAACAAAAATACAAAAAAAAATGTCCTTATGGATTTAACAAAAAATAGAGTTATCATTTTAAAAAGTAAGATTTAATTATTTTTTGCAAGAGAGTTAAGATGGGACATAACTCAAAGATAATTACCCCCTTAATTATTTTTTTTGGGTTCAAAAAAAAAAATCTTATTAATCACCAACTAAACCAATTACAAAACTCATAGGCACACCACTAATACTTCTATGTCTAATTAGTCAGGGACTAATAAGAGCATTCTACCTATCTACCTTTGTTCAGTATTATCTCAGCTGTACAACTTCTGTAATGATTCCTATTCTTTCTATACTCCTGTATTATTTTATGCCCTATACCCTGTATTTACACTTCTCTTTAATCTGATCGCATATCATAACTGATCGCTGGACTTTGTGATTCCACGGTGTCTTGCTCCTAGAACTCCAAATAGCACATAACAAAGCAGCCAAAACAGTATGTGCAAAGCTTCTACGGAACCTTCATTTCAGTTTTCTAAACACTCTTCTCCGATGAGATGTTTTTATTCCTTGTATACCTAGTCACTGCAGTAAGTCATTAAGAACATTCGTGACAATTGGCATTCAAATTAAGAAGAGATGTTTGAGGTATTATTCAGAATCCCCACATACTATGCATATCACATCCTGTCCATAGCCCATTTTCTGCATCCTTTTCGGTGTGAGCAATCTGTAATGAGCACTAAACCTGCAAATAAAGCTATGGTTGGGCACATTTAGGCCGTTCCATACCCATCTCCCCTTAAACTAATTAATCTCATCCAAATAGCCATGAAATTGTAATAAAATTCGCTTATCATGTATCAAAAATGTGCAAGAGGTCAGTCCAAAAATCTAAATAATCGAAAAAATACTTTATTTTTGTACTAAATTTAACTACTTCAGCTAAATGACAAATTAAAATAAAGTTTACACACAACATAACATTCGAAACAATAATGATTTAACTCCGCAGTTCTAGTACAACAACTTTGATGATAATTTAGCTTTAGCAGTTATGGAACAATAACTTTGTATCTTAAATTAATAAACCTTAGTTGTGGATCCAACCACCACGGAGTGTGTTCTATAACAGAACTTGAATCCAAATTCTTGTCCACCTTCAGAAATGATATTTCCTCAGTTGATTGATTTGCCTCATATCAGATTGAACAATATACAACAAAATGACAAATAATGAATATTTTTTATTTGTGAATTTTAATCCAATTCAAAAGTTAGCCGAATTACCAAATGCTAAATCTTCATCATTATAACACATTACTGTTCACTCATATTTTCGCCAAGAGCGACACTTTATGATTTCATAGTTATCTATAATTAAAGAAATGTGACTCTTCTTAATACAATTCTTGAAAATTTACCACATATCTCTATTGTAGTTAGATGTCATATAAGCCATGATCACAAGAATATACATGAATTCTTGTTTATGTATAGCTTACTTGTTTGCTAGAATGAAATATGAATTAAGTGATAATAACATTCTAAAACCCAGAAAATGTTGGATACTTAAATCTATAGGCAAATAAAAATAAAACGGATTAGGTGCTACATGCACTCCACTACATATAAGTTCTCTGAGGGGCTCATAAATTTTAGCTATTACACTGTTGCAATTTTGCTACAATGAATTTGTATTGTGCATGTTCTTGAAAGCGTTCTCTTAATTTACTCTTAAGATTAACTTGCAAAATCCATTATAACTTAAAGTATATCAAAGTAATGGACCTCAGTTGTGAGATGTTTATTTTTCTGTATAACAGGAATAAGAGGTTGAAACAAAAAGATGAAAGAGATTTATGCTCAATCTCCAATCAACTAACAACCATTTCTTTCCTAACATGTTGTCTAATTCATAAGTTGCCCCACTTTCTCAATATTTTCCCATATCCCAAGTACACCTTAAATACTTAGCAACAATAAATATGCGGCAAAGAAAGCTGCAATGATGGACGACTTGGTATGATATTTTCCTAATGCATTGTTTTGAGTTATATATCTTTTTATGAGGTCCATAAAAGTCTTTTAATAATATTTCCTTATCAATTTTGTGATACTTTTTATATATAAATCACACATGAATTCAAGTAGTCATAAGACAATGAGTAACTACTTGATACTAAAAATTGGTAATTCTTAATTGTTAACTTGAGCAAACTTATTATAAATAAATTGCTGGTGAAAAGTGTTTAGCTATAAAACTTTAACATAATCTTGTATAAAAATGAGCTTAAAATAAACGAAAAAGTAGTGTGCAAAATATCCGAAAAAAAAGATTATGATAATTCAATAATTGTGAGCCTTTCTTCCCCAGCCACCGAGATTATTCAATAGATCAACCAAATAAAAAAAGAATCATGAAATTCAATGGAAGATATGTATAATGATTCTCCATTACCCAGACCTGATCAAAATATCAGACAATGTTTAAGATTAATCACAACATACACATTTTAAATAATTTTTATACTTTTCATGCTTATCATATAATCATCTCATTTACAAAAAAATTACTGCATTAAGCATATAAAATTTCTAGAATTAGTTACAACATTGAAATAAAGATTGATGTATTCTATCATCAGGAGAAAACTTTGAAGAAAGGACAGTAGAAAGGTAAGCATAGTTTCAAAATAAAAGGAAGACGACGACGAAGAAGATTTCAGAAAAAAAATGAGATGAAGAAAAAGAAGATGCTTGTAAACACATATGAGTCGGCTTCATCTTATTTTGCCTTACCTTATTAAGAGTGATAGACAGATGAGATTCTAAATATTGATCCTAACACCCTTAAGTCCAAATTGAAAGGCATCGTTGGTCACTCCTTAGATTTCATAATGTATTGTTTGTGAACCTATTATATATTTGGCAAAATTAATATCTTATTCGTACAACTACAAGTCATATCGTCTTCTTATACAATCTATCATCGACATATAGTTGGTTCTTTGATGTGCCATCATTTGTAAAAATCTCCTTTCTTTAATGAAATTAGAAGGGTGTACGTTTATATCAAGAAGAGAGAAGAGAAACCGATCTATGTAGAAGTAGTCATGTAAAGAAGTTGTATTAGTTTAAAACTTAAAAAGCTCATGAAGCTAACATGTTATTACGAACTCAAACTCATCTATATAATTATTAAAATTTCAATTTTAAAAAATAAAGCAATATTAAATCACCATAGAATTTGAATTTATTAAAAATTTTAAAAAGGTAAATAATTCATGAGTATTACTATCTAAAGTTTCATGAGTATTGCTATTTCATGAGATAATTTCATTCAATCCAAGCATCATGTCTCAGATTTGGCAATTTAATCGTGTCTTATTTCATAAGTGTTCAGCGCATAATCTCAATTTTTCAAGTGTTTTAGTCCAGACGGTGTAATACTCCTTGTATGATCTAAGTCTTGTTGTCTCACGATTCACACTTGCATAAGTTATCCCTTTTCAGTTCGAGATGTATTAGTGGATCATGAACACTTCAAGTGAATCCTCGACTCTCAATATGTATCAGTTCTTTGAAGCAAGTAAAGTAGAACTAGCTCAGAATTCAGTTTCATGATAGAAGTTTGAATGATTCAGCTCAGTTTATGCATTAGTTTCAGTTTCAGATATTAAGTCATGATTCAGTTCGTAAGTATCCTGTGTAGTGTCACAGTCTCTTCCTAGTATTTTCACCAAATTATTATCATTCGGGGACGAACGATCCCAAAAGGAGGATGTTGTAATACCCCAAGTTTTCATATCATAAACCTCTCATCCTTTCCCATGAGATCAGATCCAGTAGAAAGTAATGGTTACTCATAAGTTGACACTCCCGTTTCTATCTTAGCCATATAGTTATTTTCTTGAGGATTCATGCCCTTGCAGACCAGTTCAGTAGCTCCTTATTCTTGAGATCCAGTGATTCAATTGTATCAGTTGCACAAGATAGCTTGAAGACTAATATTCCTCTGTGTTTCAGGTTAATTATCCACATTCGAGGACGAATGTTCCCAAGGGGGAGATAATGTAATACCCCGTATTTTCGTGCTAGAATTCTAACCGTTGTTCCTGCGCGTCTAAGCTCTAATCCAAGTGATTCTCACGTGAATACAAGATGCATGATCATTATCCTAGTCTATGGAGTAGTTTAGAGGTGGAAAATATTTATAGCAATGACCTAGAACAAGGTTGAGCTAAGACCAATTGATTCATCCAAAGTTTGACATTCGATTCTATAAGGGTCAACTTCAAATGTGTATATCTCTTAATATACATGAAATTCTTCATCCCAATACCTATCAAATTGTAGTTAATTTAATTATCTTTCCAACGATACCAATTTTGCAAAAATCCAATACCCGAGCAAAAAGTTATGCCCATTTTCGTGAGAGGCAGTAAGGATGTGCGATGGACAATGTGCCGCCCAATCAAATGTGTGCGATTGAGAGTGAGAGGTACACTTAAATGTCTGGCATAAGATATGCGACGCACACCTTAAGGTCTGCTATGGGTTGTGCGCCGCATACCTCACTTCCAAGTGCCAAAAACACCCCTATATATGTCTATAACACAGGATTTAACCCCAATTATCCAAAATAAGCTCTCATTCACAAAAAAATTCACCAAGAACAACCTTTAGGGTTTCAACATAAAAACCCCAATAGCTAGAGATTCAACCGTGGAAATTCTATAATTTTTATATATTCGGAATCCCCGTTACGAAGGCTACTAGGAACACCCAAAAGTTCGTGAATAGCATTACGTCATTCGGAGAGTCATTCAAAGCTTCAAGTTTAAGGTATGTGGAGTTATGAACAAGAACACCCTTTCATTCTTGTGCCCAAAATATTTATGTAATTACAAAAGAGACATGATTTTACATGTTTTACTAGGAATTTGAAATATTATTTTATATACCATGTTTTTGTTCAAGAGATTATGATATTTCTAAATGCCTAGAAGATAAATTCCATGAGTTTGATGTTGTTATTATGCTTAAAGCTGAAATTTCCAGATTTTTAAATGAATTATGCATGTTTATGATATAAAGCATGAACTTTGAGATGTTTTGTCAAAGCATTGATATATGGGTCATTAAACCCTCTTTGAGATTGATGTTTTTGAGAATTTATATGCTACATGCACCCAAGTTTAGACTATTTGGAAGCAATTTAGAAAGATTTGACCTTTTGGTCACAATAGAGTTGAAATCCACTTTATGAAACGAGATTAGAGACTTTATCATTGATTTCCTTATGAAATATGATATTACCTTTAGAGTGGATTTTCTTGAGATTTTTTAGCATAGTATTGAGAGTAGTATTTAGCACCGAGTTGGGTATGTTACTATGGTTTCATACCCCAGAACTATGTTACACCGTAGGTTGAGATATTTATTCCCATTATACGTGGATGACTGAGATAGTGATCACTGAGATGAGATTGTTCTATTCCAAGGCAAGGGTAGAACAGCCCTAACCTTACGGGGGCAAGCCGTGGGACATCATGGATGCTCACATGGTGTACATGTCGGTTAGAAGAACCTCCCAAATAGATGTCCCCCACTCTTAAAATAGTTTATATATTTAAAGCTTTAAGATAAAGTATTTTCTATGCATAATGAGTTTCAGAATTCATTTAGCCAATGAGTTTTGAGAACAGAAACAGGACTCGGATTTTAGAACTAAGTGTAATGGCTCACAAGATCTAGATTTTGTGCTTTACTATTTATGATTTATATCTTCAGATTTCATATTTACTCGAGCTTTGTGAGTCATTTACATTTAGTATGCATGATTTATAAATGATGATTATGAGATATTGTTTTACTTATTGCATGTAGCCCCATATGCTCGGTACATTTTCCATGGTACTGACCCACATATTTGTATGTGGGCTACATTTTCTCGTAATGTAGGTACAAGGTATAGTATGCACCTTTAGATCCAGTCAGTTCGCGGCATCCAGTCAGCAGGTGATGAGTCCTTTTTATTCAAGGGCTCGAGTTAGTTATGCAGAATTAATAGTGTTGTATTTTATTTATTCAGTCGTATTGAGTGGGGATAGTCGAGAGTCATGACCCGGCTACCCCTAGTCAGTACTAGTAGAGACTTCATAGACAGTCAGTAGAAGTTGGTGTATTCCATTTCAATTTTGGTTGTAAAGATTGAGTTTTAATCTTGTAAATTCAATTTTGTATTCGATCAGATTCAGAAAAGAGTTATTTTCCACAGATTTTTATAGATTTGTACTTTTTATTCAGTTGCTTATTAGTTATGCCAGTAGAAAGGTTAGCTTGGGGTCACTTGTGATCCTAAGCACCATGTGATGTCTCGAGATCCGATTTTGGGGCGTTACAGTATTCATGAAGATGAATATTGTTCTTGATAGAATGGTCATGTTTAAAGTGGTAGTTAACACTGGCGGATTTACATAGAGTTTAGGGGGGTCAGAACCCCCTTCGTCGAAAAATTACACTATGTAGATATGATCAAAGTTTTGATTTATCATATATATGTTAAGTATTGAACCCCCTTGACACAAGCCTAAATCTTGGTTCAGTGATGAAGGGGTGCAGAATTACGTTCGGTTCTAAATAATACCATTTTTTTCAATCTTTTATATTAGCATTTGGGATTAAATCCCTAGTTACTTGGTTTTTTGCTCTCTTAAATGGTTGACATTTTTTTCTATTTTTTCTCAAAATTATAGTATATACTTTTGGTTGTTGTTTATTTATTTTGACTGATTTAAAATATTTTACATCTTCTCTCCTTAAAATTAAGGCAAAAATAATATTAATTTTATCATGTAAAGGTATAAATAACTTAAACATAAAATACAATTCTGATAATTTATTATACTTTTTATGTAGTTTTTAAATATGTAAATATTATTTTTTAAAAAGTTTAAAGATTGTACTTTTGAACGCACGATCAAAATAAAGAAGTTTAACTTCCTTCATTTTGTTGTTCATGTTGAGGTAAATTTAAATTATGTCTAGCTCACTCAAATCAAATTTGACCCACTTATATCTGATTCGACCCGCTTATTTTTGAGGTCTTGTTGACGTACTTAGTTTTTTTTTTTGAACCCCCTTAGTATAAAATCTGGCTCCGCCACTGATAGTTAATCTCTTCAATGTTGAGGTAGTTACTGAAGTTTATATAAATAGCAATGATGAGGATATTATAATGCAATTATCTTTCTCTGTTTGAAGGTACATTAATTGTCTGTTGTTTTACTTACATATTTTATAGCATACTGATATTGTTGTCTGCCAAGTCACCAAGGGAGATAAAGATTTCGCGGTAAATTCGAAACTCTCTTTTTAATGTTTCAAGTTAATCGCTTCAATTATTGTTTTATTAATATTTATGTAAACTCATTACCACAATTCTTGGGCACATATAAAGTGCATAATATTCATTTTCACAAATTTCATATTTTCATTTTGTAGGATTTCATGGATGATAATGACGATCTCTCCTTCTCCTAAAGAGACCTTGGCAGGAAGAGTAGATTCAAATTTCGATACATATCATATGTAAAAGAAGTTGATAATGGTCTCAATGTACAAATCTCAAGTAACAAGGTCGGCAAAGTGATTAAACTATGAGAAAAATGCATAAAATATTTCCTCAGATATTAGCTTTTTCTATTTTATTTCTAGCACAATAGATTCTTTAACAATATTTGGCATCCAAAGTTGCTCGTTTCCTATAGTGTCTACAACCATTAGTGACTTCTTTTTTGATCTTATGTGCAAATTTGTGTTCATATTCATTAATCTCAGCTTTAAAAGGGTTATGTGGTTGTGGAAAATCTTCTATGACACCATTCATTAGAAAGTGAAATCATAAAACATATTATCCTCTAACTAGCTCACAATCATTGCAGTGACTTGGTGAGAATGTGTATATATAAATTTTCCTCCTTAGGAGGAATACTCTTAACAAAAAAGGTTTGTTGTTCCTTAAACAACTACAAGTGAAAAATTCACTCCAATTGTGAACTATCACTTTTGAATTGTAGAGTTGTGACAATAAATGGTATTATGTCTTTTTTTTATTCAATTTATTATCAAAAAATAAGAATTTTTATTTGTCAACACCGTCAACATATTTTACCATCAATACTTTTTCTTAAAAATTCATACAGTTAATGATTTTTTATACCATGTTATGTAATTTATTCTTTATTTCTTTTAAATACTGTGTGAGAAACTAAATTTATGACAATCTGAAGATAATATTTGAAGAGGTATCAATTATAGTTCATTAGAATTTATTACTTCTGTATTTAATATGGTTTGTATACATTTAGAGTGAATAGAGAATGACTTCTAAAAAGAATCATATATTTTGGTTACATGTAATTAGAACGTGAGTGGAAAAAACATTTAATTTAAACACTAAAGAAGTTCATAGATTATAAAGAGTCTAAGTGGATGTTTAGATGGACTTATATCTTTTGTACTTATTATATGGTTCTTTATTTATTTTTATCTTTTTTGCTTATAAATAAGTTCTTAAAAGCACTTTTTTATTTTACACAAAAACATTAAAAGTACTTATAAATTATTTTTACATAAAAAAACTTAAAATAAGTCAATTTAAATAGATCCTAAGTTATGATATGCAATGTCAAGAAATGAGGAGTTTTGATTATAGACATATGAATGAAACATGTTGTGAAAGCTGGTCCATTCAAGTGAACAAAGATGAGATGCAGACAAGTTACTGATCACAACAACAACAAGAGAAGTTGAGTGGAACAAGAAGTCCTGCACAAGAGTCCTAGTCAAGATGAAGAGAAACATGAAGATGGGTTGATCCAGGAGTCTAGCAATAAGGCTAAAAGATAAAGCAAAAGAGTCCTACTTAATCTTGAAGAGAGAGACGGCTACAAAAAGAAGTGAAGTTACTTGATAGAGTCCTAAAAAGGATAGAAGAATGGATAAAAAAGAACTGCATCAGAAGATGTGCATATATACGACAAGTTTCATTCAAGTAACTCACTGACAAAAAAATCAAAAATTAGAATATCAGTTCACATATATAAAGAAGAACCTGGTCTCTTACTTAGCAAGTCGTAGACTGTGTGTAGTAGGTAGGTTCTTTGAGTTTAATGAGTCATTGTTCTAGTCTCAGTGATCTATAAATTGAGTTGGGAATTGTGTCTTCAAGTTGGGGAACTCGAAGACTTGGGAACACTTATCTTGGGAAGATTTGTGTTTTTGTAGTGATAGGAGTTAGAAGTTTTAATTCCTAGTTTACAAGAAGTCTTGTAACTCTGTTGATTGTTGAGGATCAAGTATTATAGTGAAGTTGGGGTTAAATCCTGTAGAGGTACAAGTCATAGTTTTTTACACCTTTCTTGAGCCGAATGTTTTCCATATAAAAATACTGTGTTCGGTATTTACTTTTGTGAACCACGTTTGCTTACTTGTTTCACAGATAGGCAATTAGTAGGGCTCGTATTCTAACAAGTGGTATCAGAGAGAGGTTGTCTTAAATAAGGCTAGTATCTAAAAAAATATCAATATGATGAATTCCGCACCTCCTACTAGTCACAGTAAAGGTCAGTCAACTACTAGACCTCCACTTTTTGATGCCTCTCACTTTATTTGGTGGAAAACAAGGATGGAGATTTTCATTCAAGGTGAAGATTATGAATTATGGGACAGGATTACTAATGGTCCCACTATTCCAATGAAGACTGTTGATGGGGAACAAGTCAAGAAAGTAAGAAGTGAATTTACTCCTGATGACTTGTTGGCTTTGAAGAAAAATGCAAAGGGCAAGAACATCTTGGTCTGTGGACTAGAACCTGCTGAATACAACAAGGTATCTACCTGCACTACTGCTAAGAAAATTTGGAATGCACTAGTAAATTCTCATGAAGGCACTTCTCAAGTAGGAAAATTCAGGATCTCTCTCCTTTTCACTAAGTACGAGACATTCAAAATGATAGAAAATAAAACCTTGCATGAAATGATGACAAGGCTTACCACCTTAACAAATGAGTTAAATTTCTTAGGAAAAGTCATCTCTGAGGAGGAACAAGTTAAAAGGGTACTGAGGGTATTACCTAAATCAAAATGGAAATTTAAGGTGACTGCAATCAGGGAGGCGAATAAGGATCTTGAAGGCATGAATCTGGATGAACTACTAGGGAACTTAAGGACTTATGAAATGGAAGTTGATGGAGTCAAGGAACAAGTAGCCCCTAAAAAATCTTAGCATTAAAAGCTTCTAATAGTGATGAGGAATTTGAACTTAATAAGGAGCAAGTTGCCTTCATAACCAAAAACTTCAGCAAATTTTTTAAAAAGAAGAAGGGAACAGGTACTAAGAAACGTTCCAATGATAATCCAAATGGGTGCTACAAATGTGGCAAAACTGATCATCAGATCAGAGACTATCCAGTCTGGGAAATAGAATGGAAGAAGGAAAGGGCTGAAAAGGAACTGAAGGAAAAAAAAAAGTAGGATGCAATGATAGCAGCCTGGGCATCTGATTCAGATGAAGATGAAGTTGATGGAACTGAATTCATGGCTTTTGGAGATTCAGACTTAGATGAAGAAGATGAGGGGTTTGAGGTAAGTATACTTGAACTCAAAGAAAAACTACAATTGTTCTCAAAATCAAAACTTGTTTCCATAATGAGTGCATTGATTGATGATTTCCAAGAGTTAATGTAATACCCCGGGAAATTTTTCGTTGAAATTTTATGCGTAAACGTGTTGGGTTCTATCTTCTAGAATGAATTATAAATTTTTCATGTGAAATATCTTAGATTATGACCCACCATTACGTAGAATATCGAATAAGATTTCCAATGATGTGTGGATCATCCAAAACGGACACCCGAGCGACGAGTTATGAACATTCTGATCGAACCGTGAACAGTAGTGAACAGTAAAACGTGTAAGAAAGAGTACTGAGACCTGGCGTTATTTTGGTCCAACTTTAAACGATCATAACTCCTTGTACATAATGATCTGGTCAATCTACTATATATCAACGGAAAGCTCTGCGAGTCCTCTTTCTAATGAAATTGGTTTCATCCAATTTGGGCATTGGAGTAAAACATTATGATTGATCTACTTCAGACTATCAAAACAGTCTACCAAAGGACAGATTCGAGAATTTTTTTAATTTTAGGGGCGTTTTGGTCATTCCCCCTCACCCAAAATCCATCCAAACCCTATATTAAAGCCTATTAGAAGCATTATATGTTATATTTCATCAAAATCCCTCAAAAAGAAAACCCTAAGCTCCTACATCCAACTTCAAGAACCTCCAAAGTTCACCATTAATTCTGCAAATTTATTCAAGATTCCAAGTTCCTAGTTCAAGAACTTCAAGAACCTCCAA
>NC_061115.1:10279208-10308818 GCF_002878395.1 Capsicum annuum
GAAATAAACATCAAGAAACACTAGTACACTAGAACTTTATAACAACAATAATCGATCTTGACCTTACGGTCTTCCTTATCATAACTCATTAGCACATACTATTTCCAACACATCAAGCCTATTAATTTAACATACATCATTAATATCATGCCACTATTCTTACGTCCACATCCTACATTAAATTCAAGCCAATGGTCCAGCATCAATCATCTACCACCAATGAAGAAGGCAACATAATATACTAGTCCATCAAATTTGAATATTCTATCCAAATACCTCACAAATCTACTACATACCTTCTCATAAGTAGTCTAGTTTACAACTACCAACGAAAAGAAGGTCAAAGGGTAAAGTTATATAATAGATATGATCAACCTTAATCTTATATTATAACCCCATACAGTCTTATCTACTTATACGGATTTCTCACCTCATACTTACTTACTCAATCATACATTTAGACTACCTTCAATTTCCACAACAACCATGAGTCTATAATTATAACTTACTGGCTAATATAGCCATTTTCACACTTCAAGCAACCGACAAATCACCCTGACTAACAACTCCTTCTTTACCTTCTACTAAACTAACACACAAGGACGAATCACCTCTTTACCAACTCAATCTCATGCAAACAGATTCAGCTATACATATATTAAACCACACAAGAACAACAAGGTGGACAACAAGTTGCTAGTGAATCGAAATAGGCCTCACACGATGCGATTTCACAGACACCCTGGGCCCATGAACCGTGCTTTGATATCAAATTTGTCAAGACCCAAACTAGGGCCTGGCCGTGATGGACATCCCAAACCAGGAAGGCCCAGAACACGCTTCTCTATCTGGTAATCTTGCACAACATTCATATACAAAAAATAAAATGCAGAATTATACATAGAATACGGAAACATGGTCATACTCTGAAATTAATTTAACAATGAAGAAAAATTCCAATAATATCAAAATATTATCTGACTCAGTCTGTGAAATCTCTACAACATGAAAATTTGACAACGGTCTAAAGCTGGGACAAGGCCCCCAGTAGACCAAAACTGAAACAAGTGTCATGATCTAAAAAGACAGGTCTTCTGGAATACAGAAGGCTCACCACTACACAATCTGATCAACTGTTGAAAATATCTACTGCTTATCTGGACCCCTAGACTGAATCTCAGAACCTGGAGAGAAGAGGGGGGGTCAATACAGATGTACTAGTATGTAGAGCAAATCCAAAATAATCATTTATAATCAACGTATATGAGAGCATTTTAAAACAGTTCATAAACATGTCATACAGTAAGAAATCACATGGGCATTTTAAAAGACTCAGTGAAAATCATCATGACTCTGAGAAATCTGTACTACATCTGTGTTAGGTGGTATACCCTATAACTCTGAAAAATTTCATGGGCTATATGGAAACTGCCATTAACTCGACAGCGAAGCCCCCAACCCAAGTGTGCCGCAAGGGTTGGAGTCTCTAACTCTACTACGCCACATGGCCGTCGCCAGTGTACAATAATAATCTACCCGTATCGGCAAATACAGTTTCAGGATAAGAGTTTCTTCAACTCGCGTCTTCTTCGGGTAACCACCTAACCCTCTTTAAGCCCCTTTTTAAAACTCTATCAAAACAAGCTATCTCTGAAAACATGCTCTGAAAGCATACTCTGAAAACATAATCTGTTATGGCATAAATACATATGGTATCGTCATACCATTGACTTGCAAGTCACATCTCTGAGCCAATATTAGTCTGTCATAAATCTCTGTTTTCAAAACACAAGCTTTGGGACCACCATTTCAATAATTCAATTCAAGAAACTCTTTCTCAAACCTCATGTAAAACACATGCAAGGAACTCATCTTTGTCAAGCATTTCAATAGTACAGTACAAGGTGGTCATGCCAAAGTTCTCAATTCAAATGCAATTCTTTCTTTTAAACATAAGAACACACACACATATATATATATATCAAGAACCACCCTCTCACAATTTCAAATAATGATCAAATGCAATAATATTGCGAAAACATCTTTCAAATCACAAAACCATAATCCTTAATTCGATACACGAGAGGGAGTTCATAATTTATGCTCTCAAATAATCTTAAATCTCGAATTCCATACATATACGTATACATGTAAATCAATTTAGGGGATAGGACCACAAGGTCAAAACAATAACAACATTGAAACTTTCAAATTACATAATCAATAATATAGTTTTCAAAAACCCCATAAAATACATGCATCAAAACCTTAAAATCATGATCTAATGGTTTTAAGACCATGTAGTTTTTAGGATAAACCCCGCGTACCTCTATTTCTCTAATTATCTTCTAAAATCCATAGTTGAATCTTGAGTTATTTGGGAATCTTGTTTGAAATCCTAGGGAATGTTCTTGAAGAAAATTGAGAGGAATATGAGTAATGTCGTGTTTTAGGGTTAAAATTCAGTGTTTAGGCTGAATTAATAGGGGTGGAATTGACCCAAATGCCCCTGGAAAATGTGGAGCTGACTGCAGAAAAATACACTACTGCCTCTGATGAAAATGGCCATAACTTTTCGCTCGATTGACGAATTTAGGCAAAATTGGTATCGTTGGAAAGCTACTTTGGAGACATTTCATTTAATATATAGTAGGTCACCCAGTTCTCTATATAACATAAGTTATACTCAGCAAAAATTGACCCAAGTTGAAGTGTCCACTAAAACTAAATCCATGGAATTGTTTTCAACTCGTCTTTGAGTTAGGGGATTTTTGTGACCTCAATTCGTATCCAAAGATATTCACACACTGTAGGATTTATCACCACACATATATTAACAAGGAATTATCTAGTTCGGATTTATATGTGTAGGAATGACGCTGTGATTTCTAGCCCAAAAAATGCGGGGTGTTACAAGAAGTTATGTAGTGCTTGTGTAAGGAGGAAGCAGGTAAGGTCTTCTTTTAAGTCTAAGATCCATGTTTTCATATCTAAGTGCCTTGACCTGGTTCATGTGGACTTGTGTGGACCATAAGACTACAAAGTAGAGGTGGAAAGAGGTATGTTTTTGTAATTGTTGATGATTATTCCAGGTTCACTTGGACCTTATTTCTAACCTCTAAAGAAGATATCTTTGATGTCTTTAAAGTTTTTGTTAAGAAAATTGAAAAGAAACTAGGTACTTCTTTAGTCTCTATAAGATCTGACCATGGTACAGAATTTGAGAATGTAAAATTCTTGGATTTTTGTTCAACAAATGGTACAGATCATAACTTCCCATTCCTAGAACACCTCAACAAAATGGAGTGGTGGAAAGGAAAAATAGCACCTTGGAGGATATGGCCAGAACAATGATGCTTGTAGCAAATATTGCTAAAAACCTCTGGGCTGAGGCAATAAGTATTGCAGTATGTATCATAAATACATGCATGATCAGACCTTTGTTAGAGAAGACTCCCTATGAATTACTAAAAGGAAGAAAGCCTAACATCTCTCACTTTAGAACTTTTGGATTTAAATGTTTCATATATAATAATGGAAAGGATAATTTGGGAAAATTTGATGCTAAAAGTGATGAGGGAATCTTCTTAGGTTATTCACTCTATAGTAAAGCTTATAGGGTTTTAAACAATAGAACTAACTGTGTTGAAGAAAGCATGCATGTGATCTTTGATGAATCCTGTGTTAAGACTAACCTGCAGGAAGGAAACAATGCTGAGGAACAGGTTACACAAACCTATTCATTGATTGGAGCTACCAAACTTGGAGGCACCTCAACAGGGGGAACTGAAGTTGAAGGCACAGTGACAGGGGGAACTGAGCCACCAACTACCCCAGATCAGAATGTCATTAGTGATCCTAGTAGCTCACTAGGGTTGATTCCTAAGGGATACAAGTATTAAGAATCACATCCCACTCACCTCTGGGATCACCACAAGATCTGGACTAAGAATTAAAGGCATTTCTATTAGAAATAGAACCAAAGAAGATAACTGAAGCATTGGTTGATGCTGATTGGATCATAGCCATACAGGAAGAGCTAAATCAGTTTGAAAGAAGCAAAGTATGACACTTAGTTCCTCTTCCAGAAGATAGATCAGTAATTGGAACTAAGTGGGTGTAAGGAATAAAGTTGATGATCATGGAACAGTCATAAGAAACAAGGCAAGGTTGGTAGTCCAAGGATACAACCAAGAAGAAGGAATTAACTTTGATGAGACTTTTGCACATGTAGCAAGACTTAAAGCTATAACATTACTTGTTGCCTTTGCTGCTTACAAGGAGTTTATACTCTACCAGATAGATATGAAGAGTGCATTTCTGAATGACATTCTAAAAGAGGAAGTACATGTCAAGCAACCTCCAGGATTTAAAAGCAAGGAGTTTCTTGATCATGTATATAAACTGGATAAAGCCTTATATGGACTGAAACAAGCACTTAAAGCTTGGTATGAGAGATTATCAAAGTTTTTACTGGAGAATGGCCATTCCAGAGGTAAAATTAACAATACCCTTTTCTTAAAAACTAATGAAAAGGATTTGTTAGTTATTCAAGTATATGTGGATAACATCATCTTTGGATCAACTAATATGAATATGACTCATGAGTTTTCCAAACTCATGAGTTGTGAATTTGAGATGAGTATGATGGGAGAGTTGAATTACTTTTTGGGACTACAAATAAAACAGTTAGCTTCAGGGAAAATGATACACCAACAGATATCAAAGAGCTTCTCAAAAGATTCTCCATGGAAGAAGCCAAAGAGATCAATACTCTTATTTCCACTACCACAAAGCTTGATCTAGATGAAACAGGTCCTGATGTAGAGCAAAAGATGTATAGAGGTATGATAGGGTCACTACTGTATCTCACAGCAAACAGGCCTGACATGGTATTTTGTGTAGGGCTATATGCTAGGTTTCAAGCAAAGCCCAAAGAATCACATCTAAAATTAGTAAAAAGAATCTTCAGATACTTAAAGGGATCAAGTGATCTTGGCTTGTGGTATCCAAAAGGTAGTAACTTTAATTTGGTAGGATATTCTGATGCTGACTATACAGGATATTTGGTGGACAGGAAAAGCACTATAGGTATGGTACACTTCCTGGGATCATGTTTAATTACCTGGTTCACAAAGAAGCAAAATTCAGCAGCGTTGTCTACAGCTAATGCTGAATATATTGCAGTTGGTTCATGTTGTGCACAATTGTGGATCAAATAATAACTTCTGGACTTTGGGGTGGATGTAGGTTGTGTTCCCATTCTTTGTGATAACACAAGTGCCATAAACATTGCTAAAAATCTTGTTCAACATAAATGAACTAAACATATTGATATTCTACATCACTTCCTAAAAGACAATGTTGAAAAAGGATTGATATCAATTATGTTCTGTTCTACTGAAAAGCAAATTGCTGATATTTTCACTAAGGCCTTAAGTAGAGAACAGTTTGAAAAAATTAGGTTAGCCTTGGGGATGATTAAAATTGCATAAGTCTCCCTCAATGCTTAATTAGGATAAGTTGCTCTACATGTGATTGTTGATTAATTCAGTCTCACACATTAAGTTATGTATCCTAATTCCAAGATTTTCAAATATGATGACTCATGATTGTGTTTGATTTTGCAGAGGGACTGGATCACAGAAGTAATTTGGTCTATTTTTCAGGTATGATTACACTTACCTTCAGTAGCATAAAGAGAAACAAGTTGTCTACCTGGTTTCTTTTGTTTGCCTTTAAACCGTAAAAAATCAAGAGTACTATTTTCTTTCAAAAAGCTGCTTACAGATTTTCCATTGATTTATAGACTCTAATAATTACTCCACTGCCAAGGTATAGTCCCTCAACCTTTCAACTTTCTCTCTTTTCCCTTTTAAATATGTTTTATTTCTTTTTTATTCTAAATTAATTTTCACCTATACCTCCTCATAATCAAGACCACTTATCTGATTCAAATGGAATCAACCTCACCATTTTTCTCCTCGTCATCAACTTTCTCCACTGATTCAGTCAAAAATCCCTTTACCGCACTTACTCTTCATTGAAACATCACCTTAACTCTCTTAATCCCTCTTCAAATCTCCCAGAAACTTACAAATTTCGCAGCCTTTAGAAACTTCCCAAACCCTTTTGCCCAAATTTGTTTACCCTCTTTATCCTTCTCATAACCTCTTCTTCCTCCTCCTATCCCACTCCAAGTTGTTGATGATGATCTTCATATTGATAGAGAGGACCTTCCTATTGCAGACTTGATTCCAAGAAGGTCGAGATCTCAGTTAAAGAAAAAACCCTCTTCCATCTCTATCAATGTCGAAAGCACTATTTCTATAAAATCTTCTTCAGTGGTCTCAAATCCTCGAACTCCTCATAGAGGAAAGAAACAACGTGAAGATGCTCTCTTGGTTGAAGAACTTAGAGCCAACAAAAGAAAATGGGTGCCTATATCTGATCCCACTCCTCCTCGTGCATCCTCCCCTGATCTTTTTCTTCGATCAGTAAGGAAGACTAAGACTATCATGGCAAAAGTTCCAAAACCCTCTGTGGTTAGAAAAACCTTTCCTAAAACAACTCCAAAAGCCTATTCCTCTTCAAAATCTCCTTCCACAGTTAAAGGTTCAAAATTTTCCAGAGTTCTCTCTCCAAAGTCGTCCACTTGGTCTAAGAAACAAGTCACCAAACTTGTTTCTTCTGACTCATCTGACTCTGAGTTTTATCTAGATGCCTCTGATGAGTTGGATCCTGAGTTTGAAGTTCCTCACCCATCCTCTCATCATGACACTCCTGAGTCACATAGTCTTCACTTTTAAAAGTGCAAATTAGCTTGGGGAGGGGGGGGTTGTTAGTGGTTTTGAGGGGGACGACATGCAAACCTTATTGTAAAAATTAGAATTTCAAGAATCGTCACATTTATTCCTTTAGGGAGATCTACAGAGAAGATTTGCTAAACCTGAAATGTATGAGTTCTATACGAATGGGGTGGGCATTGGTGAGATGGTCTCCACCACTGTGAGAAAGGTAACACTGAATCTTTATATTACTGATATTGCTAAGATTATGCATATTTTTTTTGGGGGGTAGGGTCACTATGTCAAGGGCTATTGTCCACCTCTTGATAATCTTCCCTCAGCCATTGACATATGTAGAAAGTTCTCTGAAAATCTTCACCTGGTCAATCATAGAAGAGTGTTTAAGAGGGAGATGTCTCCACTTAACCAACTGTACTTTGATGTAGTACATAAGATGATTCTTCCTAGGAAGGAAAAGAGAACTGTGGCTAGTTTTCTTGATCTTACTCTCATGATTTGCCTAGAATCATACTGAAGCATATGCAAAGGGTTCTTCTCAAGGAATCTAATGGACATGCCCTCTCCTATCAGTTCTGTCTCACCCCTATATTTAAGGATTTTGGTGTTTCTGTTCAAGTGTGGTCTTCACAGACTACCAAGGATATCCTAGGGTCTGTGAACCACATGATGCTACTTGTTTTCATGAGGAGTGTTGATAATCCTATGTAAAGGTTGAGAAATGCACTGGATAAAAACAAGCTGAGGTGGAAGTTGCTCAGGAAGGCTTGGAGACTGCATAGGCTGCTCATGAAGAAGAAAAGGGGATCCTTCAAGCTCAGATTGCTTCCCTTACTTTATTGTTGGAAAAGGAGAGAGTTGAGAATGCTGATGTTATTAGGAAACTCACCTCTCTTCTCTCTTCTTCTTCATCTACCTAGCACTTCTACTTAGGTTTTTTGATGATCTTCTAGAACTATCTCTTTTTGTTCCTTCCCTGGATAACTTGTTCTCTCTTAGGTTGCTTTTGGTATATGCAATCATGTCTGCTACTAAATAAAATGGACTTAGTTGTTATACTGTTTTCTTCTCCTGTTTTCTCATACTGCTTTCATGATTCTCTTATTCTAAGTTTTGATTGTCTTAGTGATAGCCTCAATGGCCATGAATTATTAAACCTTTTCACTTGAGCCAGCTTTTTGATGATGTCAAAAGGGGAAAGAATAAGGATATGCAATCCTTATAACTCAAATTAGACTAACATGTGCTTCATTCTATTTCTGTCACTTAAAATTCCTTATTGAGCATGTCAGTTTTTTTGTGATGCTATGCTACTATGTTTGTCATCATCAAAAAGGGAGAATTTGTTAAGAAATGAGGAGTCTTGATGATAGACATATGAATAAAATATATTGTGAAAGATGGTCCATTCAAGTGAACAAAGATGAAATACAGACAAGTTACTGATCACAACAACAACAAGAGAAGTTGAGTGGAACAAGAAGTCCTGCACAAGAGTCCTAGTCAAGATGAAGAGAAATATGAAGGTGGGTTGATCAAGGAGTCTATCCATAAGGCTAAAATATAAAGCAAAAGAGTCCTACTTAATCTAGAAGAGAGAGACAGCTATAACAAGAAGTGAAGTTACTTAATAGAGTCCTACAGAAGATAGAAGAACAGATAAAAAAGGACTGCATCAGAAGATGTGCATATATACAACAAGCTGCATTCAAGTAACTCACTCAAGCACTGAAAAGAAAATCAACAATCAGCATATCAGTTCACATACTTGAAGAATAACCTGGTCTCTTACTTAGCAAGTCATAGACTGTATGTAGTAGGTAGGTTCTTTGAGTTGTAATTAGTCATTGTTCTAGTATTAGTGATCTATAAACTGAGTTAGGAATTGTGTCTTCAATTTGGGGAACTTGAAGACTTGGGAACACTTATCTTGGGAAGATTTGTGTTTTTGTAGTGATAGGAGTTGGAAGTTTTAATTCCTAGTTTACAAGAAGTCTTGTAATTCTGTTGATTGTTAAGGCTCAAGTATTATAGTGAAGTTGGGGTTAAATCCTATAAAGGTACAGGTCGTGGTTTTTTACACCTTTCTTGAGCCAGGTATTTTTCACGTAAAAACACTGTGCTCAATATTTACTTCTGTGAACCATATTTGCTTTTTTTTCCACAGATAGGTAATTAGTAGGGCTCGTACTCTAACATGCAATCCGCACATCAATCGGGTACTATACTAATTTTATCTTAAAGAAAAAAGACCACCATCATCTGCTTACTACTTTGTTGCTACTGATGATTGTGAAATATCCTACCTACCATTTGCCAAATCACCAATGGTTAGACTACACAAGCAACATATACAAGCCACATATTGAAAACATAAAACATAGTCAAAAAAAAAAATTATAATTGGAATTGGATTGATAGCTTCTCAAAGTCCAGCAATGATTGTCTAAGTGACATGACCTGATTACAATACATAACTAAAAGATTTTTACATAAAATTGATAATTAAATCAGTACGATTTAAATAATTTGAAAAGAGAGTAAGACAAGCACAATCGAAGGGAAGTTCATAAATTTAATACACTCAAGCTCTAAATAAAATATAGCAATAAGAATCAAAGAGAAACATGGTTCATCTCTAAAGATTGTGCAACAACAACAAAAAAACAGAGAACTGATTCTCTGCGTTGCTATAACATTTTCAAGTTATGCTAGATGATAATGAACAACATCTGTCATTAAACTATCAATTGGATCAAGGCAAACATGTTCATGCATTAGATTTTTCCTGTAACATAAGAATTCTCATCTAACTCTAAATTTCAAGATAGCTAGCTACAACAACAACATACTCAGTCATGTATTTCCACAAAGTGGTGTCTGGGAAGAGTAAAGTCTAAGAAGTCCATATCACTACCTCAGATGAAGTAGAGACTATTTTCAATAGACCCCTGACTTAGAAAAATAAGCCTATAGACCCTCCCAAGTCTTTAATTAAAAAAAGGAAACAAGTGGCTCCCACAATATTATTAAGTTAAAAGAAATAAAGTCGCTTAAAAAAGTAGGACAGTTGTTCGACAACTACATTTGTTGTCTTAACAACTATTAAAGTTGTCCAACAACTTTGCACAGTTGTCGAAAAACTTTGCAAAGTTGTCGAACAACTTTGATAGTTGTTGAGACAACTTTTTTAATTGTTGGAGCGAATTAAAATGTTTAAAAAAAAAATTGAAATTTTTTTGTCCCTTTTACCCAATTTTTAAGATTTGAAGGACTCTCACCTAATTGAGTAACTAGTTTGTCCATTTTAATAGCATATCCCCCGACTCAAGACAAATAACAGTATAACGAGCAAAAAACATATGCCGTCATTTCCTTTTTGGTCCGTTCCAAAAATAATTTCATCTTTCCTTGTTTGGTAACGAAAAATTTTATCATGATTGAGGACCAACCAACACAAGTTGAGTAGGGGCACCTTATATGTGTGACAAGTGTTTTTGTGGGACCCATTATAGCACACTCTCTATTTCATTTTCATTTTCTTGAATTCTTCTCTTTTCTAGGCTTCATTTTTTTTCTTTTAGGAGTGTTTATTTCATTTTTTTTCTTTTAGGAGTGTTTAGCCATGAGAAATTTTTATTTTAAAAAAAAAACTATTTCACTTTAATAAAATTAATATTGTTTGGCCATAATAATTACAAATATAGTTTGAAATTGTATTTGGAAAGTCAAAGCAAGTATTTTCAATTTATATTTATGGCCAAATACAACTCCAAGTCTAACTCAAATTTTAACTCCAAAATTATTTTGTCATGGCCAAAGGCCTACTTAACTCCCTCTAACGCTCCTTCTCCTCTCTTTAATTTTATTAAATCATTCTCTTTTTGTATTACTAGGTTTCACAAAAATTAATTTGCTATATATTTCTTTTAGTAACTAAGTTGTTTTCACTACTTTAAATAACTATTATTATTATTATTATTATTATTATTATTATTATTATTATTATTATTAAAAATAACTATATGTAAAGTCCTTCTTGAACGAGAGAGGAGTTATCAAATGAAAAGGTGGCTTAATAAAACACAACTATTAAAAATTTGTTCAATATTTTTCTTAAGTCTATTTTTTTATATCTTGTCCTTGTAATAATTAAAAATGAGATCGATTATGATTTTGTACGGAATTAAGGAGATTTTAGGATGTAAAAATTCATAAATAATTTTATAAGATTATGATAAGATGAATGACCATTCAAGGAATTAGCTCGATTTTAGGATGTAAAAATTCATAAATAATTTTATAAGATTATGATAAGATGAATGACCATTCAAGGAATTAGCTCGATTTGTACTTGATAGGAATCTCAAGTTATGAAATCTAAAAACTAACCCAAAATAAAATAAAGAAAAGGTTCAGATTTTTTAGGCGTATTACAAAACACTGAGAAAAAAATGTGTAATATAGGTTCTTATTAATTCATTTTTGATAAAGTTTTAGTTAGTATCATTCGTTTTACCTATTCAATTTTTTGTGAAAATTAATTTATTTTACGTGACACAAATTTCTTTTTAGTTCATTTTAAAAGAATTGTCACTTTAATATAATTATAAAAAATTAACTTTAAATATAGAGCAAAACTAAAATTTTTACCTATTTAATTTTTGTGAAACATAAAAATACAAAAAGAGAAGGATTTAATCAAATAATTAAATGGGATGAAGAGCTTTTGAAAGAGTTAAAATGAAGAAATGAAACATAAAAAAGAGGAGAAATTAAGGAAATGAAAGTGAAAATGTGAGTTGCTGATAGTGGGCCCCGAAAAATACTTGTCACACATATAAGATGCCCTCACACAACGTGTGTTGGTTGGGCCTCAACCATGATAAAATTTCTCGTTCGGTAACTAATTAAAGATACAATTCCATTTTTATCATTATTGGTCTCACTTATAAGGTACGACTTAATTAAAGATAGTGTTTGGAGACAACTTCCGACAAAAATGTAAGGTAAGATTACGTACAATACACCCTTATGGTGGAACCCTTCTCCGGATTCTATGCATAGCAAAAATTTTAGTGCATCGGACTGTCTTTTTACTTAATTAAAGATAGTAGTAGTACATTTTTTAATAAAGGGCAATTTGGCAAACATCACCAAGTCTTTTCTTATTTCTTAAACTCCATGCCTAGTCAAAGTATGCCACAAATTGGGCCGAGGGATGACGAATCCAAATTGTATAAGATCTTGTTGTTCGTACTTTGTCAAATTCTATTCTAGTTTAAGATATCGTCCCACGGAGATTGAAAAATCTATGCAAATCTATGCTATAAACTTATGATATTTTGACTATTATTTGAGAATCAAATTAATAAAAAGAGAGCAATTTCTTAAGTTTGAAAATAAAGTATGTAAAGAAATTGTGCTTAAAAGATTATCTTGGAGAGGAAGTTGGGGGTTGTTGAATTCACTTGGTATATTTATTATAATAAAATCATTATTTTAGTAATTTCTACAAAATTGTAGAATAATTTTCTAGACTTGATTTATGTGTTTATGAGGAATAAAGACCCCTTGCGAGTAATATTTAAATCAATAAATTTACTTGAGACAATCTCTCCACGAGGATACAGATTGAAAAAATTAAGATAAAGACCCCTCAAATCAATAAACTTCTTTGAGTCAATCCCTCCGCGAAGATACGAATTGAGACAAATAAGAGAGAGATTATTTAAATCTAAGAAATAGTTCGAAATAATCCTTCCGTGAGGATAAGGATCAAAAGAAGCAATTTCAAAGATTTGAACTAACAAGTGACTAAAAATTATTATTACCTATATTTTATAAAATACTTATAGTATATTTAGTTTTCTGCCTTGTGGGAGGCACAACTTAATATAACTATAACTATAATATAAAATATCAAGTAACGCTAATTTTTAGTACAAGAATTTCAACACGAAGTATTTAGCTTTTAAATAAAACTAAGTCTTGAAAGAACCAAAATAAGATCTATATTATAATACTATACCAAGTTTCTTCAACGCTCCGAACACAAAGAGATCACTCCATTATGTATGTAGGAAAAAAAAAACTTAAATTTAAGAAACTAGATATATGAAAAAGACTTGAAGAAATATTTATTACAAGAGACCAACACTTTATTTTTGCAAATTTTGGATGCTTAATAATTAAAAAATGTCTCTATTTATAAAAAAAATTATAATGTTGAACCAACGAATGCATTCTTTGAAGTGGTGGTTGTGACCGTCAACTTGTAAATAAGTAAACTTTGAAGTGGTGGTTGTGACCGTCAACTTGTAACTTCTTCTTAAAACCTTCACGTGTTTCTTTAATAATTTATTTCTTCTCTTGTATTCTTCTTGTACTCTTTTTTCTGTAGAATTCGTCAGAAAATATGCGAGGATCAAATATAATTATTCATATTTTATTTAAAAATATAATTTTTATATACTAAATTACATGAATAATTTATATCCATCAAATTCCCCCATACTTGAACTTTTGCTAATCCTCAAGGAAAAAAAAAATTTTTAAAGATTTAAAAAAGTTCATGATTTTTGTAAAGTAGAAAATTTATGCAGGATAAATTTCTTTCATAATGCTCAATTTAATTAATCTTTCTAAATTCACAAAATGTTTATCTCATTCTGAATTTTGCTTCGATCAGAAAGAACTTGCTTTCATCTTCTCTTTCATCCTTCAGAATTGATAGGTTTATGATTACTTATTCAGTGAGTATCACAGTTTTGTCCATAGTCTTGATCCTTATGTTTGTCTCCACTAATATAGATTCGACACTATTTTCTAAAATCATTTTAGGACTTTATAGGCTTATAATGTTAGACTTCATGATGATAGGATAAGAATATTTTAATAGTGACTTTTTTTTTTCAACTTTGGACAATTCCTTTCTTTCATTCTCATTCTTTTTTTTTTTTATTGATTTTCATTTCTCATTCTTTTGCCATTTCTCAAAGAAAATTATATTTTATTTTTTTTAATCGATTGAATATTGTCCATTTATAGTTGAAGTGAATATATGTGTATATTTAAACTTACATATATTTTCTGAGAATTAGAGTGGTAGAAAGGAAAAGATTAGGGCTCAAAATAAAGGTTCTAAAAAGAAAAATTATGTGGGCGTGAATAGAAATAGAAGTTAAAATTTGATATCAAAGAAGGCCTAATATCATTTTTCAGAAATAACTATCGTCTATTATTTCGCCTTGAGAAACATTAAGACCAAGTTCTAGCCAAATTTGTTGATTCCTCCTGTTTAGTGATCATAACTCTTCTCAATTCACAAGATTTCTGAGTTGAAGATGCTTGTTTTTTCCTTCACAAAATCAAAAATAAAAAAAATATGAAAATCATATGGTGAAAATAGAAAGAAATAATCTTGACCATAATGTAAAAAATTTATTTTGTTAATTTAAAACCTACAATGCAATCATGTTTAAAGAGAAATATATAAAATATTTTTTACTTTCAAATTTATAACTACAGAAGAAAGCTTGAAAGAAACTGCAGTCATATACCTTATATTTATTATAAGTAAATATATATATATATATTATATTCCTTAGCATCGATGTGATTGTTACTTCTATGGAGCTTCAATGTGCCTGGAGCATACAACATGAGATATACCAAAGGTACTATCTTAGCTTGTGGTTGTTTACCTGTTACAGGAAACGAAGTATTCTAATGACCTGCACATTTACATTTACACCAAAAATTAAGCACGACGTCAATAAGATACATAACATTTACATTTTATCAAAACCTACCCATCAAAAAACATATGCCCAGATTTTCTCTTGCCATACTTGAGGACATAAAGTGGCATCTAGTGTACTATACCAACTAGCATGGATGCTGCAGCAACATTACCTAGCACATATATACATGCACAAAAATAAACTGCAGCCATATATTTACACAAAAATTAGATCCACAATCCTTTTCATACTTGAACTTCTTATCTTCCCAGACAAAATAGGCTTTAAATAAGCCCCCCACCTTCACTTTCAATGTTGGCATCATCTCCACAAGGTTCTGAAAAAAGTATCTCCATCCATTCATCCAATGTGTATTTTGGTTGTACCACTTCTTTTTCCTTTTCAGATACTTTTTTTTGACTCATTTGCACTCCTATCTCGAAACATTGAATCATAATTACCAACAATATCTTCTAAATGAGTAAAATCATCATACTTGTGGCTAGGTTCTGATACATTAGGGAACAAAATAGGATTTGCAAATGTTGTATTTTTCGGCTGGTGTGTTTCTGTTGCATCAAAGTTATGTTGAGGCTGCAAAATTACTTCCACAAAGTCTGAATCAGATTGAGGAATCTGGACAACAACTAAGAAATTTGAATCAGGTTGAGACTGCTTGTACATTTCTGCCTCATCTGGATCAACAAACTGAAAAGGTGCGAAACACATCTGTAATTTATTTCCCATTTTTCTTCCCATGTCGTCTATATAAGTGGCCATTGCCCAATTGATTGAAGTTGTATATTTCATATCTTGCATTTGAAGGATAAATTTCATCCATGGTCACTTAACTTTGTATCTATTAAACAAAAGTCATTTTTCTTTCATTTATTTCATTCATAGTCACTTAACTTTGTATCTATTATGCAAAAGTCACTTTTCTTTCATTCATTTCATCCATGGTCATTTAACTTTTCCCCGATCATCACAAAGTCACTATGACCGGATTTTACAATAATTTCATCGAAAAAATGATATGGCACCTTAATTAGTTCTTAATTTTAATTTAAGTGAATATATAATATATTCTCATATCTTGACCTTTTCTATATGTGCACAACTCAATTTTTCTTATGGATTATTTAATGAAAGAATATCAATTTCTTAATAGATTAGATTACCTAATGAACTATTTGCATAAAAAAAATTTGGTTGATATTTTTATGAAACATTTCATAATATTGCATTCATCTACCAAAAATGTGCATCGAAAAAGAGTGATAAACAAGATAAATTCTTCAAAACACATAAAATAGAAATACATGTATGATATTATTTTTTAAAAAATATTATTTTAATTCTTTGAAAATAAATCAACATGCTAAAATGAAATCTTTTTAATTGTGTCATTGATTAAGTATTGTCAAAATTTATACAAATAATATTATATTGACGTACAGTTTTGTTAATAAAACTTATAAAATATAAGTACTTTAATAGATAAAGTAATTATAGGATATCTAATTTTTATATTTATCAATTAAATTAATTAAACAATATGTAATTTATCAGAAATTGAATATTATAATAAAAAATTTTAAGAGAATTAATCGATTAGTCAAACAGTTAAAAATACAAAGACAAACTCAATAAATAGAGTAGTTTATCATATTATTATGATATACCGAATGCAAAGACTCAAGTGGCAAGAAAAAGAATGTATGAAAAAAAATAATTTTATCAACTACATGTCACAATTTTACAAGGAAAAAAATAATTTTATCAATTACATTCCATAATATTAGAGGAAAAAAATAATTTACCAACACATGTCTCAACTTTAGAGGATTTTAAGAATATATAAGTATAATTTTATTTCATAAAAATATCAATCAAATTTTTTTTTTATGAAAATAGTCTTCATTAGGCAATTGGTATTCTTTCATTAAATAATCCATAAGGAAAATTGGGTTGTGCATATATAAAAAGGGTCAAGATATGAGTAATATATTATATATTCACTTAAATTAAAATTAAGAACTAATTAAGGTTACCATATCATTTTTTCGATGGAATTATTGTAAAATTCGACCATAGTGACTTTTGTGATGGTCGGAGTAAAGTTAAATGACCATGGATGAAATGAATAAAAGAAAAGTGATTTTTGCGTAATAGATACAAAGTTAAGTGACCATGGATGAAATAAATGAAAGAAAAGTAACTTTTGCGTAATAGATACAAAGTTAAGTAACCATGGATGAAATTTATCGTGCATTTGAATAATCTCAATTCTATTACATTTTCTTATTAAACTCGTCGTTATTTGCTCCAATCCAATCAACCTTTGTTCTACCCGATCATCATGTACTTTATTCTTTTTGATACTCATCTTTATTTCTTCTAATGACGGCATCAACACCTCTGTATTGATTGGCCTCTTTTTGGTCTTTGGCTTTTTTTAGCATGGGTTCTTCTTCTCCTGCTTTCTTATTAGGTCCCCTAGTGATACCAAGCGGTATCTAAATGAGCACAAAAAAATCCACAATCTCGCAAAATAGTCCACACATACAAGACACCAAGCGAAAACAACAAACACAAACTTGAAAGATAAAGAAGATAGATAACTTGACACAAAAATAATACGAAATGTAGCAACTAAAGAGTGTATCAAACTCTAAAACCTCTACAAATCACATTAACAAGCACCAAGTTCTTATACAAATACAAGAGGAACTCAATTCACTCAAGCACTTATGTTTCTAGCCGTTTCACAACACAAGTGGAACCTTTCACTTGTGATGTTCAAAGTTGGTAGTCCACTCTCTTCTGGAGAGGAAAATGGTGTTTCAATGTTACAATCTTCATTCAAAATAATCTAACTAAGCAAATAAGACTAAGGGGTTCTTACTTATAGTCTATTACAAAAGAGATGGAAAATGACACCTTTACCCTTAATGAAGGGGGTGGGTTTGGAGTGTATAAATAGGGCTGCCTTGTAGTGTTTTTATGACACTCAAGGCATGTCTTCACACTTTAATACATACACTCCCTTGGATGAACTCAAGACATGCTCAAACACATCCATATTCATGAATATGCCTTGAAGACATTGTAGTTCCTGAGCTTGGCTCCTAGGGAATGGTCTTGAGGTCTTGATACCCGTTTTTCACTCTTTTACAAAGGCCTTCACACTCTTCCCTCTTCTTGGATATGGTTCGGGTATGGATTCTTGTGCTTGTACCCTCTTTGCACTCGTATCACTTATAATCCTTGTGCTCTTTACGT
The DNA here is from genome assembly GCF_002878395.1 of Capsicum annuum. Lineage (NCBI taxonomy): Eukaryota > Viridiplantae > Streptophyta > Magnoliopsida > Solanales > Solanaceae > Capsicum > Capsicum annuum. Next base: position 10,297,045 of record NC_061115.1, read on the forward strand.
TTGTATCTCCTCTCCATCTTGAAAGGAATTTTTCCTCAAATTTACACCTTGCAAAACCAAAGAGACAAAAAATAAGCACACAATCCTCATGGTATGAGGGTTATCATTAGTGTCAAAAATTATTTAATCACGCCAAGGGGGTACACTTTTGGAATACATCCAACAATCCTTAGTTATGATCATGAAACACTTACTACAAGCATCACAAAGGACTTGGCTAAGATAGACATCAAGGGAAGGGGAGACCACCACTTTGACATCACAAGAAATGGTTTCTTCTTGTGTTGTGTGTATCAGCTAGAAACAAGAGTGCTTGAGTGAACAGAGTTCCTCTTGTGTTTGTGTAAGAACTTGGTGCTTGTTAACGTATTTTGTAGAGGTTTTAGAGTTTGATACACTCTTTAGTTGCTATATTACAGTTCTCTTTGTGTTAAGTTATCTATCTCTTTATCTTTCAAGTTTGTGTGTTTGTTGTTCTCATTTGATGTCTTGTACGTGTGGACTGTTTTTGTGAGGTTGTGGACTGTTTTGTGCTCTTGTAGATACCGCTTGGTATCATTTGATATCACAGCAAAGGCTGGTCGTGTTCTTACACTACCAATCTTGGGCTCTTCTAGTTGAAAATAAAAAAAAAGTTGTTGGGTGTCTTGTGTTTGGCCAAGAAATTGTCCAGATTTAGGTGTTATTTTGCTTGTCTTAGTAGTTTCGTGTATTGGCTTGTTGTCCACTAACACACTTGAGTGTAAAGTCCAAGATTTGAGTTCTTGTTTAGTTTTTTTTTTAGAGGTTGGACGAATTAGTTGTTGTTGTTGTTCATAAATGTTCTTCTTGTTGTTCATATTGTTTTTGAGATGAATGTTGGACAAAAGGCTTGTTTGATTTGGAAAAGGGAAGAGAGAGGCAAATTCTTGTGTTTGTCTTGGAATTAGTTTCAAGACAACACCAAAGAGCAAGTAAACAAAAAACCTCCCAAAAGCTTACTTACCAAAAGAGTGTCAAGCCTTTTTCAAAAAGAACCAAAAGCGGAAAGGGACAAAGCCAAAGCAAAAAAGTGTTTTGCCATTTTGGTGCAAGTTTGTGAAAAAGTGATTGAAACCTTTGACCTTTGTAAAGAAATTCCAAAGCCTTGTCTTGTTACTCCAAAATTGAAAATTCATCACCAACAAACAATATTAAACAACATAAGTCTTGAAAACATCATACTGCACTTCAACAACAATATCAACGACCAAAAAAAAATCGTGGGCCATGCCAACAACCAAAAACTTAAGTTCTTGGACATTCAGAGTTTCTTTCCTTGTCTCTGCTAGTTTCTTTCTATTGACTCCTACACTATTTAACAACTATTAACAACCTACTAAGTTGTGAACTAGTTTTTGAGTACTTTTGTGTTAAGCGTTACTTGTGGTGCTTTGCTCGTTTATAATTCGTAGTTGTTTTTGGTTCAAGTGCGTACGAAACTTCTTTGAGTCTTCAAACCAAAATCCACTCCAACTCAAGAGTAGACTCATTCCCAAGCTCTCATAAGTTGATAGCCGACTTACAACACTTGATGAACCAAGTGAGGAAGCCAAATGTGAAGAGTGTGTGAGCGTATTTTGAACTAACGTTTGCTTGTTTTATAGATATAATTTCAAATGGAACCCGAAACATCCAATGCTTCAACCATGGATAATAATGTTATGAATGTCCTCTTAGCTAGTCTTGAAACTTTGTCTCAAGACATGGCTAGGTTGAAGGCCAATATTGAGAAGTTAGGTTCGAATGTGGCCTCAACGAGTGGGATATTGGAGAGGAAGGAAAGCCAAAGGAGTTCTCGACCTTATACCCCTCAAAACACCTCACCTACTATTACTCCTGAGACCTTAAACCAAAGGTTGTATCCACCAAGTGCTACAAACCAAGTCAATCTTTACTCCCAAAGCCAAAAATAAAATGGACCTAGACGTTCCTCACTCCACTAAGTTCCAAAAGGACTTGGAACCCAAATTCCATCCCTAAACCTGAATCCTCCAATCAAAAATCCTCCAATTCACAAACCCTACACTCCACTATATCCAATGTCTCCTTTCCAAGATACACTAACCCAAAAATAACCCATCTAAGTAGAAAAAAAGGGAGAGTTAGGATGCAAGGAGAATGAGGCCAAGCCTCAATATGGAGAGAAACTTAGTGGTGAGATACAAGAAAAATGTGAAGAAAAGACGGCAAGGGAAAGGGAAATTGCGGTAGTGAAGTAGGAAAGGGAAAAAAATGTCCTTGTGGGATTTGCCCACAAAGGCTCTTTGATACTCACTAACCCATATTCTAGCACATTTCCTGGCATTGATCCTTCTTATATACAGGTTTAAGTTCATATGCTATCAAAGAAGGATCACTAACCTGTGACCGAGAGCTTCAAACAAGTAGACTGTCGTGGCATACATCGAGGTATCATTCCTACACTCTACACTTCCTTAGTCTTGAAATGTTGTGATAAGGATATTAGTATCAAATGTGAAGTAGCTTCAGGTTTACATAGTTTAGAAAAGCATGAATCTTTCCTTCGTAGTTCTCTTATTGCATATATTGGTCAATTTGCTCTTAAGGATAGTTCACTACTTGATCATGTGAGTGATGTGATTCAAAATACTCAAGTTAGTGTTCATTATTATAATATTGAACATGATACTGGACCTATTCCTTTGAGCTTGTGTGATGCAAACCATGCTACTAGTTTTGCTCCAGGTAATCATATGCTTGGAAAACTTTTGAATAAAGGTGTGCTTGCTCTTAAGAGAAGACTTCTAGGCCACAACTCTTTAGTCTTGGATGATATCCTAGTGAAAGGATTGGTTAATCTCGGCTTATACCCTTGGTTACACCATCCCTTTGATCCCAGAACACTAGTGGGTTGGAAAAAGGGTTGCCTCGGCTTATGCTTATCTTTCCTTCATGATTATCTTATCCCTATCCTTTTTAATGTTCAAAATACATGTTTCATGGTAAAAATAAAATATTGTGGGTTGTATTTTAAAAGTGTACCCCCTCGGCAAGATGTCTTCACACTTGATTCCTTTCTATACTACCTCTTTACCTATGATGATAACCATGTTAATTTCGAATTTGTATTGTGTAGTGGTAGGAAGTTGGGTCGCTGGTTTCCTTATTTGCGTGATGGTGATATGTGTTTGAGGTAGATCTTAAGATCAATAGTGGCACTATGTTTGATTAGGTCCTTTGTAGACGTAATGAAACAAATGTATCTTATGTTTTCTAAGATAAAGGTAGTCTTAACTTTTGGGTATAGTAAAGCCATTAAGACCATTGTAGTTTCCTTATCTCTTGATATTTGTTGGAGCCACTTCCTTTATTCCATTCATGCTAAGTTTTTCATGTCACACACAAAGGACCTGTGGGTATATTCCAAATATGAACAACCTTGGCTTGATGACATACGTGATAGTTTCTGATTGCTCTCCTCTTTCCTTGATGTTTATCTTAGCCATGTCTTTTGTGATGATTTTGGTACGTGTTTCATGATCATAACAAAGGATTGTTGGTTGTATTCTAAAAGTGTACCCCCTTTTCATGTCTATATAATTTGTGGTACTAATGCTAACCCTCCTATCATGAGGATTGTGTGCTTGTTTTCCCTCTCTTTGGTTTTGTAAGGTGCAAATTTAAGGACAAATTCCTTTCAAGATGGAGAGGATGATACAAGCATGAGGAGCACAGGTATTACAAGTTTTTGTTGAAGGTTCAAGTTTTGGATTTACAAAGTTAATTGAGGACCTTTTGAAGCCTTTTTCAAAGCCTTGTCCAAGATCAGGAACTACAAAAACTACAAGGCGTGTTTATGAAAATGGACATGTTTGAGCTTTTTGTGAACTCACCCAAGGAATTGTACGCCTTGACATGTGAGGGCTGGCCTTAGGTTCTCAAAAATACACCTTAAGGCTTCCCCAAACACACTCCACACCCGCCACCCTGATTAAGGGCAAATGAGTCCTTTTGCAACACCTTTTGTAATGTACTATTTAAACATTTTCCTTAGTCTTGTTCCTTAGTTATCTTATTTTGAAAATAAATATTGTAACATTGAAACATAATCCTCTCAAGAGAGAGTAGACCACCACTTTGACATCACAAGAAATAGTTTCTTCTTGTGTTGTGTATATCAGCTAAAAATGTGAGTGTTTGAGTGAACTGAGTTCCTCTTGTGTTGCGTAAGAACTTGGTGCTTGTTAATGTGTTTTTTAGAGATTTTAGAGTTTGATACACTCTTTAGTTTCTACATTACAAGTTCTTTTTGTGTCAAGCTATCTATCTCATTATCTTTCAAGTTGTGTGTTTGTTGTTTTCATTTGATGTCTTGTATATGTGGACTGTTTTTGTGAGTTTGTGGGCTGTTTTGTGCTCTTGTGGATACTGCTTGGTATCGCCTAGTGTTCTTCATTTTTTTCAAAGAAATTTCTATTAATTTCCTTATGTTCCTCAGCTCGTACAACTTTGGGATATGGTAGGAAATTTGAATGTGATACAACTCCTACCTCAACAGTTAAACGAGGGATGGTAGAAGGAAACCAGATACTATTTTTGCTATTCTCCTCAAACCGACAGTATCTGATATTCTTACTTATAAAACTACCAACATTCAGGGGCAATTTGTTATAGAGATCATAAGTTAGAGCTAGTCTCTTTACAAATACTGTGCAACCAATACTTGGTTGAAGCCTATTGCTCACAAAAGCTAAAAGTGGCCTGGATTTGTAACACAAATTTGTTCCAAAGAGAGTTCCTTTTGTAGCAACAGATTTATATGACCAATTATCTCCAAATGAACATAATACACATTCAATCAGATTCAAATCTGGAGCTAGTAGAAAGTTTTGTGTTACCTGATCATCAGTCTCGAAGATGATAGAGTCAGTTGATCTCTTTAGCTGAGAAATCCACTTTTTTCCTTTATTGGGGTCGGTTGATCTCAGCACTGGTAGCATGTACACTCTCCTTAGCAGAAAAGAGGATAACAATCCAATGCAAAGGAACTTCAAGCTTTCCTGGAAGGCCCAAGCCCCTAATAAAATCAAAACCTTCCTCGGGCTTCTCCTTCACAACAGGCTCCCTACTAATGCCTACCTCAACCACATTGGCATTTCCATAAATTCCCAGTGCCAATTTTGCCACCATCCAGAAAAAGACATTAACCACATCTTCTTCCACTACATCAATGCAATCAACTTCTGGGAGAAGCTCCTCCATGAAGCCCAATTCCAACCCTCTCAAATCTTGATGAACTCTTCATCAGCCAACTGGGATATCACTTGGAAAAACCTCAAAGGCAAGCCTTTTAGTGACTGGCTCACTTGGGATACCCTTCTTCCTCACTGCATATGGGTTATTTGGTTATGCAGGAATGATAACACTTTCAATAACAAATCTATCCATGTCTCTATAGAAACATCCATTGCTCTTGCAACAGAGTACATTATGTTAGTTAGGTCAACTCCCTCCACCCAGTCTTCCTACACCACCATTACCACCAAATGGAACCCACCTGTTGATGGACAACTTAAGTTGAACATAGATGGGTCAGCCCTTACTAACACTGGCAAAGAGGGGACAGGAGGGATTTTCAGGGACCATAATGAACATTGGGTCCTAGGTTTTCTTATACACCTTCCACACACTACTCCAACAATGGCAGAACTGCTAGCTTTGCTCCATGTCCTTGCCATTGATAAAGCTAACAACCTCAAACATATTACCATTGAAACAGACTCTAGTACCATAATATCCATGTTAACTAATGATCATCCTGCCTACCATAATTTGATTATTGTGTGCAGGTCTCTTATGGAGGATACACAATCAGCAATGCCCCTGAAGATCTTTAGGGAACAGAATGGAGTAGCATACATGCTAGCGAAGGAGGGAACTAAAGGTAAAGCTATGGAGACGCCGCAACTATTTTTGGAAATGCATTTGTTTGTAGCAGCCTGTATAGACTCGGACTCTAATAGGTTGCCTGTTCAACGTAGAATTAAAAACTCATCTATTAACCTACCGGGACGGGATGTGGCTCCAAACAATTTATTTTTGTCCCCCTCAGCTGGAAGGGGTGAAACTTTATTTCCACCTTAATATCTAATGAATGAACCATCTTTCGCACCAAAAAAAATTGATAAAATAATTAACAACAAACTAATTATTATGATTGTTAATCTTCTAAAATTTGAATAAAAATATCACAAACACGAGATAAATAAGTTTATCTAACCATAATCGATTGAATAGCAAAAATATATTTTGATAAATATGATTGATGGATATAAATAGAACAACAACAACAACAACAAAAAACCCAATCTATTTCCAAAAAGTGGGTTTGAGGAGGGTAAGATGTACGCAGTCCATACCGCTACCTCCAAAGAAGTAGAGAGGCTATTTTCGATAGACCCACGGCTCAAGATAAAGAATAAGTGACAAGGAGATGGCATACATAACAGAAAAGGAGTAAGGAATAATAAAAAGTAAATCAGAGCAATACAAAAATACAAGAGATACGGCAAGACAAAGTAAGCAGATAGCAACTGAGAAAATATGAATGGGACCCCTACGTATAAGTAACACATACTTGCCGCCATAGACACCTATAGAAAATTGAAATTAGAGAGGTCAATTGTGAAAATCCTAAAAGGATAAATTTAGTCAAACAAAGTTTATCATGATAGGACAAAGATCAAGAAGGATGATTTGATTTGATCAAAAAGTACAGCCTAATTCGAGATTAGACAGTTTTGAAGGGTCAAATGTCTACTCCAAATTGTGTGTCGTGCTTCATTGAAGTTAATATACACCTCCAAATAAGCTTTCTTCCTTTACTGTTAGAAATACCTTCTATTTAAACATAATCTTTTTATTTCTTCTTTTGACTTTTCCTTATTTCATTTTTACACGCTTTGTTTTTTTTATGCGTAAGTCTTGCATCAAGTGCAAAATAAAGAAAGACGCACAAAATTGACCATGGCTCCTAGTAAAATTGAGCAGAGTTTATTGGGCTTACACCACCTTGATAAAGACAGGGAGCCAGTTAAGATAAGTGTTACGAGTGAAGCATTTGAAAATGAAGAACAGAATCGTATTGAAACAAATAGAGATGAAACGGAATTTGAAAGACCAAGATTCAAGCTCACCAACCAATTAGTTGAATCAACCGTGTCAAGTTGGGGCAGGGATAAGGCAAACCTCCAAGGGATTCAAGGCCACAAACCAACTACCAATTTTAAAACTCACAATTTTTTTTCTTTGCTTGAACAGGGGCAAAGTAGTCTTTTAAAGTTTATTGGGAAAAACAAGTATAGCAAAGTTAAGTTTTCTTAAATTTTCTCTTTTGTTATACTCCTATAATTCTAAGTTCATATCAATATAATTATAATAATAATAATAATAAAACCCCTCATATTTAAAACTGGGGCATTTTTTTTCTTTTCTAACAAAAAAAAATCCTAATCTTATTTCGTCTTTATAGGGCGTCATCCCTAAGTTGACATCTTATCTCGTCTTCATAGGGCGTCATCCCCTAGTTGACATCTTAGTCGTCTTCATAGGGCTTCATCCCCTAGTTGACATCTTATTTGTCTTCATAGGGCGTCATCCCCTAGTTGACATTTTATTTAGTCTTCATAGGGCGTCATCTCCTAGTTGACTTCTTATTCGTCTTCATAGGGAGTCATCCCCTAGTTGACATTTTAATTCGTCTTCATAGGGCGCCATCTCCTAGTTGACATCTTATTTGTCTTCATAGGGCGTCATCCCCTAATTGACATCTTATCTCGTCTTCATAGGGTACCATCCCCTAGTTGACATCTTATTGGTCTTCATAGGGCGCGATCCCCTAGTTGACATCTTAGTCGTCTTCATAGGGAGCCATCCCCTAGTTGACATCTTATTCGTCTTCATAGGGAGCCATCCCCTAGTTGACATCTTATTCGTCTTCATAGGGCGTCATCCCCTAGTTGACATTTTATTTCGTCTTTATAGGGCGTCATCCCCTAGTTGACATCTTATTCGTCTTCATAGGGCGTCATCCTCTAGTTGACATTTTATCTCATCTTCATAGGTCCCCATCCCCTAGTTGACAATTTATCTCATCTTCATAGGGCGTCATCCCCTAGTTGACATCTTATTCATTTTCATAGGGTGTCATTCCCTAGTTGACATCTTATCTCGTCTTCATAGGGCGCCATCCCCTAGTTAACATTTAGGAAACACCATTTTCTAATTTTTCTTATCCGTCTTCACAGGGCGCCATCCCCTAGTTGACATTTTATTTCATCTTCATAGGGCGCCATCCCCTAGTTGATATTTTAGGAAACAAACCTTCCTATTTTTCTTCTTTATGTCTTCATAGGGTACGACAATCCCTAGTCGCATTTTAAGAAGTAAATATCCTAACTCTTTTTCATGCATTCATAAGGCATAACTGATACCAAACGTTATCTACAACACCAAAACAGTCAGCAAATAACCCACAATCACAAGCCTTTACCCACAACAACAAGACAACAACATGATATGAGAAGCAAACATAAACTTAAAAAGAGTAAAAGATAGCTAACTTGACACAAAGAAAACCCATTGGGTAGCAACTAAAGAGTGTATCAAAACTCTAAAACCTCTACAAAACAAGTTAACAAGTACCAAGGGAATCAACTCACCTCAAGATCCACCGTTTCCAAGCAAAGAACAATATTGGCTTTTCCAAGCCCTACACTAATGGATTATCCAAGCCCTACACTAAGGGTGTTACACTCTAAAAGAGAGAAGAAGTCTTTCACATATTTATCCTTCCAAAACTAAAGAGCAAATGATTTAATAGAAGACTATATAGAGGCTAGCTTATTACATAATAAAAATGACCACAATACCCTTAATGAAAGGGGTGGCCATGAAATAACCTTCTAACAAAGTGTGATCTCCAAAACACCCTTAATGAAGGTTTATTCTTTAATGCTCTACAACTGTGGGGTCATTCTTCAACACTTGTAGTCTTGGGTTGGCATCAAAGGTAAACCCCCACGCAATCTTCCACACACGGGTTTGCCTTATGTTATGCTCAAAACGGGTTCTCCATGCATGTTCTTGGGTACTCGGGGTGACCAAGTCTTGCGTCTTTATGCGTTGGCATCTAATACGTCTTCAAAAGTATAGATAGCTATTTGTCTCGTATCATCCTCCCCTTCTTGAAAAGGATTCGACCTCGAATCCATAACTTGCAAAACTAAAGAAAGGACAAACAAGCACAACTTTCTCATGGCATAAGGGTTAGGGTTAGTACAATAAATAATATCATCATGCCAATGTGGTACATACTTAAGATATAACCATGAATCCTTTGTATTAGTCATGAAAAGTTTACTAAGAATGTTACAAAGGAAATGGCTATGACAAGTATCAAGAGATAAAGAAAGTACAAAGGTCGTAATGGTATCACTAAGTCCAAAAAGTAAGGCTACCCTTGTCTTAGGAACCATAAAGCACAATTGCTTCATTACCTCTTCAAGTGGCCTCATCAAACGTGGTGCCACTATTGGTATCAAAGTCCACCAATCCCACATAACTTTGTCATTCAAACAAGTGGACCAACCAACAAGACCTATACCTCTACTTAATGCAAACCCGAAACTAGCATGGATGTCATCATAGGAAAAGAGGTAGTATAGGAAAGAATCAAGTGTAAAGACATGCATGGGTGAAGACAAAGAATTTAAGCACATAAATTCTTTTTTCTTCAAACAAATAGACAACTTGGCATCCACAAGTTGGGATTCATGCAATTTAAGCAAAAGTGTGTCAAGCAAGGATGTACATTTAGAAACATTACCCCAAGGAATCAATGGCACCTTTACCCTCGGGTTGTTAAGAAGGACTATACATTCCTTACCCTTAAGAGTACTCACATCTTCCAAAAAGAGATTTCCATCTTAAGGAGGAATGTTGTCACACCATAGTGGGTTAGCATATAGGCTATAGCCTTCAAGACAAGCTATACCATCATTCTCACCACTAGGTTCATTGGGAGTGATTATACCATCTTCAAACAAGACATTATACCTAAAGAGAGCATGATCTATCCCGCAGGCAGATTTGGAACAAGTAAGTTCACTCTCTAAAAGTTCATTATCAAGTTTTAAAGATATTTCAAGCACATGATTATCCTTATGAGCCAAGCAAATATTAGAATCAAAGGGCAAGCTCATGGGTTCACTCCTATTCCTTTGATCAATATTTTCAACATCATCACACACTTGAAATTCAACAATCACATCACACACATCCTTAAGTGGTGGGCAATTTTCACACAAAAGTTGATCAACATAAATTTCACAAGACAATGTACTTTCATTCAACACAATGATTTCAACACTAGGTGGACATAAATCGATCTTACAAGAAGGGTCAATTCGGTCATCAATAGATCAACTAGTGTATACACACTCACAACAAGTACATCATCATCAAGTGGCAAAGAAATAATAGACTCACATATAGGCAAGCTACAACTCACACTCAATGGTCTACTAGCCACACAATTATCATTCGCATGTACAAAAGTATAAGAGTTAGCAATTTTACCTTGACATTCATGAGTATGTTCGTATTTACCTCGGTGTAAAAGTCCATCACAAGCTTGGGCAGCAACTTTCTTCGAGAAGCTCTCATCGCAAGTTGTTTGGACAATTGGATTTTGAGGAAAGAGTTTGGGTAACAATTGGCATATAATTTCAATGTGCCATTGCATATCTTCAAGATCGTCATGGATGCAATTACACGTGGCCTTAAAATTATGGGCAGACATGGTACCTAAACAAAAAAAAAGACAACAACAAACAAAAGAAAACAAATAAGATTAGTAGTAAAAGCTCCTTACCAACACTCAATACACTCACCTTTGTGATTCTCACAATTGGAGCGGCGAATATTGAAAGTTGCTTATACTCCAGTAGTCAATAAGATGTCAATCCTACTTGGCGGCCGAAATGGATTCTTGTTTTGATTGACCCAAGACACAAAACAAAATTCACTTACAAACTTGAAACAAAGAAGTTACTACGAGTTACACACGAGAAAAGCACTCAAATAACGAAGACACAAAAGAAACATATTCAAAAACTAATTAAAAACCTAGTAGGTGACTACTAGTTTTTCTATTAGTACTAGGATCAATAAAATTGAAACTAAAGAAACAAGAAATGAAACTTCAAAATCTGAAATTTTGAGCCTAAGGGTCATTTTTTTAGGGTGATGATGTGGCAACCTCCTATTGGATGTTAAAATTGTTGAAAGTTTGAGAAATTTTCTTGTCTTCAAATTGTATTGATCAAATTTCAAGTGGAGAATGGTGGAATTTCGGCTATGGGAGGGTAACAACAAGACTTTGGAGGCCTTTTTTCAAGTTCAAAAAGTGTTTGACTTTTTTTTGCACCTTTTTGGCTAAACACCTTTTTGAAAGACTTTTGGCTCTTTCTCTTTTTGTAAGTCTTAGTAGGTGGACTTTCTCCCTTTTGGCAAGACAACTTTTGAAATCCTTTTGTCTCCTTTCCCCTTTAGATGTCTTAGAGTTGTGTCTTTCAAGACTAACAACAAGACACACTCTTTTTCTTCAATTTCTAAGATCAACAACCACTTTTTTTGTCTACAATATATAGAGATGGTGAAGAACAGCAAGAACACAAACTTTGAGTCTTGAAATTCTAAGGTTCAAGTTGGACCTCCCAAATAACAACAAC
>NC_061115.1:10311818-10312890 GCF_002878395.1 Capsicum annuum
AGATCCATCGCATTGCAGAAAATAAAAAGAGAGGGAAAAATCCGTTTGTAAGGGATCAAACTTGTAAAACAATGTTTTAGGTTCTTATCTTCTAAATAATTAAGAATTTAATATACAAGTGGAAACTAACGATGAAATTGGAAAGCCCTGCTACCGATCATTTGTTATAATAAAATTTAACTTACCATTAGAAGTCGATTAAGTTGGGTTGGGCAGATTCTAAACCTATTAGATGCTTACTTAGACTTGGGGAAAATGGGACGATTCATAAATGTCACAAAGGCGCGATAAATATACCAAAACTCGTGGTAAGGCCGAAAAGTACTACTATCGATAAGCCACGCATTAATATAATTAAATAATTTAAAATAAATTCAAAGTAGGATGTAAGTAACTTTTAGGCTAACAAATATTATATATCCAAAAGATTAATTTAAGCCACTAGAACCACGGGACTCGAGGGGTGCCTAACACCTTCCCCTCGGTCGACAGAATTTCTTATCCGAATTTCTAGGCCTTATATTTCTATAATATAGTTCATTCAAAACAAAGTTGATATATTTCCACCATAGATTGTCATTTATTATTTTTTACTTCACGTTAGTAAATTTTTGTTAAAAGAAGAAAAAAAGATTAGAATATCTGTAACAATTAAAAATGATGTTGTACCATTGAAAATAAATAATAATTTTTTTCTTGGTGGTTGGTTGTAGTTATAAGAGGTGTTTGTGTAAAAATTTAAAGATTGGGATTATATATAATAATAATGAAAGTTGAAAATGGGAGTGAAAAATTGTGAAAACAACAAAAAGTTATTTTCACTTTTTGAAATTTAACTCCGGAATAATTTTTCGAAGTTTTTTAGCCAAACACCGCAATTTCCATAAAAAGTAAAGAAAGTGAAAACAAAAATTGGAAAAAAGGAAAGAAAAATTATGACCAAACGGGCCCTTATTATGCATTAGCACACTACAATTTTTCTAACTAACACACACTTATATAATATAAATAACATTAAGTTGTTTGTTTTTATTATACAAATGAAAACAATGACAAAGACCCATATTAGCTA
>NC_061115.1:10312990-10352994 GCF_002878395.1 Capsicum annuum
TCTTGTGTAGGTGACTCTGTTTTTGTAGAGGTCTTCATGAGATGTTCTAATTGTACAATAACCTGAATATTAACCAAGTCAATTGATTAAATAATTAATTGACATAAATTTATACCGGACTTATGAGGCTCCATTGCTTCATCCTCAATGGCTATGGGCAGAAATAGTAGTTCTGAGTTTAATGTCATCAGCTCGATTTATTCATTACTTGATTCATTATTAAATCAGTGTCACTGACGGTTGTTCATCAAACCATCCTTCAAAATATAATTTTAGCCTATGACCATTTACCTTAAAATTATCTCCACCTTTGATATGTTGTATTTCAATAACTCCATAGGAAGTGATATTTGTAATACAATAGGGACCTGTCCATCTAGATTTCAGTTTTCCAGGAAATAATCTAAGTTTGCTACTGTAGAGAAAGACCAAGTCTCCAATCTTAAAACTTTTTGGTCTAATTAAATTGTCATGCCATTTTTTTATTTTTTCTTTAAAAATTTAGGTATTTTAATAGGCTTCTAACCTTAGTTCTTCTAATTCATTAACTTGGAGAAATCTATTTTTTCCAGCTGAGGTTAAATCAAAATTCAGTGTTTTTAACGCCCAAAAAGTTTTGTGTTCTAATTCAACAGATAAATGACAAGCTTTTTCAAAAACTAATTTATATGGAGATGTGCCAATTGGTATTTTAAAGGTCGTTCGGTATGCCCATAGAGCATCATCTAATTTTAAGACCCATTCTTTTTTTGAAATTCCAACCGTCTTTTTTAGTATTCTTTTTATTTTACAATTGGTAACTCTTACTTGTCCTTGAGTCTGAGCATGATATGGTATTCCTGTTTTGTGAGTCACACCATATTTTGATAGCAAAGAAAAAAATTATTTATTAATGAAATGAGTCCCTTGATGACTCGTGGTGTGCCAAATCTAGTAAAAATATTATTTTGAGAAAATCACATACTGTATGAGCATCATTTTTTATGTGGCAATTTCTTCTACCCACCTTGATACATAGTCCACTGCCACGAGAATGTATGTATAAGGGTGAGAAGAAGGAAAAGGACCCATAAAATCTATTCCCTAAACATAAAAAAATTCATATATCTGTATTGATTGTAATAGTATCTCATCTCTCTTTGTGATATTACCTGTTCTCTGACAATGATCACACTTTGCGATATATGCTCGAGTATCCTTAAAAATTGTGGGCCAGAAAAATCTAGCTTTTAAAATTTTGAAGGCGGTTCGATTGGCTGAATAATATCCTCCAATTGCTCCACCATGATAGTGATAAAGTATGTTGTCCATATCCTTCTCAGGTACACATCGTCTGATGATAGAATCTACATAATTTTTAAATAAGTATGGTTCATCCCACAAGCAATATTTAGCATCAGATGAGCTTTTTTTCTATTGATTATCCTCTTTCCAGTCAAGTAATTTGCAATATCTGCAAACCAGGGTGGCTGAGTTACAATTGAGAAAATGTATTCATCAGAAAATTCTTTCATTATTTCTGTAAGTTCCAGAAGGGGTTTCTCTAATCTAGACAAATGATCAGCTACTTGATTTTTTGTTTCTTTTTTGTCTTTAATTTCAAGGTCAAATTTCTGCAGAAGTAAAATCCATCTTAATAATCTAGGTCGAGCATCTTTCTTTGTAAAGAGATACTTTAAAGCTGTATGGTCAGTGAAAACAATAATCTTGGCTCCTATTAAATTAGAACGAAACTTATCAAATGCAAATACCAATGCTAATAGTTCTTTTTCTGTTGTTGCATCTTTTTGCTAAGCCTCATTCAAAGTCCTACTAACATCATAAATGGGATGAAAAATCTTATCCTTTCTCTGACCTAAAACAGCACCTACTACTTTATCACTAGCATCACATATAATCTTAAAAGGTCGATTCCAATCAGGGGAGACAACTATAGGAGTGGTTGATAATCTATTCTTGAGTGTTTCAAAGACCTTTAAACAATCACTTGAAAACTCAAACTTAACATCTTTCATCAGAAGGTTAGTCAGAGGTTTTGAGATTTCTAAAAAGTCTTAAATGAACCGTCTGTAAAAACTTGCATGTCCTAGAAAACTCCTAATGACTTTAACAGTTATGGAAGAGGGTAATCCTGCTATAATATCAATTTTAGACTTATCAACTTCTATCCCTTTAGCAGTGATTTTATGTCCTAAAATAATTTCTTCTGTAATCATAAAATAATTTTTGTCTCAATTAAGGATCAAGTTTGTCTCCTCACATCTCTTAAGGATTAAGGTCAAGTGATAAAGACAATCTTCAAATGATTTTCTAAAAAGTGTAAAGCTATTCATAAAAATCTCTAGAAATTTTTTGATCATGTCTGAGAAAATTGCTAACATACACCGCTGCATTACACAAATCAAATGGCATTCTCCTATAGTCATATGTTCCATGAGGGCATGTGAAAGTTGTCTTATTCTGACCTTCGGGTGCAATTGGTATTTGATTATAACTTGAATATTCATCAAGAAAACAATAAAAATCATATCCTGCTACCCTTTATAACATTTGATCAATAAATGGTAAAGAAAAATGATCTTTTCTGGTGGCATCATTGAGACATCTATAATCAATATAAACTCTTCATCCTGTGACCGTTCTAGTAGGTATAAGCTCATTATTTTTATTTTTTATGACTGTCATACCTCTTTTTTTTGGTACTATATGAACAGGACTTATCCATGGACTATCAGAAATAGGATAGATAATATCTACCACCAGAAGTTTTATTATCTCCTTTTTTATCACTTCTTGCATCCCAGGATTTAATCTCCTTTGTGGATGAATTATTGATTTGTAGTTATCCTCCATGAGAATTTTGTGCATACAAATAGCCGTATTAATTCCTTTGATATCTACCACCGTCATTCCTATGGCTCCTCTGTGCGCTTGTAGTACTTCAATCAATTTATGTTCCTGTGTAACAGTCAAAGAAAATGAAATAATCACTGAAACTAATTCAGGCTCAAGATAGACATATTTTAAATTTGAGTTCAACAAACTCAAATTTTTGTTGAACTCCTTCTAATTGTATTTCCTCATCCTTATAATTATTTTCCTTACTTTTGATGGGTGGATCATCATCTTGAAAAGTATGAAGGTGAAATATTATCTCCTGAAAATCTTAACAGTTTTTGCATATCAAAATTAACCCTTTCTTCATCTACTCTCAAAATCAGTTATCCTTAATGGACATCTATGATTGCTCTTTCGGTTACAAGAAATGATCTATCCAGAATTATTGGTTCATCAGGACATTACTGCATTTGAAGTACTATAAAATCTACAGGAAAAATAAATTTATCTACTTTCACAAGAACATTCTCAATTATTTCTTTAGGTTTCTTAGTACTTTGATATGCAAACTGAAGAGAAACATTTGTATTTTTTATTTCGCCAAGATCCAATTTTCTAAAAATAGAAAATGACATTAAATTTATTGAGGCTCTAGAATCACACAATGCTTTTTCAAAATATACTCCTCCCAAAGTGCATGGAATTGTGAAACTACCTGAATCACCGAGCTTTTATGGTAACTTATTTTGAAGTATAGCACTACATTTTTCAGTAAGTACTATCACAGAAGCTTCTTCCAGTTTTCTTTTGCTTGACAAAATTTCTTATAAAAATTTGGCGTATGAAGGCATCTGCAAAAGAGCATCAGTGAATAAAATATTTATATAAATTTCCTTTAAAATATCTAAAAATTTAGCAAATTGCCTGTCAAGCTTCTCTCTTTTTATTTTTTGAGGAAAAGGGATTGTCACAGGAGTAGGAGTCATTTCTTTAGTATTCTTCTCTTCAATTATATTTTTTTTCTTTTGATGGACCTGTGGGTATTTCAATATCTTTATCTTGACTTACATGTTGTTTTGACAGATCCTTTTCTTGAATATCTGCATAAGGTTCATCAAGATTTTTACTTGACCATAAAGTGATGACTTTAAGGTGCTCCTTCAAATTTTTCTCTGTATTACTTGGTAAAGGACCTTGAATATTTTCTGACACAAGAGTTACTAACTAACTTAATTGAATTTCTAGATTTTTCTAGATTTTTAAAAGATGCCTTTTGACTCTTAAATTTTTTGCCAGTGTCTTTAAGTGTTTATACAATAAGTCATCAATATTTGGATGGGCCTGTGAGGGTCTTTGTTAATAGGAAGCTGTTTGTTGATATGATTTGAAATTTGGTGTTCTATGATTTTGGTTTTGAAATCTAGGTGGACCTTGTACTGATTGTTTTTGAAACTTTAAGGATTTTCAGCACCACTAGGATTGCTCCATTGAAAGCTTGGATGTTTCTGTGACAAGGGGCTACCAAAAGAGGATAACGTATATCCGAGGCATTAACATGTTCATCCTTCTAATTTGCTGCCTGACATTCATGGTTCAGATGATTTCCTCCACACATGTCACAAACTTCGGCTTGAACTGACTGATGCACATTCACATGAAAAGATTCAAATTTTTGTGCCAAAGAAGCAATCTGTTCTGTTAGTGTATTTAAAGCATCTTCTTGATTTACCTTAGCAGCCTTTTTGATGATTATGCGATCAGATGACAATTGAATAGCATTTTCTGAGATTTCATTCATCATTTGCAGTGCTTCCTTTGTGATTTTACCCATGATGGATCCTCATGCAGCTGTATCTACCACATGTCTAGAAGAAGGCTTTAGTCCATGATAAAAAAATATATAATTTCATATGTGCAGGTATGCCATGCTATGGACATTTTTTTAACATTATTTTTAATCTTTCCCAAGCCTGGTAAACTAATTCAGTTTTAGTATGCAAGAAATTAGAAATCTCTTGTCTTAACTTTGTAGATTTTGCTGGAGAAAAATATTTGTTTAAAAATTTCTGAGTCATCTGATCCCATGTGGTAATATTCCCTTGAGGTAAACTTCGCAACCAAGTTTTGGCATCTCCTATTAAAGAAAAAGGAAATAACCTTAACTTAATTTCTTCAGGAGAGATTCCATTGTATAAAGAAGTTTCAACTAATTCTAATAAATCAATCAAATGACTATGTGGACCTTCACTTGGATCACCAGAAAAAGTACATGATTGTTGAATGGTTTGAATTAATTCAGTCCTGATTTCAAAATTATTGGTTGCTACTAGGGGTTTTCGGATACTAGATTCACAGTTGAAGTTATCTTATAACGCCCTGAAATTCTTCCTAGCTAAATTTTTGTCCCTAAAGAATCAAGAATTGGCTTCTAGAATGATTTATACTTATTTCCCTATGGAATTCCTTAGATTTCAACTTTTCATTTCGTTGATGATCAAATAAGTTTTTCGTTGACATAAGATTCGTCTAAAACGGACACTCGGTGAAGGAGTTATGGTTAATTTAAGTCCTGATCGAAAAACACTGTCATTCCTGTCGTTGGCGCATCATGGAGAGGGTGTAAATAAGGATGGTCAATTTCTAGTGAGACTTCGCGATGGTGGAGCATCACGGAGTGGGCCAAATTCCAGTGAGCCACCGTGATAGTGGCGCATTGCGGTGGCCTATTAAATCGAGCTCCCAGTTCAAATTGTGCAGTTTCGTTCAAAAGTTAAAAAGGATATTTTGAACTTTTTCCAAGCCTCTTAAAATGTCCAAACAATAGATTTAGGACCTTTACCAGCATAATATATGATTTCCTCAAGATTTCCCTCAAACAAAAATCCTAGTTCATATACTTCTCATCCAAGAAACTCAAGATTCAACCGTGGGTTTTCGAAACAAATTGGAGATTTGAAATCCCCAAGCCGTAGGCATCAAGAAACATCCTTTAATTTCCTAAATAGAGGTACGCGGGGGTTTTTCTAAAATCTCATGGGCATAGAAATCATATTTTTAAGAAAAGGATTTGGGATTTATGAATAAATTCATGTTTTAGAAGTTTTGATGGTATCGTTTTGGTCTTTAGGCCTCCCCCAAATTGATTTGAATTGATATATGTATATATGTACATGTTTTAATGTTGATGATTGAATTGAGAGCATGATTCATGTGGAAAGCCCTCTCTTGTTATGATTTTCCTTACTTATCATATGATATGGATTTTTTTTTTTTAAATGCATCTTGAAAAGCATGTTACAAAGTGTCTTGATTTATGAATGATTTGGTTATGAATCTTGAATTCCAAAGAGAGGATTGTTTGTATTGAAAAATGCTGAAAATACATATAATGAGAGAGAGTGCATGGACTTTGCCAAAAGAACATGACCACCTTATGTTTGAAGAGTTCTTGCATAGTTTGACTTATGCTTTCGAAACATGAAATTCCTTATACTATTTGCAAGTTTGCATGGTCTGAACTATGTTTTAATGAAAGAATTATGCACGATGCATTATGGATCAAAAATAGAACTTGCAAGTCTTGGCGTGACGACACCAATTCAGATTTTACCATGATAATTCAAAACAGAATAGAATACATGTTTGAAATCAGACTTTTCAGATGTTGAAACTAGAAAAATGCATGATTCAGAACAGGATAAAATTGGGCACGAAGAGAGCTTAGGTGTTTCCCCGAAGAAGGCATGATTTCAGACAACTCATTGACCAAACACGTGATTTGCCGATCCGGCTTTATTATATTACGCTCGCCTAGAGCCTTGTGGAGTATCAGACTTAGACACTCCAACCCTTGCGGCACACTCGGGTTGGGGGCTTTCCTGCCAAGTCAATAGCAGATTCCATATAGCCCATAGAATATCAGACTTGTAGGGGAGTGCCACCTAACTCAGAAGTAATACAAAGATCAGACATTGCATTGACAAGAATGATGTATAATTTTCAGAAAGTGCCCATGTGTTTTAGTACTATTTCATGCATGATATTTTGACAAATCACTTTCCAACTATTTTATATGTATATATACAAGCTTTATTTTGGAATGCTTTGCATACTGGTACATCTGTATTTACCCTTCCTCCTCCCTCCAGGTTCTAAGGCTCAGTCTAGGGGTCTAGAAAAGTAGTAGATTTTATCAGACAGAGTTACAGCGTCCAGTTGGTGAGCCTTCTCTATTCCAAAAGTCCTATTTACTTTCAAACAACTATTATTAGATATGGTTTTGGTTTGCTGGGGGCCTTGTCCCAGTTTTCAGATTATGTTAGTGATCATGTAGTAGAGATTTCGCAGACGGTCATCAGACATTGTTAGATAGTTCTGGATTTTGACTTTCATTTTAATTTATGTCAAACTCATGACCATGATTCCGTTGTTACATATATTTCCACATTTCCTTATTGTGTATGAATGGTGTATATGATTTCAAGTTAGAAGGGTGTCCGGGCCTTCATGGTTCGGGATGCTCGTCACGGCCTGTAACACCCCGTATTTTTAGGCTAGAGTTTAGACCATCGTTTCTACGTACATAGACCCGAACTGAATTATTATTTATTAACATATGTGTGGTAATTACTCCTATCGTGACGCAGTAAAAATTCTTGAGTCAATTTTATTTTTAGTGTTATGTTGAGGGGCTAACAACTAGGATATTTTTCTAAGTGTAGAATAAAAGACTTAGTCTTATTTTTAACTTCTAATCTTTGGGAACCAAGTTTTTAGCCTTCCTGACCTTCGATTTTTCATTTTCTTGTTGTGTTACGATGGGGCAAGGTTGTAGTACATCTCGGGGAAGTTTCGGAATTTTTAGACGAGCCTAAGGCCATGTTTGGGTTTCAATTCCAGTGATTCGAGGCGATAAGCAGGCGCCGCCTGGGGTACTGCACCGCTCCAGGGCGGGCACCGCCTGCTAAACTGCGGCACTCTAGACCAGGCGCCGCCTAGTGTACAATGATGCGCTAGGGTGGGTGCCTCCTACCTAATCGTGCCAAGCCAAAATCAGAAGTTCACTTCCGTCTCATTAATGGCATTGTGGTAATTTTTGAAGCCTTTATCCTCTTAAACATGGGATTTAATCCCAAATACTCCAAAATACACCCACATTCATCAAATTGCTCCAAGAACTCTCCTTAGGATTTCAAAATAAAAACTCAAGTAACTCAAGATTCAACCGTGGGTTTTCAAAACAAATTGAAAATTTGGAATCCCCACAACGTAGGCTTGAAAAAGTACCTATTATTTTCGCATATAGAAGTACGTGGGGTTATCTCAAAAATCTCATAGGCTTAAAAATTCATGTTTTAAAAATGAAGGTTTTAAAATTATGAATATAATCATATTTTAAGCATCTCTATGATATTGATTTGGTCTTTAGGCCTATTTTCGAAGTGATTTGATATATTATATATGTATATGCTTGTGATTCAAAAAGATGTTAACTTGAGAGCATGAATTATATGAAACCCCTTTATTGATATGAAATTGTTTTGAATTTTCATATGATGTGAATTGTTTGAAATCATCTTGACAAGCATGACATGAAATATTTTGAAAGTGGATATGATTTTTGACTTGCAAAGAGAAGGTTGTTTATGTTGAAACATGTTAAATATAATGGTTGAATGAGAAGAATGATGTGATATTGATGACTTGCAAGTCGGGTATGACGATACCCTACAGAATATGATATGTTATTGAATCAAATAAAGTTGAATGCATTGATTTTATATGAGATAGGTGGATCCCGAAGAAGGCATTTGAGTGTAAGGGCTCATCGCTGGAAACCGTGTTTGCCGACATGGGAATTTAGTACCCTGCTTTGTGATCTTGTGTACCCGACATTATGTTATTCCCAAATTGGGACAATGGTAAGGAGCCCTGCTTTGTGATCTTGTGCACTACCATACTTTATTAGGTCGAGACACCCTGTTGTGTGATCTTGTGTGTCTTTCCCTTACTTATACTTAATCTCGGAGGAAACCGAGGTTTGACAGTTGGTGTAAATGTGATATGTAGGGTATTCCACCTAGCTCAGCTGCATTGCATTGTTGTTGAAAAATTATTACATTAGGCCTATGTATTTTCAAATGATTTGATATGAAACTAATTTATAATGGCTCTCACCTATATTTTGTAAAAATATTATATTTTGTTTTGATTTCTCTGCATACTAGTACTTTTGTATTGACCCCATTCCCTCCTAGGTTCGGAGGCACAGTCTAGGGGTCCAGATAACCAGTAGATCCTTCAGATAGATTTGCAGAGTCGAGTGGTGAGCCTTCTATCTTTTGGAAGGCCCGATGTCTGGCAGTTTAATTATATATATTAGTGGTTTTGGGTATATTGGGGGCCTTGTCCCAGTTTTCAGATGGTTATTTGTTCAGTCGTGTAGTAGAGATTTGCAGACGGTTGTTCAGATGTCGATAGATGTTGTGGGACTTTATTTTCCTTTGTTGATTTCATTTGATTTATGACCATGTTTCCATAATATTGTGTATATTCCACATATCTTATTACCATATGAATTATGTGCATGATTATCAGACAGATATGGGTGTTTCGGGCCTTCATAGTTCGGAATGCTCGTCACAGCCAGGGCCCCGGTTTGGGTCATGAGAAACTTAGTATCAAAGCACGGTTCATGGTCCCAGGGTGTCTGCAAAATCGCATCAAGTAGAGTCTTGTTTATGGGTGTTTAGCGCGCCACACTTATAAGCAGGAGGCTACTAGGCATCTAGGAATGTCTCTCTTTCTTTATGTTCTAGTTCATGCAATAGAGTCAGAATATTCCTCTTTCATACTCTCATTCGTGCTATGATGTCGCCCATATGAAAGTAAAGTCATCCCAAAATTCTTTCCTTACTCTGATGTTCTCGGATATGTCCCATTATTGGGGTGATTTAAGTGCAAAAAGTTTAGAATCTACATGATATAGTCCTTTTCGATTGAGTCATATAAGATTTTAAAAATTGTACAAAGACTCGAGAGGAGCCTGTTAGTGCTTCAATATGTGTTGATTCTGATGTAAACATTGATCCTGACGGAATCGTGCTTTCCAGCTTAAGGTATTAAGAGCATCTAGTCCCTCTTAAAATCTTGTTACAGATGTGGACAATGTATAGCAGAATGTTGGAACTGTATTATCACCCGAATAGTAGCATAAGTTAAAGTGTTGTTACCATGACCTATTGGTAGTGAAATTAGACCAAGAAGTTGGTGATATGAAGTCACAAAGTAAGAAATCGGAGTGAGGATGATTTACCCCTTTATAGTGATAAATTAATGTGGTAGCTAGCAGCATGTGTGGACGGTATGGTAGTCCATAGAGGAAGTGTTTGACTCCGATTTTATTTATACAGAGTAAGATATGTATTCTTAGTTCATTGAATATTGAGTATTAAATTTCTATCTCATGAAATCTTGTCATCAAAGTGTTGTTGAAACATAAAGTCTAGTGAAGTCGTGTGGGGCTCTTTCGATTCACAAGCATAGTTGACTTGTCATTCCTCTCATTTTCTTGTTCAAAATACAAGATCAAAGTCTAGTGAAGCCGTGTGAGGCCTATTTCAATTCACTAGCAACTTGTTGTTCTTGTGTTAGTTTAATGTATGTATAGCTGAATCTGGTTGCATAAGATTGAGCCGGTAAAGGGGTGATTCGTCCTTGTGTGTTAGTTTAGTAGGAGATAGAGAAGGAGTTGTTAGTCAGGGTGATTTGTCGGTTGCTTGATGTGTGAAAATAGTTCTATTAGCCATTAAGTTATAATTATAGACTCATGGTTGTTGTGAAAATTGAAGGTAGTCTAAATGTATGATTGAGTGAGTAAGTATGAGGTGAGAAATCCGTATAAGTAGAAAAGATTGTATGGGGTTATAATATAAGATTAAGGTTGATCATGTCTATTATGTAACTTTACCCTTTGACCTTCTTTTCGTTGGTAGTTGTAAACTAGTACAACTTGTGAGAAGGTATGTAGTGGATTTTGAGGTGTTTGAATAGAATGTGTCAATTTTATGGACTAGCATATTATGTTGCACTCGTCATTGGTGGTAGATGATTGATGCTAAACTATAGGCTTGAATTTAAGGGTAGAATGTGGTGGTAAAAATAGTGGCATGAGATCGATGATGCATGTTTTGTGGAATTAAATTAGTAGGCTTGATGTGTTGAAATAGTATGTGCTAATGGATTATGATAAGGAAAACTATAAGGTCAAGATCGATTATTTTTGTTATGAAGTTCTAGTGTACTAGTGTTTTTTGATGTTTATTTCAGGGTTTCCAAGTGAGAATCATGCGTAAGGTTGGGTTGTAAAAAAATTATGTTTAGCACTAGACATTAAGTTTTGAACGGTTGAAGTCCGTGAAGGTGGATGTGATGATTTCTTGGTTAATGATGCTAGTTATATGGAAGTGACCTAATAGAATTGAACGGTGTATGAAATGGCTTAAGTTTAAGTTGATTTGTAAGGAAGTATAATGTTGTAGGTATGGTGTGTACGTATACCCAAGGTGATATGGAGTTGTGGCATTTTTCTAAGACTATTACATGTTGCGTGTGGCTAGTAGTGCCGTTGAGTTGTTAGATGTAGAAAGACTAGTAGATGTTATATGGGTTCTAAATAGCCAGGTCGAAGAGTTTTGATTGATAATGTTAAGCCTTTTTATATGATCTTGATTCTCATAGTAATGAGACATAAGTTTGGAGTCGCGATATTGGTAGGCTATGTCGAAAGTGGTATAGTTTATCAAGGGCTTGGTGATATTCATGTTAAGTGTTAGAATCTAAGTTTGAGTTTTGAAGGTTGAACCGATAGAAATAAGTGTGCAAGCATTATACTATGACTATTGGGGCTATCAAAATATAGAGTGTATCTGAGAAAGTAGTATTAGCAGTGGGTCTTCCACTCCTAGGTGTAGTCATTTGGGTTAAATTTCTAGTTAATTATGTGTATTGTTGTATTCCAGACCCCAGAGTGCAGTGAGTGTAGTTCATTTTAGAGTCTAGTAATAAGGGATCTCTTGAACTTAATATGATGGCTTGAAGCCAAGGGAGAGATGATAGAACGAATAACCAAGTAAGGCTCTCAGATTCTAGTAGTGATGTCATGACGACATAGAACGTCAGAAAGTGAGGGTGAAGCTCAACCCATTCCTGTCTCAGTATTTTCAGTTATCGTAATACCTACTCATACCTCACGTTTCAGTTCTATGATCATAGTTCATGTTCATGTATATGATAGAGAATCACGTGCTCTTCCAGATTCCTAAATGAGGAACTTCAGTTCATCCGGCAGTCGGAATCATATTCCATATGTTATGAACTCTAAATTGAGGTCATGCAACTCATGACTCATGTATTCACGCTTTATAGTGTGCTCAGTTCCCATAATTTATGCTATACTCTTTATGATGGGCGAAATATAGTCCATATCTATGTGTGCCCCAATTCAGATTTTTCTTTGATAAATCCCGGATGTTGATTTGCTATTCCTCAGGCCTCAGTTATGTGTCAAGTTTCATATAATATCCTTCCATTCTTCAAGATCTTATGTTCTAGCCTTTTGTGACTCCTTCTTATGTGAGGATGGTTGTGAGGACTAAATGTTTCTTGTTGATGGAAGGTCATAGTATGCTTGTTTTAGATAAGGCCATAAGTGTGAAGTAAGATTGGGGCCAAATCTTTGATATATATGATGGCTCGTGGGAATCTGTGTGTGTATGTTCTGGGGGTAGCGCATGGGAGTTATATTGATAGTGGTTTAGAGAATATGTGTATTATGTGTTTATGGGTGTTTCCTTGAAGTTCACATGTGGTTATGAAATAGGCTCGAATGACATGTTAGGATGGTAGTGGAGGAATGCAATATGCGCTAATGAATTCATAGTAATAGTTCAGAGTTAGCCATTGAAGTGGTAAGGGATGATATGCCTAGGGTGTGATCTTTTAAGAGATAGAGAAAGTTGAATCTTATGGCCTAGACTTGTACCGTGGAGTGGTAGGTAGTATTTTGCGAGGTGGAGCTAGGCCTGATCACAGTGAAGAGGATTTAAGTTACTATTGACATTAGTAGAAAGATTTATAAATGCGAATACGAGACCAAATAAGTTGAATCGAATGAATATGGTATCTACGGGAAATAGTATAGTTAAGGGAGTATTCAAGGAGTGTGCTAATCTTGAAAGTAAGAAGTCGCATTGACTAAGGCCTGGCAATTCTATCCTGATTTATGAGTTATATGTCTATATTCCAAGCTGCAGAGTAATGTCAATGTTGGGATCCTATAGTCGGATGTCTTGTGTGACTCATGCCCAAGATCTTTTGCTACCTAATGCTACTAGGACTTCGTTAGGAGGAGTGTTGATAAGATACTCCAGATTGAGTATAAGTTTCCACTATAGCTCAGTCTATGTGGCTAGCAAATCAGTTTAGCAGTTAGATTCACATGACTTGTTTTCTCGTCTTTTCATTTAATCATGTGATCCAACATCTCAGATATGTTACTATTCCAAGATAGAGTATACTAGTAGTTGTGAGTATAGCTCAGTTCATGCGCCATGTACTAGATTTAGATTCCAGATGTTCAGTTGTGATTGAATTCGTAGGTGCCTAGTGCATCACCTCAATTTTTCGAGTATCTTAGTGATTTGAGCATTCATAGAAGGACATAGTGTCGCAAAGGGAAGGTACCCCCATTCAGTTGCATGCATAGATTCTTATTACAAGCCTCGCACCAGTTATCATTGCGTATTCATTCATAGAATCATACGTCAGTTCAGCCAGATACACATGCATTAGAAACGCATGTTCAATAGAAAAAAATTCAGCTTATCAAGTATTCAGTCCTGCATTTATGAGAACGACTCAGTCGCATATTCCATGCAACAGATATGCATATCCGGTATAAAAATTTAGAACATCAGTAGTTCCAGTCTTATAGTAAGGCTTCAGATCAGTGTATTCTTTCTTAGAGAACATATCATGTCCGCGTTATTCCATACCTCTAAGCTTCAATAAGTTCCTACCCATCATTCGAGGACGAATGATCCCAAGGGGGAGATAATGTAACACCCCATATTTTCGGCTAAAGTTTAGACCATCGTTCCTATGTATATAGACCCAAACTGAATTATCCTTTATTAACATACGTGTGGTAATTACTCCTATCGTGACGCCCCGTAAAAATTCTCAAGTCAATTTTATTTTTAGTGTTATGTTGAGGGGCTAACAACTAGGATATTTTTCTAAGTGTAGAATAAAAGACTTGTCTTATTTTTAACTCCTAATCTTCGGGAACCAACTTTTCAGCCTTCCCGACCTTCAATTTTTTATTTTCTTGTTGTGTTACGATGGGTCAAGGTCGTAGTACATCTCGGGGAAGTTTCGGAATTTTTAGACGAGCCTAAGGCCATGTTTGGGTTTTAATTCCAGTGAGTCGAGCCGATAAGCAGGCGCCGCCTGGGGTACTGCACCGCTCCAGGGTGGGCACCGCCTGCTAAACTGCGGCGCTCTAGGCCAGGCGCCACCTGGTGTACAACGATGCGCTAGGGCAGGTGCCTCCTACCTTATCGCTCCAGGCCAAAATCAGAAGTTCAATTCCGTCTCATTAATGGCATTGTGGTAATTTTCGAAGCCTTTATGCACTTAAACACGGGATTTAATCCCAAATACTCCAAAATACACCTACATTCATCAAATTGCTCCAAGAACTCTCGTTAGGGTTTTAAAATAAAAACTCAAGTAACTCAAGATTCAATCGTGGATTTTCAAAACAAATTGAAGATTTGGAATCCCCGCAATGTAGGCTTAAAGAAGCACCTATTATTTTTGCATATAGAGGTACATGGGGTTATCTCAAAAATCTCATGATCTTAAAAATTCATGTTTTAAAAATGGGGGTTTTGAAATTATGAATATAATAATGTTTTAAGCATCTCTATGATATTGATTTGGTCTTTGGGCATATTTCTGAAGTGATTTAATATATTATATATGTATATGCTTGTGATTCAAAAAGATGTTAACTTGAGAGCATGAATTATATGAAACCCCTTTATTGATATGAAATTGTTTTGAATTTTCATATGATGTGAATTGTTTGAAATCATCTTGACAAGCATGACATGAAATATTTTGAAAGTGGATATGATTTTTGACTTGCAAGGAGAGGGTTGTTTATGTTGAAACATGTTGAATATAATGGTTGAATGAGAAGAATGATGTGATATTGATGACTTGCAAGTCGGGTATGACGATACCCTATAGAATATTATATGTTATTGAATCAAATGAAGTTGAATGCATTGATTTTATATGAAATAGGTGGATGCCCAAAGAAGGCGTTTGAGTATAAGGGCACATCGCTGGATATTGTGTTTGCCAACATGGGAATTTGGTACCTTTCTTTGTGATCTTGTGTACCCGACATTATGTCATTCCCAAATTGGGACTATGGTTAGGAGCCCTGCTTTGTGATCTTGTGCACTACCATACTTTATTGGGTCGAGACACCCTGTTGTGTGATCTTGTGTGTCTTCCCCTCACTTATACTCTAATCTCGGCGGCAACAGAGGTTTGACAGTTGGTGTAAATGTGATATGTAGGGTATTTCACCTAGCTCAGCTGCATTGCATTGTTGTTGAAAAATTATTACATTATGCCCATGTGTTTTCAAATGATTTGATATGAAACTGATTTATAATGGCTCTCACCTATATTTTGTAAAAATATTATATTTTTGTTTTGATTTCTCTACGTACTAGTACTTTTGTATTGGCCCCCTTCCCTCCCAGGTTCGGAAGCACAGTCTAGGGGTCCAGATAACCAGTAGATCCTTCAGACAGATTTGCAGAGTCGAGTAGTGAGCCTTCTATCTTTTGGAAGGCCCGATGTCTGGCAGTTTAATTATATATATTAGTGGTTTTGGGTCTACTGGGGGCCTTGTCCCAGTTTTCAGACAGTTATTTGTTCAGTCATGTAGTAGAGATTTCGCAGACGGTTGTTTAGATGTCAATAGATGTTGTAGGACTTTATTTCCCTTTGTTGATTTTATTTGATTTATAACCATGTTTCCATAATATTGTGTATCTTCCGCATATCTTATTATCATATGAATTATGTACATGATTACCAGATAGATAGGGGTGTTTCGGGCCTTCATGGTTTGGAATGCTCATCACGGCCAGGGCCCCGGTTTGGGTCATGACACAGCCAGGGCCTCAGTTCGGGTCGTGACAAACTTAGTATCAAAGCATGGTTCATGGTCCCAGGGTATCTGTGAAATCGTGTCGGGTAGAGTCTTTTTTATGGGTGTGTAGCGCACCACACTTATAAGCAGGAGGCTACTGGGCGTTTAGGAATGTTTCCCCTCTTTGTGATTTAGTTCGTGCTTTAGAGTCTGAGTTAGAATCGTCCCCTAATCAGTGATCTATTATATTTTAGAAAACAGTCATGCCTCCTCATCGTTCCAACAACCAAGATGCTCAGGATGATGAAGTCCGCCCCACCCATGGGATGCGGACCCGTAACCGAGCTCTCACCTCAGAACCTGTTCCCACTCCTGGAGTACCTCCAGTCCCGACCAGTCCTCCTCGAGCTCCAAGGACAAATTTTAACTGTCCTCAGTCTTCTCATAGGGACATATCGAATGCAGAATTCAGACAATCCATTCACATACTTGCACAGCTGGTAGCCGCATAGACTCAGAGGTCAGAAGATACTGGGTCTGCGTCTGTTACTTCTGAGGTAACCAGGGTGGGCCAGTTCATGAGAATGAACCCACCCAAATTTTTGGGCACGAAGGTAGAAGAGGACCCACAGGAGTTCGTGGACGAAATAGACAAGATTTTTAGAGTAATGCATATGGATAAGGTGAAAGAGGTTGAGTTAGCAGCGTACCAACTTAAAGATGTAGCGAGCCATTGGTATAATGAGTGGGAAGTGGCGAAGGGTGAGAGTGTTAAGCCCACAGTTTGGGGCGAATTTGTCAAAGATTTTCTTGACCAATGTTTTCCTCTAGAGTTGAAGGAATCCAAGGCAGAACAATTCATGAATCTTAAACAGGGGAAGATGAGTGTCCGGGAGTACGCCCTAAAGTTTAACCAACTGCCTCGTTATGCACCAGAAATGACAAGGAATACGAGAGACCGGATGAGGAAATTTGCATCCGGCCTTTCTGATGATCTAGCACTTCAATGCCAAGGGGCGATGCTAAATAGGGATGTGGACCTTGCTAGGCTGTCAGTCCAAATGCAGCAGGTAGGAAAGAAGAAAAAGAAAATTTCTGAATCTAGAGAGAAGGACAGGCAAGCGAAGAGAGCCAGAACAGCGGATCAGAACCATAGTCAGCCACAGAGCGGTAACTGGGGTGGTAAATGACAAAAGAAGAAGTTTTGGAGTAACGCGCAGTCTGCAGCTAGCGCCCCAGCGCCCAAATCCCCAGTTGATAGACGATCTCAGAGTTTTAAGACTATTCAAGGACCCAGAGCTCGGGATACTCATCACATGGTAGTGTGGCTCAGCAGCATCATATTTTTCCACGGTGCGAGACTTGTGGTAGGCATCATCCAGGAAGGTATCAGCTGGGCTCACCGGTGTGTTATTCATGCAGCCAGATGGGTCATTTCCGGAGAGATTGTCCCTCTACTAGGAGGAATGTTGGTGGATCTAAGTCTCAGGCAAACTCTTCTGCACCACCACCTCCTCAAAAGGGTGCTACTTCAGCTGCTGAGAGTGGTCGCAATCGGCTGTATGCTTTGACTAGTCGCCAGGAGGTGAAAGCCTCGCCAGACATAGTCACCGGTACGTTACAAATCTTTTTCCGTGATGTATATGTGTTGCTTGATCTCGGGTCTACTTTATCTTATGTGACCGTGTATGTGGCTGTTGGTTTTGGGTTTGAGCCCGATGTGATTGCTAAACCTTTCTCTGTTTCCACGCCAGTGGGTGATTCTATTTTGGCTAGGAGGGTGTACAAAAATTATGTTGTGTCTATTCTTAGTAGGGATACTGTGGCAAACCTCATAGAACTTGACATGGTTGCTTTTGATGCGATCCTAGGGATGGACTAGCTCCATCGGTGTTATGCCACACTAGACTGTTAAACCCAAAAGGTTACCTTTTATTTTCCGAATGAGCCAGCAATAGAGTGGGAAGGGCATTCTTTAGCACCTAGAGGGCACTTCATATCTTATCTCAGAGCCCGTAAACTTATCTCCAAGGGTTGCTTGTATCATCTTATTCGAGTTAAGGATTCTAATGCTGAAAGTCTTCCTCTTTAGTCTGTCCCTATAGTAAATGAATTTCCAGAAGTTTTTTCAGATGATCTCCCAGGAATCCACCTGATAGGGAGATAGATTTTGGCATTGATGTGTTGCAGATACCTGTCCTATTTATATTCCGCCATATAGAATGGCTCCTGCAGAGCTAAAAAAACTAAAAGAACAGCTAGCAGAACTCCTAGATAAAGGTTTTATCAGACCTAGTATTTCTCCCTGGGGTGCACATGTACCTTCGTGCGAAAGAAAGATGGTTCCCTGCTTATGTGCATAGATTACCGTCAGCTGTATAGGGTCACTATTAAAAATAAATATCCTCTTCCTAGGATTGATGACCTTTTTGACCAACTTTAGGGTGATAAGTGTTTTTCTAAAATAGACCTTCGTTCGGGATATCATCAGTTGAAAGTTAGGGAGTCAAACATTTCTAAAATAGCTTTCCGAACCAGATATGGTCATTATGAATTCTTAGTCATGTCCTTCGGGTTGACTAATGCTCCTGCAGCTTTCATAGACCTAATGGATAGGGTCTTTCGTCAGTTCCTAGAACTGACTGTCATAGTTTTTATTGATGACATCTTGATTTACTCCAAAAGTGAGAAGGACCATGCCAATCACCTCTGAATTATTCTTCAGACTCTCAGAGATCATAAGTTGTATGCAAAATTCTCCAAGTGTGAATTCTGGCTGAATGTTATTTCTTTCTTGGGGCATATTGTGTCTAGTGAGGGAATTCTAGTTGATCCCCAAAAAGTTGAGGCAGTGAAAAAATGGCCCAGACCCACGACTCCAACCGACATTCAGAGCTTCTTGGGTTTGTCGGGGTATTGCAGAAGGTTCGTAGAGAGTTTCTTCTCCATAGATGCACCACTTACTAAGTTGACTCAGAAAAAGGTGAAGTTTTTATGGTCTGAATTTTGTGAGAATAGTTTTGAGAAGTTGAAAGACAAGTTGACTACTGCTCCTGTTTTAAACCCTTCTGAAAGGTACAGAGGGTTTAGTGGTGTATTGTGATACGTCTCAAGTGGGACTTGGTTGTGTACTTACATAGCATAGTAAGGTGGTAGCTTATGCATCTCGGCAGTTGAAGGTTCATGAGTGCAATTACCCTACACATGATTTGGAGTTAGCGGTGGTGGTGTTTGCGGTTAGAATCTGGAGAAATTATCTTTATGGGGTGCATGTTGATATTTTCACTGACCATAAGAGTTTACAGTATGTTTTCTAGCAGAAAGAATTGAATCTCAGGCACAGGTGCTGGATGGAATTGCTAAAAGACTATGACATGAGCCTGCACTATCATCCGGACAAGGTAAATATGGTAGCCAATGCCCTTAGCAGGTTTTCAATGGGCAGCCTTTCTCATCTTAAAGAAGGAAAAAGAGAGATGGTGAAAGATATTCACCAGCTTGCAAATCTAGGAGTGCGACTCTTGGATTACAAAGATGGGGGAATGATTGTTCATGAGATAGCTAAATCTTTTCTTTGTGTAGAAGTTAAGGAGAAGCAGGTTAAAGATCCCATCTTGATGCAGATCAAGAAAGATGTGGGTCAACAGAAAATGACGTCCTTTGAAACTGGTGGTGATGGTATTTTGAGGTATCAGGGTAGATTATGTGTACCAGATGTTGATGGTTTGTGGAAGAGAATCCTTGATGAAGCTCACACGTCGAGGTATGTTGTTCACCCTGGATCTACTAAGATGTATCATGATTTGAAAACCATTTATTGGTGGAATAATATGAAGCGTAATGTGGCTAACTATGTTGCCAAGTGTTTGAATTGTCAACAAGTTAAAGTGGAACATATGAGGCCAGGTGGTTCATCTCAAGAGATAGCTTTGCCTTTGTGGAAATGGGAGATGATTAATATGAACTTCATTACAGGACTTTCGAGGTCCCGAAACAGTATGATTCCATTTGTGTGATTGTAGATAGGCTGACCAAGTCATCTCACTTTCTACCTGTCAGGACTAATTATTCAGGAGAAGATTATCCCAAGTTGTTCATTGCTGAAATAGTTCGTTTGCATGGGGCACCTGTGTCCATCAAATCTGACCGAGGTAAACAGGTTTCTTCACAGTTTTGGAGATCGTTTCAAAAGGGTTTAGGTACCCAAGTGAATTTGACCACACCTTTCCACCCTCAGACAGACGGGCAAGATGAGCGCATCATCCAGACCCTTGAGGATATGTTGAGGGCCTGCGTGTTTGATTTTAAAGGTAGTTGTGTGGATCACTTGCCACTAATAGAGTTCGCGTATAATAATAGCTACCATGCCAGTATTAAGATGGCTCTTTTCGAAACATTGTATGGAAGGAGATGTAGGTCGCCTATCGGGTGGCATAAAGTGGACGAGACTCAGTTGTTTGGTCCTGATCTTGTTCATCAGTCAATGGAAGATGTGAAACTTATTAGGAAACGACTTAAGACAGCGCAGAGTAAACATAAATCCTATGCCGATATTGGAAGAAGGGAGTTAGAATTCAAGGTTGGTGACTGGATATTTCTAAAAGTTTCTCCTATGAAAGAAGTTATGCGATTTGGGAAGAAAGGTAAGTTGAGTCCTCGTTATATAGGACCATATCAGATTTTGAGAAGGATAGGTGCAATTGCGTATGAGTTAAAGTTGTCTGCTAGTTTGGGTTCTGTTCATCCGGTGTTTCATATATCTATGTTGAAGAAGTTTATTGGAGACCATTCTTTAGTATTGCCTGTCGAAGAAATCAAAGTGACAGACTCCTTATCCTATGAAGAAGATCCGGTGGAAATTTTGGATCGCCAAGTTAGAAGATTGAGGAGCAAAGAGATAGCCTCAGTTAAAGTGTTGTAGAGAAACCAGAAAATTGAAGAAGTAACTTGGGAATCAGAAGTTGACATGAGAACTAGATACCCAAACCTTTTTTATCCAGTGGATGATGAAATAGAAGGTACAATCCCTGCCTTATTCTTTCTATGTCTTAGTATGCTTGAAAATTATGCTTGTCTGTGTCCCGCGTCAACATTTGGGGACGAATGTTCCCAAGGGGGGGATATTGTAACGCCCCGAAATTCTTTCTAGATAAATTTTTGTCCCTAAAGAATTAAGCATTGGCTTCTAGAATGATTTATACCTATTTTCCTATGGAATTCCTTAGATTTCAACTTTTCATTTCGTTGATGATCGAATAAGCTTTTCGTCGACATAAGATTTGTCCAAAACGGACACTCGGTGAAGGAGTTATGGTTAATTTAAGTTCTGGTCGAAAACACCATCATTCCTATCCTTGGCGCGTCGCAGAGAGGGTGTAAATGACGTTGGTCAATTTTCAGTGAGACTCCGCGATGGTGGCGCATCACGGAGTGGGCCAAATTCCCATTCGTCAAATTCCAGTGAGCCACCGCGATAGTGGCGCGTCGCGGTGGCCCATTAAATCGAGCTCCCAGTTCAAATTGTGCAGTTTCATTCAAAAGTTAAAAAGGATATTTTGGACTTTTTCCAAGCCTCTTAAAACGTCCAAACAATAGATTTAGGACCTTTACCAGCATAACATACGATTTCCTCAAGATTTCCCTCAAACAAAAACCCTAGTTCATATACTTCTCATCCAAGAAACTCAAGATTCAACCTTGGGTTTTCGAAACAAATTGGAGATTTGGAATCCCCAAGCCGTAGGCATCAAGAAACATCCTTTAATTTCCTAAATAGAGGTACACTGGGTTTTTCTAAAATCTCATGGGCATAGAAATCATGTTTTTAAGAAAAGGGTTTCGAATTTATGAATAAATTCATGTTTTAGAAGTTTTGAAGGTATTGTTTTGGTCTTTAGGCCTCCCCCAAATTGATTTGAATTGATATATGTATATATGTACATGTTTTAATGTTGATGATTGAATTGAGAGCATGATTCATGTGAAAATCCCTCTCTTGTTATAATTTTCCTTACTTATCATATGATATGGATTATTTTTTTTAAATGCATCTTGAAAAGCATGTTACGAAGTGTCTTGATTTATGAATGATTTGGTTATGAATCTTGAATTCCAAAGAGAGGTTTCTTTGTATTGAAAAATGTTGAAAATACATATAATGAGAGAGAGTGCATGGACTTTGCCAAAAGCACATGACCACCTTATGCTTGAAGAGTTCTTGCATAGTTTGACTTGTGCTTTCGGAACATGAAATTCCTTATACTATTTGCATGTTTGGGTGGTCTAAACTATGTTTTAATGAAAGAATTATGCACGATGCATTATGGCTCAAAAATAGGACTTGCAAGTCTTGGTGTGACGACACCAATTCAGATTTTTTCATGATAATTCAGAATAGAATAGAATGCATGTTTGAAATCAAACTTTTCAGATGTTGAAACTAGAAAAATGCATGATTCAGAACAGGATAAAATTGGGCACGAAGAGAGCTTAGGTGTTTTCCCGAAGAAGGCATGAGTTCAGACAACTCATTGACCAAAATTGTGATTTGCCGATCCGGCTTTATTATATTACGCTCGCCTAGAGCCTTGTGGCATATCAGACTCAGACACTCCAACCCTTGCGGCACACTCGGGTTGGGGGCTTCCCCGCCGAGTCAATAGCAGATTCCATATAGCCCATAGAATATCAGACTTGTAGGGGAGTTCCACCTAACTCAGAAGTAATACAAAGATCAGACATTGCATTGACAAGAATGATGTATGATTTTCAGAAAGTGCCTATGTATTTTAGAACTATTTCATGCATGATATTTTGACAAATCACTCTCCAACTATTTTATATGTATATATACAAGCTTTATTTTGGACTGTTTTACGTACCAGTACATCTGTATTAACTCCTCCCCCCTTCTCCCTCCAGGTTCTGAGGCTTAGTCTAGGGGTCCAAAAAAGCAGTAGATTTTATCAGACAGAGTTGCAGTGTCTAGTTGGTGAGCCTTCTCTATTCCAGAAGTCCTGTTTACTTTTAGACAACTATTATTAGATATGGTTTTGGTCTACTGGGGGTCTTGTCCCAGTTTTCAGATTATGTTAGTGATCACAGTAGTAGAGATTTCACAGACGGTCATCAGACGTTGTTTATGGTTCTGGATTTTGACTTTCATTTTAGTTTATGTCAGACTCATGACCATGATTCCGTTGTTACATATATTTCCGCATTTTCTTATTGTGTATGAATGGTGTATATGATTTCAAGTTAGAAGGGTGTCCGGTCCTTCATGGTTCGAGATGCTCGTCACGGCCAGAACCTCTATCCGGGTCGTGACATATCTGGTCTAGCATAATCCCTCAAAATTCTATTTGCGAGTCTACGAACCACTTCATCAAACTGATCATCTAGAGCATATGGTGGAATTTCTAGCGGTAAAATTTCATCATCCGATCGATTTTCCATCCTGCTAAAGTTTTGAGAAGTTGATGTTTGTTCTTTCCTACGCCAAAGATTGTTCTTTCAATGTCTGGATCGTAATTGGCTAAATCTTTTATAGAGAAGTGGGTCATAAACTACCTGAAACTTATAAAGTAGAGAAATAAGCTCAATAAAAATAAATAAAGTAAGACGAGAACAAAATTAGCGAGAATAATAATAAACAAAAAAGTAAGCTCTCAAAGTAGTATCAAAATACTTAGTCTGAAGTAGATGTATGCCAATCCCCGGCAACGGCGCCAAAAATTTGACGAGTCCAAATTGTATAAGATCTTGTTGCTCGTACTTTATCAAATTCTAATATAGTTTAAGATATCGTCCCATAAAGATTGGAAAATCTATGCTACAAACTTGTGGTATTTTGATTACTATTAGAGAATTAAATTGATGAAAAGAGAGCAATTTCTTAAGTTTGAAAATAAAGTGTGTAAAGAAATTGTGCTTAAAAGATTATC
This sequence comes from Capsicum annuum, assembly GCF_002878395.1. NCBI lineage: Eukaryota > Viridiplantae > Streptophyta > Magnoliopsida > Solanales > Solanaceae > Capsicum > Capsicum annuum. Next base: position 10,337,012 of record NC_061115.1, read on the forward strand.
TTGGAGAGGAAGTTGGGGGTTGTTGAATTCACTTGGTATATTTATTATAATAAAATATTATTTTAGTAATTTTTACAAAATTGTAGAATAACTTTCTAAACTTGATTTATGTATTTATTATGAATAAAGACCCCGTGCGAGTAATCTTTAAATCAATAAACTTACTTGAGACAATCTCTCCGTGAGGATACATATTGAAAGAAATAAGATAAAGACCCCTCAAATCAACAAACTTATTTGAGTCAATCCCTCTCCGAGGATACGAATTGAGACAAATAAGAGAGATTAATTAAATCTAAGAAATAGTTCGAAATAATCCTTCCGTGAGGATAAGGATCAAAAGAAGCAATTTCAAAGATTTGAAATAACAAGTGACTAAAAATTATTAGTACTTATATTTTATAAAATACTTATAGTATATTTAGTTTTCTTCCTTGTGGGAAGCACAACTTAATATAACTATAACTATAATATAAAATATCAAGTAATGCTAATTTCTAGTACAAGAATTTCAACTCGAAGTATTTAATTTTTAAATAAAATCAAGTCTTGAAAGACCTAAAATAAGATCTATATTATAATACTATACCAAGTTTCTTCAACGCTCCCAACACAAAGAGATCACTCCGTTATGTAAGTAGAAAAAAAAAAATTTTAAGAAATTAGATATATGAAAAAGACTTGAAGAAATATTTATTACAAGAGACCAACATTTTATTTTTGCTAATTGTTGGATGCTTAATAATCAAAGAAATGTCTCTATTTATAGAAAATTATAATGTTGAACCAACGAATGCATTCTTCGAAGTGGTGGTTGTGACCGTCAACTTGTAACTTCTTCTTAAAACCTTCACTTGTTTCTTTCCTTCACTTGAGGGTGTAAGTATGCTTTGAAGTGGTGGTTGTGACCGTCAACTTATAACATCTTCTTAAAACCTTCACTTGTTTCTTTAATAATTTATTTTTTCTATTGTATTCTTCTTGTATTCTTTTCCTATAGAATTCGTCAGAAAATAAGCGAGGATCGAATATAATTATTCATATTTTATTTAAAAATATAATTTTTATATACTAAACTATATGAATAATTTATATCCATCAAAGAAGTAAAAATAAATAACAAAATGGAATAACACCTCGTTAGATAATAAAAGAAACAAGACACGAATAGAGTAATACTATAAACTATCCATTCGAAATCACAAACACCATCAGAACACTACGAACAAGAAATTAGTAGAAACTACAGGCACATATATAAATAAAGTACTACGGACGCATTCCTATCCACTAACCCTCTACCCTAATCTGCGTCCTCCATATTCTCAAAAAACCATGAACCCACTATCATCTACTCAATATTATAATCATTTAATATCAATGTTAAACTATATTTTAAGAGAACTACGTCTATTATATGCTAAGCTAATATCAGTTCACAAAGAGGACCAATATAATCTCATATCGTATATTATATGAGTTAGGTATATTCTATTTTCATGTACTTCTATTCGTCTTATCTTTTCACTGTCAGTCTGGTCTAAATCTACAAAATGCTGGTAACTATCAAATTCAAAATCATATTATCTTGGTTTAATTTGCAAGCAGAATATGTTTTAAATAATATGTTACTCTTTTTTTTAGAATTATATTTTAGATTATATGCTTTACTTGTGTCTAGTATTTTGGCTCTTAAGAAAAATAATCTCTTAAGAAAAAATGAAAAATCTTTAGCCCAAAAATTATTTTCACTCCATCTTTCTCAAACTTACTTTACAATATATGCCTTCTTACACATATTAAGATTCCCTTATATATAAATATAAAAATAAATATTTAAAGCAGTAATTCAACAAATTACTCTGGGTCAACGTGCACCAACATATATATTACAACTAGAAGTGCAAGGCCCCTGTCAGCACGGGCCCAACAATAGAACATGTGGTTTGCAATTTTTAAGTTTTAGGATTTATGTTGGAGTAGGAAGTTTGAGCAGAGAATGTTTTCATTAGTACAATTGAGCTAGGGGGATCATAAGCTTGTAGCGCACACATTTATATATATACATACACACATAGAAGAACTTCATCTAAACAATCAAAATTATCAGGTGTATAAGAATAAGGGAGACACAGGAGGACCTCAGGGAACATTTAAAGCCCCTAAAGAAGAAGAAAGCTCGTTTGACGAGTCTGCACCAAGAATTAGTTTCATACCAAAATCCAAAAAATGGAAAGACTATAATAGTCAGTACCACATAAACTCTAAAGCTAAATTCATGCCGAATAGGTTACCAATAGGTGATGCTGGAGCAGCTCAGTTTCTTAATTTAGACTATAAAAGAGAGCCCGGAGAATTTTTAGATTTATGGGCAAAAAACCTAGAACTATTTTTTATCCTAGGAAAAGGAAGTAACTATACTAGTGAAGAAAAATATTTAATAGCTACAAATACCTTTACAGGAAATATATATATATATGTGTGAACATTAAGGAGCCATGTTTTGCAAAACGGTACTGTCGAGCACCATTTCAGCTCATTTCCAAACACAGCCCAATTAAAATTCTTGACAAAGAAACCATTGAAGTCTGCATTATCCATGTTTGTTCTGCTTATGGTTGATCCAAAGGGGAAGTTGTTTTGCAGTTGTCTAACTCTTAACAAATGTGCCAAACAAACTGCCAACATTACCTCTCGCTTGCGTATCTGTAAAGAGAATCAACAAGAGTCAGTCTTTATTACACATGTTTAATAAACCATCTACAAGGTAACGACATTCTCTGCTATTCAGAAGAAAGATACAGGAAATCCCTATCTAATGGCTGCAATGGAAATTTTAAAAGAGAGATGTATCCACAAGGAACTCTTTTTTAATTCTCTTTTCCTTCAAAACTTCTCCAATGGTAAAAAGAAACTTCGCAAATTTGTACTCAAAAGCAGTGCTGCAACAGTAAATCTAGGATGATTTCACTTATGAAACGCCTCAAAACAACTGATGATCATTACTTAAACGCAATAAGTTAAAATACTATGAACACAATGTTAGCCCATATGTTATTGGGCCTTTAGTTTATGGACCTTTAGGTTATTGGCTATGTATATATATAGCCTACTTTTGTTTTAGTTAGTTTTTATGCTTTTCAGATTATATTGTAAACCTTAGCCTTTCTTTCTTTCAATAAAGTTCTATTAACATGGTATCAAAGCTAGTTTGATCCATGTCCTTTGATTTGTTGGTTGAAGATTTTGTAGCAGGCACCTACTGCGCGGATCGAACTCCGCGGTGAGTTCGCTGGGGGGTACGGGGGGCAGCGCGCCCCCGTCCGGGGTTCGGGGCGGAGCCCCGAATTTTGAGGTGCTGCTGTATTCGTTTGCTGTCTGGTATTGTTCGTCTTTCGTTCTTTTGCTTGCTGCCATTGTTGTTCGTTCGGAATTGTTCAACCTAGGGTTTTGCATCTTTTTGTTTTTTTGAATTGTTTGTGTGTTGCTGTGTTTACAATGACTGGAAAGGATGATTTTCTCCAGTCCATTAGTACTCAATTAGATGGTAAGAACTATGCCTATTGGAGTTATGTCATGAAGAATTTTCTTCGTGGGAAGAATATGTGGGGTTATATCACTGGAGTAAAACTAAGACCTATCGATGATAAAACTGAAAATTTTGATTTGTTGGTGGACTTATGGGAAACTAATAACTCCAAGATTATCACTTGGATCAACAATTCTGTAACTCAGTCAATTGGTATGCAATTGGCTAAGTATGACACAGCAAAGGAGGTCTGGGATCATTTGGAAAGACTGTACACTCAGTCTAATTTTGCTAAGCAGTACCAGTTGGAGTATGATATCCGTGCTCTTCAACAGCATGATCTCAGTATTCAAGATTTTTATGCTGCCATGTCGGATTTGTGGGATCAATTGGCACTTACTGAATCTGCAGAGTTAAAAGGTTTTGGGCCGTACATTGCTAGACGGGAAGAGCAACGCTTGGTTCAGTTTTTGATGGCACTACGTTCTGACTTTGAGGGCCTACGTGGAACAATCCTTCATCGATCTCCCCTCCCTACTGTTGATTCTGTGGTTCATGAACTGATTGCAGAGGAGACTCGTATCAAGTCTCAAGTGGATAAAGGGTCTAAAGTAACTACTACTCCTGTCGTGTTTGCTGCTTCAACTGATCAGTCTAGGCCACCACGTACTCAGACTCGACAATCTCCTAACGTTGCATTTGATGAGTGTGCATTCTGCAAACAGAAAAATCATTGGAAGGCTCAGTGTCCGTTGTTACTTAACAAGGTCAAACAGCCTCAATCTGGGCAGCAACAGAAATATGGGCAGCAAAAGTCTCCGTCACGCTCCTCTGGTGCTCCTCCATGGTCATCTCGTCCTTCACAGTTCGCTGCTGCTGCACCATCTGTAGATGTTGAGTCTGTTAGCACTATGCCACCTTCTGCGTTGGATCCCCAGGTTTTCGAACAGTTCAGACAGTTCTTCGTTTCTAATCCTACGGCCATGTCAGCATCTATGTCTCATTCGGGTTCAGTTTCTTCTAGTACCTCAGGTATTCCTTCCTCCTTATGGATATTGGATTCTGGTGCGTCTCATCACATGTCCCCTCATTTGTCATCGTTTGGTTCTTTGTCACCCATTTCACCAATCTCTGTTATGTCCGCGAGTGCTGTACCTATGTCAGTCGAGGGTGTTGGTTCTGTTACTACCCCTCACATTGTCCTCTATGATGTTTATTACATTCCCAAACTTGCTTTAAATCTTGTTTCGGTCAGTCAGTTGTGTAAGGCTGGTAATTGGGTGTTTTTTTCTGATTCTGTTTGTGTTATACAGGACCAACACACTCAGAGGGTGATTGGGACCGGCCATAGGTTGGGGGAACTCTATGTCTTGGAGAATCTCAAAGTGTCTGCAGTTGCTGCCTCTAGCATTGATTTATCTTCTTTTCGTTTGAGTCCTTTGTCTTCTCAGTTTTATCTTTGGCATTCCAGATTAGGACATGTGTCAGTTTCACGTTTACGGTTTTTGGTCTCTAGTGGTGCTTTGGATCATGTGAACACTAGTGATATTTCAGATTGTAGTGGTTGTAAACTGGCAAAATTTTCTGCCTTACCGTTTAATAAAAGTGTGTCTTATTCTGTTGCTCCTTTTGATATTATTCATTCTGATGTATGGGGACCAGCGCCAGTATCCACTAAGGGTGGATCGACCTATTATGTTTCGTTTATAGATGACTATACTCGTTATACCTGGGTGTATCTTATGAAACGCAGATCTGATTTCTTTGGCATTTACAACAACTTTAGAGCCCTTGTTAAAACACAACATTCGGCTGTGATAAAGTGTTTCAGGTGTGACTTAGGGGGTGAATATACCTCTAATGACTTCACTCAGTTACTTGCCTCTGATGGTACCATACACCAGTCATCGTGTACCGACACTCCTGAGCAGAACGGTCTGGCAAAAAGAAAACATCGTCATATTGTTGAGACAGCACGCTCTTTACTTTTGTCTGCAGAGGTTCCTAGTATTTTTTGGGGAGAAGCAGTCCTAACTGCTGTATATGTGATTAATCGTATTCCTACTGCATTGACTTCAGGGATGTCTCCGTTTGAGAAACTATATGGTCACCCGCCGAATTATTCTGCATTACGAGTTTTTGGATGTACTTGCTTTGTTCTTCGTCCTCATGTTGAACGAAATAAGTTAGGGTCAAAATCAGCTATATGTGTGTTTTTGGGGTATGGTATTGGACAAAAAGGATATCGTTGCTATGATACTGTAAGTCAGAAATTATATGTTTCACGACATGTCACTTTTTTGGAACATATTCCTTTTTATTCCATTCCAGCTAAAACCCATGATGTGACAAAGTCAGATATTCGGCTTATTGATCCCTTTGGGATTGACATAGAGGTTCCAGTTCCGGATCCATCCATGCCTTCTGGTGTGCCACCTGATAGTGCTTCAGCCTCGCCTGTGCCTGAGTCTGTTCCTTCGACTGTTGAGACTGGAGACCCACCACCTCTGAGGAGGTCTACTCGACCTTGTAAGTCCACCAAACTGCCAGATTTTTCCTATTCTACATATTCAGCCTCATTTGCTTCCTTTATTGCAAACATACATCATTTGTCTGAACCTGAGTCGTATAGAGAGGCTGTGTCTGATCCTCTTTGGCAGAATGCTATGGCTGAGGAACTTGCTGCTCTTCATCATACACATACATGGGATTTGGTTACTCTCCCACCTGGTAAGCATGCGATTGGTTGTCGATGGGTGTATAAGATAAAAACAAAATCTGATGGGTCTGTTGAGCGATACAAGGCAAGACTTGTGGCAAAAGGGTACTCACAACAATATGGTATGGATTATGAGGAGACTTTTTCCCCCGTAGCAAAGATGACGACTGTTCGCACTATGATTGTTGTTGCATCCGTTCGACAGTGGAAGATATTTCAGATGGATGTCAAGAATGCTTTTCTGAATGGTGATCTCCACGAGGAAGTTTATATGACTCCTCCCCCAGGTATTGACCACCAGCCAGGTGAAGTTTGTCGGCTTCGAAAAGCTTTATACGGTCTCAAACAAGCCCCCCGTGCTTGGTTTGAGAAATTCTCCACTGTTATTACTTCCCTTGGATTTGTCCCGAGTAACCATGATTCAGCATTGTTTGTTAGATGTACAAGTGCAGGGCGAATTCTATTGTCCTTATATGTAGATGATATGATTATTACTGGTGATGATCATAGTGGTATTGAGTTATTGAAGCATGATTTGGCTCATCGATTTGCAATGAAGGACTTGGGCTTGCTGCGTTATTTTCTGGGTATTGAGGTGGCTCAGTCTAAGAAAGGGTATCTTCTTTCTCAGACTAAGTATATATCTGACTTGTTTACACGGGCGCGTCTTTCTGACAACAGGACTGTAGATACTCCCCTTGAAACCAATGCACGTTACTCTCCTAGTGATGGTGTTCCATTATCAGATCCGAGTCTTTATCGGACTATTGTGGGTAGTTTGGTTTATCTTACGGTTACTCGTCCAGATATAGCACATGCAGTTCATGTTGTTAGCCAGTTTGTTACTGCTCCTACTTCTGTTCACTGGGGAGCTGTACTTCGTATTCTAAGGTATCTTCGTGGCACTCAGTTTCAGAATCTCTTGTTTCCCTCGACGTCATCTCTCGAGTTGCGAGCCTATAGTGATGCTGATTGGGATGGAGATCGCAATGATCGTAAATCCACCACTGGTTTTTGTGTGTTTCTTGGAGACTCTTTAATCTCGTGGAAGAGCAAGAAACAAGATGTTGTCTCTAGATCTTCCACGGAGGCTGAGTATCGTGCTATGGCTGTGACTACATGTGAGATTATTTGGTTACGTTGGCTTCTTGCAGATATGGGGGTTCACATTTCTATGCCTACTCCCCTGCATTGTGATAACAAAAGTGCGGTACAAATTGCAAAGAATTCTGTCTTCCATGAGCGTACGAAGCACATTGAGATTGATTGTCACTTCACCCGTCATCATTTACAGCTCGGGACCATATCGCTTCCTTTTGTTCCATCGTCTTTGCAGATTGCTGACCTTTTTACGAAGGCTCAGTCGGCGTCTCGATTTCGTTTTTTGTGTGACAAACTCTCAATGCTTATTGCTGTTGCATTGTGAGTTTGAGGGGGGATGTTAGCCCATATGTTATTGGGCCTTTAGTTTATGGACCTTTAGGTTATTGGCTATGTATATATATAGCCTACTTTTGTTTTAGTTAGTTTTTATGCTTTTCAGATTATATTGTAAACCTTAGCCTTTCTTTCTTTCAATAAAGTTCTATTAACACACAAAATTAAGTATCACCTTTGCAGTTTGCCTCTTCAAGTGTCTAAACCGTGCAGTTCTGTCAACTAGAAATATTTGAAGCCCGGCGACCATTAGCTCTACACCAGCAGCAGGACGATACCTTAGTTGGTTGCTTCTCAATTCTTAAAGATCCTCCAATTTCATGCCACCTATCACTATAATGGTGCAATTTATTATAAATAGCTGATAAAGAAATAGAGTTCAAAAAGGACACAATAATTACAAATCTTTGAACATTAACAGAACTAGAATTACATTTGCAGACCATCAATTGTCGTTGTCAGTCGAGAGTAGATTTGATTTCCTGCCAAGTACTTATAGCATTGTGTGTTGAAGTCAAGCTATTTGGGAACCATTTAATACAAGTTATGCTAGTTGAACACTCACCTTACACTAAGTTTTCCTTGGCACCAACCTGCATTGGACATTCAACAGTTACAATAAAAAAAATAAGAAGAGCTTTACTGAGCATCTAAAAGAGGATGCAATGCAAGAGATAACCTACAAGGACTATCAAAATAGATGACCTATTTTGATAGTATAAGGACCATTAATTATCTGTTATGACTTTTATGAGTACCAAATGACTAAGCAAGGGAAAAAATTAAAAAGAGTTATTTTCACTAATAGAATAAGTACTACAATATTTAGAATTTCAGGATTCTAAAGAAATACTCGGAAGAATCTTCGAAAAACAGATTATCTTCAGCCTAGAGAGAGAGAGAAAGAATCAGGTTAGCTTCAAATCGTATGTACAAGTAATCCCTGAAAAATAAAAGAATGATGCAGGAACTTCAAGTTACATCAAGTGACTGATATTCTATGCTTATTAAATTTGTAAAATTTGAGTCATATCTTACACAGAAAAGTTTTGATCTTAAATTGCAGGACCTGTACATCCGTATATTGTTAGGCAGTGACTTTTGAAAGCTAAATTTATTGTCATAGGATTTGTGAGCCATCTTTACACTTCTGTTGTACTACTAAACTCATTAACATCACAAAATAATGTGATATGCAAGAACTGTGATCATTTTGGAAACTGATGATCAGACCTTAAAAAATAGATAAATTAAATATTTCAAATTTTATAGAACCTTAAGGAGTTGCAACAAAGCGTTGTTCATCTTTCACTCTCTGTTGGCTCTGTTAAGAAATTCACTATTTGTGATTGATTAAGATAGAGGTTGGACTATTACACCATTTCATATAGCTTGCTAACAAGAAATAAAAGTACTCAAATAGAGAAATGCACTCAAAATTCTTAGGGTGATCTTCGTTAATGTTACTGGAAAGTGGAAACTATTATCCTATGCTAAATAAAGAGTTTTACCTAACTTGACATAGTTTCTGGTATGTAGAGTGAACCTGTGATAAATTCCAACAGCTAGAACAATCAGACCACCAGCCTTCATATATCCAGATGTGAATTTAGTGATCATCCTTGTCCCTTCCAAACCATTAACATATGTCCTCATCTGCACGTATGTGCTCTCTGTAGAGGCTCCTTAGGGCACAAAAGAAGTATATAGTCCACTCACCAACCATCTTGAAGATTCTGGTATGAAGAATATGCCTAATAACTGCACCAAAGAGTACACATATGTCTAATATGAAGTACACATAATATAGCGAAGGTGCGCCAAGTCAAGATATTCCCAATCAGAAACATCACGAAAGACCAAAATATACCATCAACTGCAAAAGCATAACATTTTTAACTTTTAAATATGAATGATTTGGAAACTTCCGAATCATTGAAAAGAATGGATTCTTATTTACCGCAAGCGCACCTGTGCATTCACCTACAAAACTCTTAGGCGAGATTTCTGAAATGTATATCGGAGATTTGGAAAGCATGCAAAATACACTGATTGATGATAGGGAAAAGGAACTCATTTATGCCAACCCCGTTACAAAACTGGCTCATCCATGCATTACTTTTTCAGCTTATTAGAGGGCCACGTCATTTAAAAAAAAAATCTTTTTAAATTTTTTTTTTTTGATCCATTAAAAAGAATCCACCCAATTTTTTGATTCATTAAAAATTAATTTGATCTATGCTTTTAAAATTTGATTAATTTTTCATGATCAAACAAATATTTAAAGAATTTTTTTTTAAAATCTACTACTAAAATTTATAACCAAACGTTATTCTAATTAAGTATATAGTATGTCTTAGCATACATGAAATATTTTATTAGCCGAATGTAAGTAACTTTTTAGTCTTTTATTTTTTTTATTAAGCATAGAATGCCATCATCAGCATCAGGAGCGGCTCAAGCAAATTTATGGCCTAAGGCAAAAATCAAACGGAGACCTTTCGCTTTATTTTTTTATATAAAATTTTTCTTTTTTCTATAAATAGTATTGAATATATTTCTTAAAATTTGTAATTTATTATTACTAAACAAAAATAGGCCCCTCAAATTTTGGGGTCTTAGGCGGCCTCCTTTTCTCCTAAAGGGTTGAGCCGCCCCTAATCAGCATTCAACATTTGTACCTAACACTTTATGCATCATCATTTATCATTGCAAAAACAGGAAGGCGACAACATGCCGACATATATAGTATACGTAGAGATGGCAAAATGAGAAGCTAACTATTAATAATATAATAATAATATTTGATGTTTATATATTCCTTTAGTTTCAACTGAAAAATGACAAAAGGTTTAGTTAACGTGAATCTTTAAAAAAAAAAAGTGATAAAAAGCTACCACGTGGCAAGTTTGTTTTTAAAAACCATTTGTTAAAAGTAATGGCATAGACGGGCCAGTTTTGTAACGGCGATGGCATGAATGAGCCCAATTTTTAACGGATGGCATAAATGAGCCATTTCTGATAGTTCAGTGGCATATTTGAGCCTTTTCCCTTGATGATATAAGGTACATGAGGTCACCTTCTTTGTGAATGAGGTCCTCCATCTGCGTTCGCAATCGGAGAAGGAAATCTCCCTATATCACAAACGTGATAGTGGGGCCGCAATCACGAAGGGTAATAGGTTTAGGTCGGATTTGTGTTCCTTTTTCACAAATGCGCCAGGGTTATTACGAATACGAGGGTCCAGGTCTTAGACCTTTGCGAATGCGAAGGCCAACGTAATGTCCTGATCAGCATTGACCCTCCCCAACGTGAAGGGTTGATTGCGTTTGCAAGGTACTATTCACTGAACTACCTTTCCACCAAAAAAATAAAGGTAAGTCTAGAAACATTTATTGTACTCCATCAAATCTTCTTCTTTTTCTTGATTTGGTAGCAATTGATGATAGGATTTGCCAATCTTTAGCAGTATGTTACCATTTGTTATTGTTGTTGTTATTATTATATTTATATACTTTTTAAAAGTTTTTAATGAAGTCTCTTTACCTTCATGGATTGTGACGTTTGATTTTCTGATTTCTTCATTAAGGGTTCAGACTTAATCATATTGGAAAGCTTATGGCTACAAAATTCTGATTTCACAAGATGATTTGACTTGGAAGCAGCAAGAGTAGCAAGCTCTGAAGAAAAGGTCTGAATCAACCAAAAAAATAGTCGTCGGAAACTCTGACGCTCGTCGGAATCTGAAAAACCAATTGAAATCTGAAAAGAACTGGTCGGAATAGCTTGGCAACCCCAATAGAACAAGGAATAACTCAAAAAATGATAGGAATATCGCTTACATTCTTGGTGCGTGAGACAGATCTCGCTGGAAAACGTACTTCCGACTGGCGCGTGGGAGCGTGTGATTTGGAGTTTTCCGGTGGTCTTAGTCTCTTGAGCTTTACGATCTTCGTGGTGGTGTTGGATTTCGCACACCACCCACCAAAAAAATAATGACACAAATCATTCACCAAAAACTGATGCATGACGTCTGATTTTTCTTTTTTTTTCTTGAAGTTTCTCACCGATCGAAGAATAAGCACCTCATCGAGACTACTCACATTCTTCTAATTCAATCCCATGTTCCGTTGCGTTTTAGGTTGATGCGGTTATCGCATCGTGCTATTTAACTAATATTCAAGTTAAAGAAGCAATAATCACAACACTAGGCAAGCCGTTGGATAATCATGATGCACTTGCGGCTAAGGAAGAGTGTTGGTGGCACTTTCGCCTGATAGGGATGCCTTTATTCCACTCTCTACTTGCACATCTAAAATTCCACCCCAACCTAGATGAGCTGTAAAATTTTGCAGTACGGTCTTGCTTTTTTCCATTGCGGATTCCACATGATTAGATTGACCAATTGACAGAATAGAAGTTGAATCCTGATCTTGGAACTCGGATTCTGATTTCTTGATATCGAAGTGATGTTTCAATGCAAATTCCACTCCAGTATTCTTGGAGGGAGCATGTTCTAGTTGGTCATGGGAGTTGTATATGTGATGAAATACTTTAAATCAAAAATCCAACAAATTGTTGATTATTGGGAATCAGTAAACATATCCGACAGAGAGAATATCGCAGGAGTTGAGATTTTTTCTTTACCCGACAGAGAGAATATGCAAGAGTTGAGATTTTTTCTTTTTCTTTTTTACAGAGTAATTGTTGTTTGTTAATATTCAAGAGCTGGAATGGCCAGACGTATTTATTTTTAACTGTGCCACGTTTTAGCATTTTTGACATGAAATGTGTGTGGTAGAAAATTTGCTAATGTTAAGAGTGACAAGCATTTGGTAGAAAAATTATGATGGATACACGTAGATAATAATGTTAACAAATGATTATCAGTTTTTGAAATGAAATAATAAAATTATCCTCACATAAATTTCTTATGCCATTAGCTACCCATATTGAAACCAGTTTTTCTATATTATAGAAAATAAAAGGATTGATTGATACACGACATCAATAGTAAATATGAAGGAGAATCATGCTCAAATTATGAAAATCACACAAATTTCATCATTAATGTGCATGTTGAGACATAGAAAACTATATCATTAATTGAACTATGTCACTAAAATTGGTATATATCAAAAGTCAAAACGTACTTGAAGATTATATGATCTGAACTCAAGTAGTAAATAAAAGAAGTCTGTAAATATTTCAGTATTTTGGCCAAAATGTGTTAATATAAAAAATAAATTATACAAAATCACAAACCTAAGATACCTTATTATCCAAAATTCCCCACTTTTTAAATAATTACTAAAATTCTGGATTTTGTATTTTACTCTTGATACATATATGTAATTATCCCTAAATAAAAACCTACCTTACTTTTATTCCACAATTAATGCATGCAATCTATTTATCTTTGAAGATTTTTTTTTTTTCAAATATTTCATTCCCTAAAATCTCTCCCAAATTATCATCAATTGATACAATTTTAACATATGTTTATTTATAAATGTTTGATACATTTAACATATGTTTGACATATGTAAATTATTTATTTTGGTGTGATATTGGATTTTTAATGATTAGTGAGCAATTTTACAAAATGTGTATCATTGTGATACATCTGGAACCAGATGTATGATTGTGATACATCTGGAATCAGATTTATCATTTTCATGATTTGTGCCTAATTTACTCCCCGTAATAATTGAATTTGTTACTTCCTACCCAAAATTCCCCACCTTTTAAACAATTACTAAAATTCTGAATTTTGTATTTTACTCTTGATACATATAATAAACCTTATCCTACTTTTACTCCACAATTAATGCATGCAATCTATTTATCTTTAAAGATTTTTTTTCTAAATACTTCATCCCCTAAAATCTCTCTCAAATTATCATCAATTGATACAATTTTAACATATGTTTATTTATAAATATTTGATACATTTAAGTCTACGGGTGTACAAATCGAACCATTAAGTCAAACCGAACTGATGAATCAAACCAAACCGAGGAAAAAAAATCAACTTATGATTTGGTTTGATGTTGGAAAAAAAAAATCGATCATTCTTGATTTGGTTTGGTATTAGCAAAAATAAAACCAAACCGAATCCAAACAGAACCGACGTAATACATATATAATTTAAATGTTTTATATGTAAAAAAATATTACTTATAATCTACTTTTTAATTACTTTTACTACTTTTCTATATTCAGAAAATACATATATATTCTTGGGCTTTTAACTATAATATTTACTAAAAATTACACAAATACACAACTTATATTTCCAATATTACAAAAAATTCCAACTTCCTGAACATATTACAAAAATTCCAACATATACACAGAATGTTATGTATATGGTGTCTATGTTATGTATATTAATAGGGAGAGAGAGTAAAGTAATTAAAAAAGTGGGAGAGAGTGTAATTACTTCCAAAAGAATTGATATTTATGCTATTTATACTAATATTTATCCATTAATAACAAATTAATATAAAACCCAATATTAATATAAAAACCTATAATTCTTCAATTGCTTAACTTTACATTTTACTTTCCAAGTTTTCATATAGTTCTCATTATTTCCTCATCTTACTTTTCTCATTCTCCTCATTCGTCAAGTTTTGATTTAGGTTTGTTTCTCTTCTATCTCTTTTTTCTTGTGGAATTATGTTATAGTTAATTATTTTTTGGAGTTAAGTTTTTAATAAGTTGTCTCCAATTCTTCATTCTTCTGTATGCTCACATTTTATGTAAAGAAAACTTTCAGACAAGCTAATATGACTAGTGACTTAGAAATTGAACCACTGGGTATCCACATAATATTACTTTGAGAGATAGTAGTTTAGACGTCTTAATAATTTGCCAACTTAATTTTAATTGGAACTACTCTATGATCATTATTTTTTTTTATCTTCTTAGTGAAAATATTTAATTTTTTCTTCAATCACATTATAATTATAAAAAAATTGAGAAAAAACCGAAAAAACTGAAAAAAATCGATTATCGAAATATAAAAATTGATTGTATATTGGTTTGATTTGGTTTATAAATTTAGAAAACCGACATTATTGGTTTGGTTATATTTTAATGAAAAACCAAACCAACCCGACCTATGTACACCCCTACATTTAACATATGTTTGACATATATAAATTATTTATTTTGATGTGATATTGAATTTTTAATGATTAGTGAGCAATTTTACAAAATGTGTATGATGGTGATACATCTGGAACCAGATGTATGATTGTGATACATCTGGAACCAGATTTATCATTTTCATGATTTGTGCCTAATTTTACTACCCTTAATAATTGAACCTGTTACTTCCTAAAATAAAAATCTTTTCTGTTTTAAATGTATCACTAATTATATATATCACGTTATAACATATGTGTCACAAATTTAAAAATCCGGGATATGATGTAATTTAACAAATATTTAACTTTAAATTATTTATAAATATTTGATAAATTTAACATATGTTTGACATATGTAAATTATTTATTTTGGTGTAATATTGAATTTTTAATGATTAGTAAATAACTTTACAACATGTATCATTGTGATACATCTGGAACCAAATGTATCATTGTGATACATCTGAAACTAGATTTATCATTTTCTCAACCTGTGCCAAATTTTACTCCCCGTAATAATTGAATATGTTACTTCCTAAAATAAAAATCTTTTTTGTTTTAAATGTATCACTAATTATATGTACCACGTTATAACATATGTATCACAAATTTAAAATTCGGGATATGATGTAATTTAACAAATTATTGGAATAAAGTGTTATGACACTTAAATATTCAGAGATTTATGTAAGTTATCCTAATATAAAAAGGCTAAAAAGCTTTCTTTGAGAAAAGAGTGGCAGTGTCCGGATACTTCTAAGTTTATTATTTGGTAAAGATATTATTGAATGAAATTACATTTTTGTCTTTGATCGTCCTCAACTCACTCTTCTATATAGTAGAAAAATTTATTCAGGATGTATAGAAATTTAGTTAAGGTGTATGAAAGCAGATCTAGACGACAGTGTTGTAAAAAAAATATCTTTTTTACTACTAACTAAACTTCAGTCATCGTTTCAAAATTTTGAAATTTAATGATTTTTTAAATGAAGAATTGAGTTTCACATTATATGGGAAATAGTAACTATTGTATGGTCCTTCACACACAACCACCATGAATTTGTTTAATTTAATCATGAATGAAATTAACAAATAAATTACTATATTTTGGACCACTAATTAAATTTTAATATTGTCACAA
>NC_061115.1:10355994-10450679 GCF_002878395.1 Capsicum annuum
AACCAAAGAAAACTTAGGTTAAAATTTCATACAATTATTCAAAAATCATATAAAGACAATTTTTTTTTCACAAATAAGAGAATGACAGTGGAGATTTTGTCATGAAATTTTATTCCTAAATCTAATCATAAAGGCAAACACTTCTCACAAATCTGACGAAGGCAAAAAAGAAATATTAACCCATAAATATTGAAACTTTGAATTAAAAGGGACAAATTTTAAAAATTAGGTAAAAGAAACAATTTTTTTTAAAAAGATTTTAAAACATTTTTGCTTCAACAACTAAAGAAGTTGTCTCAAACTATAGAATCAAAGTTGTTCGACAACTTTGATAGTTATTGCGATAACTGATGCAGTTGTCGAACAACTGTTCTAATTGTTTAAGCGATTTTATCCTTTTTTTAACTTAATAATATTGTGGTACTCACTTGTCCTTTTTTTTTGAATTAAAGATTTGAGAGGGTCTTTCGTAGGGCTGTTCAAAACTGAACCATAACCGTTAACTCAACCGCAAAATTAGTTTATTGGCTAATTGGTAATGGCTTATCAGATTAATGGTTGGAGAACGGATCAAAATTTTACAATTAATGGCTTATTGGTGCGGAAATGGATTACTCAATTTTCTTATCGGGTAAATCGTTAACCCATTAAGAATTATTATAATTATATTTTTATCTTATAATTATATTTTTACCCTTAGATATATAAGTATCTTTTGTCAATCCAACATCTAAAACTCCATTTATTATTCTATTTTCTTAGTTTAAAAAATAACATGTCATTTCTTGTGACATCTAACCATAAAGTGCAGTTAGACTCCCTAAAATGTAAAGAAAATCTGACATTAATTCTTAAATTAAAACATAAATTATTCTTGACAACACAAAGGACCCAAATGTGTCCTTCACAAAGTTTGATACATAAACATAAAAATTCAAATAATATTAAAGTTTTAATTTTTTTCTGTCAATCCAGTATTTAAAAATATTTCTACATACATTTTAGGTCTAGAAGAAAAAACTTATTTGATTCGATGTTTTAACCTATTAAATAACTACACGAACAAAACTCAAGAAGCCTAAAAGATTGATAAATAGATCAATCATAGTATACAAACAATTTAGTCGGTGAAGAAACGGAGGAACTATCAATAATCACTCTGTAACACCCCGTATTCAAGTACATATATTGGCGTATTCAAGTACGTGTATTGGTCTTATTTATATGGAATTAATTTTATTTTATTTTATTTATACCGGAATTTGCCCGTCGATGGTTCCATACGAAGGTTATTGAATAAGCTTTCCAACGATATAAAGATTTCCAAAAACGGATAGGTTCCGGATATAATCGAGCACGTTCGAAACTATAAAACGGTGGCCGGGATATTGGGAATAGTAAATGTGCAGGAAAATTTCCTGCACACAAACTACTGAGGTCAGCCATTTTTTTGGGTCAAATTTGAACGATCATAACTCCCTTAATATAATGAACTGGGAGAGCTGCCACCTATAAAAAGAAATATATTTGAGTCTTCTTTCCAATGCAATTGGTTTCATCCAAATCCGACATCTGAGTAATGAGTTATACTCGTTTTACTTCAGCCTCTCAAAACAGATTTTTAGGGTCAACTTCAAATGATCATAACTCCTTGTACAGGACGAACTAAGTGTCCTACTTTATATTAAATGAAAGCCCTTTGAATTATCTTTCCAACGATACCAATTTCACCCAAATCCGATATCGGAGCAAAGAGTTATGGTCGATTTACTTTAGCCTATCAAAACAGTCCACCATGGACAGATTCGGATTTACTTAAATTTTAAGGGCAATATGGTCATTTTTCATCACCTCATGGACGAAAATTGGTCATTATATACATATACTTAGCCTCATATCCATCATTTATCATCCAAATTATTGAAGAATAAGAAACCCTAGCCTAAGTTCAACTCCAATTATCTTGTGATTCAACCGTAGAAAATCCAAATTGATTCCGTAGTTGTGTTCACCGTCTCGAGGGCTTCGAGAAGCACCCCTTATTTGTGCCAACAGGACTTCGAAATCAAAAGGGTCATTTTATGGTAAGGATGTAAATTATGTTGGTGTTATTTATATGGATATGTATATATATATATGCATGTGAGCATAAGAAGTATGTTATTTGATTGTTGTTGAAAGATGATTGGAAATGATGTTGGATTATTCTTGTGCATAGTTGGATTATGTTGAATTGTGAAGGGATTTGGTGTGATGATGTGGTATTGAAATGATGATTATATATATATACACACATAAACTAATTGTTCAAGTTGGTTTTTGGAATGCTTTGCAAATATTGGTTGTATGGAACTATGGAAGAGAATTGTGGTGTTGGGTTGCTAATACTAGATGCCAAACATTTCATTGTAGATAAGTGATTTGTAAAGGTGGGAAGTTGTGTTGAATTGGTATCCGAATCTACAATGAGGTATGTAAAGCATACTCTAACGATGTTTTTTGGCATGAAAACACCAATGTTCCATCAAGTAAGATTCCGAGGTTGTCCAAAAACATGTATTGTTCTACGTTACCAACGAAATTGTTTCCATTCTATAAAGTGTCAAAATGTTTCATTGATATACCGAAAGGCTCCTATTTCATTGTTGTGATATTGATGATTCCGAAACACATTGTTGATGTACCAATGAGTCTTTATTACATCGTTATTGTATAGAAAGTCTATTACTTGGTTCCTATTGATGTATCATTATTCCAAAGGTACTATATTGGCATGAATACTAACGTAATAATCTCAAAAGCTTTTGAACTAAGTTATTGGAAAGATCTCTTATGTGTGTTACTTGATGTACGTGTGGGTGGTAGCTCAGGGGCTTAAGCCTAGCATGGGCCGATCCCGATATTTGATATGATTACAGTTGTTATGTACTGGGGGCAGCCTAATGGTCACAGTACGGTACAGTATTGATTATTGTTAGGTGGTTGGAGGTTCGGGAGGAGGAGGTAATGGCGAATGATAATTGTAAAGAATGAAATGAACGAATGTATACCGTTCCACAAATGTGTTTGAATTCAAGAACCCAATTCAGATTAATGATAAGATAATGTACATGATCCTAAAAGTGTTTATGAAGTGTGGTTCACTTCTATTATGATTTATTCACTTGCGTCTGATTTTCTTGATCCCCATACCACATATGATTATTTACAGGTTTACATACTCAGTACATATTTCGTACTGACGTCCCTCACGGGGGACCTGTATTTCATGCTGCAGGGACAGGTGCTTCAGCTCATTCACAGCATAGATAGGAGCCAGGTCATACAACTATTGTTGGTGAGCTCCAGTTTGCTTCGGAGCTTTCCGAGTCGGTCCCTTATGTTTTGTTATTGTACAGGAGTCATGTGTGGGCAGGGGTTTGTCCCGACCCTAGTTATGTCATGTATATCCTAGAGGCTTTGTAGACATAAGGAAGGGTAAAGTCATGGAAGTTTATATAGTGATGTTATATTTGTATATGTGGTGGCCCCGACGGCCAAGTATTATATATATATATATATATTTGTGCGTGTTGTGCTGATATAGGTAATTAGACCCTTCTATATGCAATGAAGTGTTGTCCAAATTTTTGGTGACATGTAAGTGAAAGTACAAGTATTTGAACGGGTTCTCCCGAGCCTTCTCGGCTTCGGGTGCCAGTCCGGCCCGATGGAATTTTGGGGCGTGACATCGCTCGATATTTTATTCTCTCTTAAATTTATCCGTTACACCATCCGATAACCGTACATTAATTGCTAATCCGATACCAAACCAACCGTTATCTTATTGGGTGGCTAGCGGATTAGTATATTTAAAAACTGAGAACCAATAAGCCGAACCGCTAAGCATAATTATCCAACCGATCCAACCGATAAGCATCCCTAGTCTTTCGGCTTATTTTTCTCGTGAATGTATTTCAATCATCTAATTCAGAAATTAAGGTTCTATTTGGCGATGAAAATCGTAATTTTTCGAAATTAGAATTGAAATTATATTTGATCATGAATATAAATTAAATTTATTTTTAAAATTTTGTAAGAAAAGTATGATTATAAAATTTTAAAATTATATTTAAAATTTTTATGATCAAATACATTATAATTTTTTTCACTAAAATAAAATATTTTCTTTTTTTTTAAAATAAATTTCATGGTGAGACGGCTACTGAGAAAGAAAGAAAATTAACGGGGGGTTAAGAGAAAGAAAATTGTGAAAGAGGGAGGAGTTGGAGGGTCGTAGTGAAGGTGGGTAGGGAAGACCGATGTTTTATACTAATTATTTAAATATTCTTTTATATTCTAGATATTTTTTTTCGATTTTAATCAAGTGTTTGGTAGAAAATTTGGTGAAGTAAAAGGGCTCAGTTTACGATCTGAGTCAAATACAAAAGTCTCTACTCACCAAACAAATTCACCAACCAAATTCAAGAAACAAGAACGGAAAATGGCATCGTCTCTCCTTACCAAACAGTTTATCGGGGCTCCGTTTTCCAGCTTCGGGTCGGTTCAGCTACCATCCAAGTTTACCTCTTCCAATTTCCAAATCCCAGCTCACCGGTCACAGCACAAACGACTAGGTGAATCTTTCTGCCCTCCATCTGTTTGTTGAAATGTCTGAATGAACAACTTGAGGTTTATCGCTTCTGTTTCTTGTTTTTGTGTGAATTAAGAAATGGGGTTTTAAACTTTATTGCAGTTTTCTTGCTTTGATAACTGTGGTGTCCCAGTCGGCTTGCTCTTTTTTTTTTTTACTTGTTTTTGTGTGAATTAAGAAAGTGTGTTCTAAACTTTATTGTAATTTTCTTATTTTGATAACTTGTGGTGTCTGAGTCTTGCGTGTACTTTTTTTCTTGATTTTGTGTTAATTAAGAAATTGGGTTTTATACTTTATTACAATTTTCTTGTTTTGATAACTTGTGGTGTCCGAGTGAGCTTGCGTGCAATATTGTTTTTGTTTTTGTGTGAATTAAGAAAATGGGTTTCAAACTATATTACAATTTTCCTGTTTTGATAACTTGTGGTGTCAGAGTCGGCTTGCGTGCAATTTTTTTTCTTGTTTTTGTGTTAATTAAGAAAATAGGTTTTAAACTTTATTACAATTTTCTTGTTTTGATAACGGTGTCCGAGTCAACTTGCATGTATTTTTTTTTTTGTTTTTGTGCGAATTAAGAAATTTGGCTTTAAACTTTATTACAATTTTCCTGTTTTGATAACTGTGGTGTCCGAGTCAGCTTGCGTGTATTTTTTTTCTTGTTTTTGTGCGAATTAAGAAATTGGGTTTTAAACTTTACTTACAATTTTCTTGTGTTGATAACTGGGGTGTTTGAGTCGGCTTGCGTGCACTTTTTTTCTTGTTTTTGTGTGAATTAAGAAATTGGGTTTTAAACTTTACTTACAATTTTCTTGTATTGACTCCTTGATTAATTCCATGTGATACCTGTCCACCTCCCACTAGCAACGGGTATTAGGTAACACTATCCACTAAGGGTAATTTCAGTTGATATCTGTCCACCTTCCACTAGCAACAGATGTCGGGTAGTTCTGTTTTCTAACTTTATCCACTAAGGTTACGATATATAGAGTCACATGATGTTTGTTGTTCCTGTGAATTTAGTCGTCGTGCACAAAAGTTGGCCAGAACACCACGGTTATCAAAAAATAAAAATAAAAAGACTATCATATAATAAAATTTAGATAACAATTAACACAAGATTAATAAAGACTTGAAAGATCTTTTGTCTATAAGGTAAACAACAAACTCACCAACCAAATTCAAGAAAAAAGTGTAAGAAAAGAATGAGAATGGCATTGTCTCTGTTTAATCACAATATGATCATTAAAAGAAGAAAACAAAGTCTTTGACATTATTGTGATTAAACAGAGAAATAACAGTACGGTGCATGTTACTTGTCATTGTTACTAAAAATAGATTATCACAATACCTATCATTTTACAAAATTAGATATAATTAGTTGTTTGTTTCTACATTTGCCCTTGGTCATAAATATAGAGAGATAACAGTGCGGTGCAAAAGCGTGAGATATTAAATTGAAAGGAGTAATTAATAAGGGTAATTTAGTCAAATTACCGTTCTAATTAATGTTTTTCTTAAGGGTGTGTAAAGTAAAACATGACAAGTATTTCGAAACGAAGAACTGAAAGTTCAGGTTGCCAACCAAATGAACTACTAAGATTTCCGAGTCTTGGAAGTTGATGTCTGTTTCATACTGTTTTTTGTATCCCTGATCATTCCACCATATATGAAATCACCTTCATTTTTATTTTTTCCTTCACCGGAAATTTAACTGTGGTCACCTTTGATTTTCATTTCAAATTCATTACCTGGTACTCTCTCTGTCCCTTTTACTTATCCTCGATGCTAAAAATATATTTTTTCTTGTCACTTGGGCTCATTTGATTGGGAAACAAGGTCTCCTAGGATTATTGTCCCACCGTTGGTGTGAGATAAGAATAACACTACAATCCCGGGATAAGTTCTCCTACAATTTTATCCCAACCATAAATTGCATAAACTCATTTTAAAAGTAATCTTGGAATAAGTTATCCCTTATCCCTCATGCCAAATGAGCCCTTAGTATAACAAGAGGAAAACAATGTTTCTTTCCATGTTTTGACCTCGACATTAATTAGTCGTTATCCAAATTATTTTCCAAGGCCTAAGACTAAACTTCAATGTATATGGATTATGTGAAACTACTCATATCAATTATCGTTTCTTAAGGGGCATTAAAATCCAAAGTGGACAAGTAATACTGAATGTAGGGAATATATGGTTCTGTCAATGTTCTCAAATATTTTCCATTCTCTACAAAATATTGTACTTTTTCTAA
This sequence comes from Capsicum annuum, assembly GCF_002878395.1. Classification (NCBI taxonomy): domain Eukaryota; kingdom Viridiplantae; phylum Streptophyta; class Magnoliopsida; order Solanales; family Solanaceae; genus Capsicum; species Capsicum annuum. The sequence goes on from NC_061115.1 coordinate 10,362,885, forward strand.
CAAAAAAGTGTTGCTAAGCAAATTGAGAACAAAAAGTTACAATTTTCAAGGGGAAATAAAGACTTCGTGGCTTGAAAATGAACTAATGAACGCCTCCTCGTCCATCTGAGTGGTTTATTTTTGAGTACTAGAATGGATTGACAACTTATTTATCTGCCTTTGTACTTGCAGAGATACAGGCTGCCGGTAGTACATATGGAAATTATTTCCGCATTACTACGTTTGGAGAATCTCACGGTGGTGGTGTTGGTTGTATAATTGATGGATGCCCCCCTCGACTCCCACTCTCAGAGTCAGATATGCAAGTGGAACTTGACAGGCGGTATTTACTTGTTCTGGGCTTTCCTTTTGTGGGTTGACATGAACAGCATCAGTGAAGATGTTGTGTTCTATTAGATTGAAGTCCTTTAAATTCTTGGTCTTTTATCATTTCTTCTGTCTGTTTCAAGTATAAGCTCATTGTTGACAGCTCCATCTCTGCTAATTGATGGAGTAATTCATTAGGATACTTCGGATTATTTTGGCCAAATTTGAATTTCATACGAAACTTTCCATTCAGGAGGCCAGGTCAAAGCCGAATTACCACACCAAGAAAAGAGACTGATACTTGCAAAATATCATCAGGCACTGCCGATGGTTAGTCCTCTGTTAAAGCTTCTTCTGGCCTGTGCCACTTCCTTTGCCCTACTTTTAAAGGATTTAGCCTCTATCCATGTTTAACTTATAGGTTTGACTACGGGATCTCCAATCAAAGTTGAAGTACCCAACACTGACCAGAGAGGAAATGTAAGTATGCTATTATTGTTCTGAAATATTAGAGAGAAAGTGAAACAAGAATTTACTTTTTACATTGATCTATATGTTTTATTACTCCACTTTGCACTTATTTCACGAAACAGGCCGAACTTGTTTTACTAGCTTGATGCTAAAAGTACACAATATCTAATCTGTCAGAAAAATCTAGTGTGTTAACCTTGTGCCATTGTGCATAGAAAGTTAAATTAAGGTTAGGTAAGTGGAGTGTTTCCAAGAACATGATAACTTCACATCCTTGGTATGTCAAATTTATTGTCTTTAAGGGCATAGAATAGTGACATTCTTAGCACTATTGACTGTGAGGATTAGTATCACTCATCATTCTTTCAGAGGCTGAAATTATGCATGAACAAAACTTCAAATTGATTCATCAAAAAATTGGTGAACTGTGGTTGTGCTTTTACGAACCATATGTATTGTCAAACTCAAAACAAGTGAAATGAGCTATTCAGAGCAGAGCATTACATCCTGATAATTTAGGAATAGCTTTGATGTGAAAACGAGAAACATGTCAGCCTAATCTGAGACTCGTGATTGGAGATGTTATGATAAGTATGCGTTCTTTTCATTTTTTTTGTGTCAAAATATGTGGTCTCCTGGTGTTTGACAGATTTCTTCATTTACTGTTGGATTTCCAGGACTATAGTGAAATGTCCCTTGCGTATAGGCCATCTCATGCTGATGCAACTTATGACTTCAAGTATGGAGTTAGATCAGTACAGGTAATGTCGAAGAGGAGCTCATTTATCATAACAAAGTTTTGCAGCTTGGTGATAAGCAATTCTCTGTAGTTATGCTTTGTCTTGTGTCCTTACTAGTGTTAGTGGAATGAGCAGGGGGGTGGTAGATCTTCAGCAAGAGAAACCATAGGGAGAGTCGCTGCTGGAGCTGTTGCCAAGAAAATTCTCAAACTTTATTCAGGAACTGAGGTGAGGTACTTTATTTTTGTAGATTTTCTAATGTCATTTCTGAGTGCTATCTTTGTATCATTAGATAAATTGGTATCTGGAACCTCTCTCTGGTGGTGGGACTGAAAAGAGCTCCCCTTAAGTGTTGCACGGATGTTAAAGGCATATAAATTTTTCAAATCCTTCCTCTACCCCATTTTTTCTTCAGAAACTAAACACTAAGAACTGTAGATCCATTTCTTTGGGCTCCATTATGAAGAAATAAAATTCCATCATATCATAAGAGTTATGTTATGTTCTTGATGAACATACTGCTTAAACATCTGGAGAATGTAAATTAGATTTCTAAGTTAATTATGAAGAACTAAGGTGGGTTATTATCATATGATTGTGATTTACTAGAGGCTTTTTGGTAGGCCTGACAAACTTACTTCCTGTATTTTGTCTTCTCTTGTAAGATTTCAGAAGCACCCATCTGTATACTTAATGTAAGACACATACTTCTTGTTCCGAAGAACCTGAAACTTCTAACTATTGCAAAAAACGGTGTATCTTATGTATTTCTGGCGAAAAGTAGTCATTCTGACGCTTGTTGCTAGAGAATTATTACAGTAGTTGCATATACTTATATCTTCATTGTTTGTCGCTTTATTGTGGATGCTTCTTCTACTTCTCTTTTTTTTTTTGGCTTTTTCTAAAGAAATGTAACTTTTAGTTCGATATTCTGTTCTGCAGATCCTTGCTTATGTTTCGCAAGTTCATAATGTTGTACTTCCAGAGGATTTGGTTGATAACCAGACTGTGACCCTAGAGCAGGTATATTTCACATAGAACTATATATCTATTTCTCAAAAAAAAATTCATAACCGTGGTGACCGGACAAAAATAAGCAGCTGTGTGGTCTAAAAAACAGGCATGGGATTGATAGAAAATATATAGGGAGAATTTCATGTAGATCGGGGAAGATTTATGATAGTGTTGGGACTCGCTGGAAGGAATTGATATATCACTTGCCAATCTTTTTTTCCCTATAATTATAACTTACCCTGATAGAGATCACTTGCCAATCTTGTTGAGCCCTATTGGAGAAAGTAATATATAGTTAAATTTTGTTTCTGTTTGTCTATTTCTGCAAGTTGCTGTTCAAAGATACTTATAGCTTTGTTATAAGGAAAATAATGAAGTTTTTATGCCAGATTGAAAGCAATATTGTTCGATGCCCAAACCCGGAGTATGCAGAAAAGATGATTGCTGCCATTGATTATGTACGAGTGAGAGGGGATTCTGTTGGTGGTGTTGTAACTTGTATTGTTAGAAATGTTCCGCGAGTAAGTGCGCTCTCTCTCTCTCTCTCTCTCTCTCTCTCTCTCTCTCTCTCTTTATGTGGGTGTGTTTGGTAGTTATTTTGCATGTCTTTGGTGCTGCTGAGACCTTCACATGAAAGTTTGGTGTTAATTACTAGGGTCTTGGTACACCAGTCTTTGATAAACTTGAAGCTGAGTTGGCTAAAGCTTGCATGTCATTACCAGCAACAAAGGGTTTTGAGTTTGGAAGTGGCTTTGCAGGTACAGAATCTTCATACTATGGAATTTTTTTCTTTATTCTCATGTGTTTGGATGATAACAAACTCCCAAGTCACAACAGATTAGACAGGTGTTATCATCTATATAGCATGGGTAGGGATACAGGTTTTGAAGGGGAACCTTAGAGTAACTGGTAAAGTTGTTGGGTTCAAGCCTTGGAAACAGCCTTCGGCAGAAATGCAAGGTAAGGCTGCACAATACACCCTTGTAGTGGGGCCCTTCCCTGGACCCTACGCATAGCGGGGGTTTTAGTGCACCGGGCTGCCCTTTTTCTTAGGGATACAGGTTTTGAAATGGGAACCTGTTCAATGAAAATATGAACCAGGTATTATATAATTTTCCGTTATATCACTTCCTCTAAAGAAGTTTAAGTATTCAAAACTAGTACTAAAATAATTACAAAACTGCCCAGTAATGTGAGTTAAGTGTGAAACACGATAGTCCAAATCTAGTTCAGCATTTCATAAAATGGAAGAAGAATCAATCTTAACAGTTTTACTACCTCTAATGTGAAGCTCTGATGACCCAAGCTTCCGTCTTCTGTTAAAAGATGCTGCTTTGAACTCTTTGATTTCCTCTCCTACCGTGTCAGAAAATCTGATCCTCTCCCCAAAAAATTAAAAAATTTCTGACCTCCTTGCTTCTTCTTGGAACTCTTGATCGCAGTATCTCCTTGAATGCTTTGGTCTTTTTTTGCCTTAATTAATTCCTGTTGTTGCTTAGGTACTGACCCCCTTTTAAATTGTATTTCACCCGTGACAAGCATGATAACAGCAAGCAGCCTAAAATAATTGCATCATAAATTTTGATGCTAATCTGCTGGAATGCTTTCAAGAATAACTGCAGGTCTATATTCACTAGATTATCTCCCTCAAATAAAGCCCAAAATGTCTTTTGATCAAAGCTGTATTCTTGTATCTTTTCATGCTTATTACAGCTTGTTTTGGTTTCTAGGTGACGTATGAAATGCTAATGTTCCCAGCTTGAAGTAGATGGGAAAGATAACAGAAAGACCTGGCTTCGGACTACCAAAAGTGTTTAGGTGCTTAAGTGTGGGTCATTGAGTTTAGTTCTAGGCTGTGGTTGGTCCAGGGGGTGTCAGTTACTTTTCTGGCGATTTAAGGATACTAAACAAGTAATGCTAAGTATTTCTAGTTGATTTACCCTCAATTATGGCGTGGTTGGTTAGAATCGTAAATAAGTTGACCGATTTAGTTTTGAGCCATACTTCGTTCATTAGAGGTCTAGACAACTTCTCTGAAATGAAAAAAGGGTCGTCATCCTATTTCATTTTTTTTTTTGGAAGGATGCTTACATGTTAATATCTTTGATAAATCTCATGTTCTATTTTGTATCTGGTGAAAAACACAGGTACATTCATGACCGGCAGTGAGCATAATGATGAGTTCATTATGGATGAACATGACAGAATCAGGACAAGAACCAATAGATCTGGAGGTATCCAGGTACACTCAGCAATATTCATTTGTGTATATCTTATTGAAATGGATAGACAATTCCATTTCTTTTTCAAGTTTAGTTATGTGTTTCATGTATTTTACAGGGAGGCATATCAAATGGAGAAATTATCAATATGAGAATAGCTTTCAAGCCAACTTCTACAATTGCGGTGAGTCCTGGTCTCTGTTTCATTATAGGATGTTATGAGTTAGTTTTCTTCTTTGTTACAAGAATGCCGCTTTGACAATTGATTAGTTTCTGACCTATGTCGCTTGGACTCTTTCAAAAATGTCGGCAGATGCATGTCGGATTCTCTAAAAGTAGTGTATTTTTGGAGAATCCGACACGGGTGCGGCATCAAAAGTGAAGAGATTCTGACTAGGTTATATACTTTGTGAAACTCTATGAAATACCTCTTAATTATGTTAATCGTTATGCAGAGGAAGCAACAGACTGTAAGTAGGGATAAACATGAGACTGAACTCATTGCTCGTGGTCGCCATGATCCTTGTGTAGTTCCACGAGGTTTGTATGCCTCACTTTGTTTGACTATTACTCAAATTCGCTAGTACCTTCCATTCCTTGTACAACACCACTTGAAAGTGAACGGACATCTGATGTCTTGGTGCTACAGCTGTTCCAATGGTTGAAGCAATGGTCGCCCTGGTGCTCGTGGATCAGTTGATGGCTCAATATGCACAATGTATGCTGTTCCCAATCAATCCTGCATTACAGGAACCTTTGCAATTGTCAACAACTGAATCAGCTGAAATTACCCTTTAAAAGGAGCGGATCAGTGTGCGTCCTCTCACTACATGGTTTCTCACGTTTCTGGCATTTTGTTTGAAGTGTGTAATTTTTTGTAGTTCCCAATGCCTTAAAGAGTTATACAGTCGAGTGGAGATAGGTATACAGCTTTTGTTGCTGGATCTCACACCAGCATATGGAAAGCTGAGTGCAACTACAGAACGCGTGAATTTTATGTTGTATTATTGTGCGTGTATATTTCTACACGTTTTTCTGAGTATAACTATGAACGTAAAAGTGACAATATTGATATTTGCTACTCTAGGGAAGGCCTCCTTGACGCTCTTGTACCAATTACTTCAATTAAATGTTGGAATTGATCATCTTTTATACTTAACTAGTTCTTGTTATTTTTTTCCTTCATGACATTTATTGAGGAACTGCATATTGACTTGAGAATTTTTGCTTGAGTCTGATTTGCTTTTTTCCTGATCTTTTAGGTTAGAATTCACAGGAGTGTATGGTTAAAAATACACTTAAAAGTATCTCGATTTTTTGGATTTCATACTGAACAGTCATGTGTGTGAGTTTTCTATTTGAACTATCAAGACACACCACAACTATCAATTACTTACTTTTTTTTTCTTGGCCGCCTCACATATATAAAAAACGAGTGTCTATCGTAGAGATGCAAATGTAATGATCGCCATCGCATGTGTGGTCGTGCAAAATTGAATATGATTACAAATGATTCAAATTAAAACATTTGAGATGATATCAACACGCCCTACAAGAACTTGCAAATTCATCGATTTAGTAGGTTGGAAGCTAGGATGACTAAAAGTGTTAAAATAAGAAGAGATTAATAGTCATATGAATGAGGTCTAGAGAGAGTAAGATGTACGCAAACCTCATAAATAAGATCTGGAGAGGGAAAGATGCACGCAAACCTCATAAATGAGGTCTGGAGGGGGTACAATGCACGCAAACCTTGCTCCAACTTTGGGCATAGAACAATAGTGATACAAGCCAAATTGGCTCCACTCTTTTGGGATCAAACCTTAGGACCCACAACTTGATCATCCTAGGGAAGTACATACATGATTGGAAGATACCTTTGATGAAGTCATCCGAGGGAGTAATGAGCAACATCGCATTCGGCTAATAGCTTGGGCCCCGGGAGAGCATAGGGGCCAATATAGGGCCAATTAGCATTGTGTTTGGCTCTTGGGTCACTTTTGGGCCCAAGTTGCATTTAGGGTCACTTTTGGACCCAAGTTGTAATAAGTGCCCTTTGGACTATAAATAGCTTGGACTTTAGGGTAGTTGATGAATGATGATTTTGAATGTAAGTTGACACTTGAAGAGTGTTTTTATTGAACTTGTTGGGAGCTTATTGGTTGTTTAGAAACGTGGGTTGCTCAGGATTTCATTCCCGTGAGGTCTACGTAAGAGGTTGGTGTTTATTGGTAATCGATAGGAAGATCTTAGTTTAATATACCCTTCGGTTGTCCTCTCTTTATCAATTTGTATCAATCTATCTGTCCTTTACTTTATTTTCTCGTTTTCCATTGTTTCCTTTGTTTTCGTGTCTTTTCCGTTTTCGTATTTTACTCTCGTATCAAACAGGGACAGGACAGATAATAGACACTAACATTTCAATTCTTAATTATAAGTAACAACAAATTGTCTAATTCAGTTAAGAACAGCATGGTCTAATTTAGTTTTCAATGTGCTCATGGGCTCTTGTAGGGTGGGATTAATAGGAAAGAGCATGCATTGAGCATATTGTGCCATTAGTTGATCAACAAGCACCATAGCTACCATGGCCTCCACAACTGGAACAGCTGCAACACCAAAGATATTGTGACATTAGTTAAACAAGAACCATACTAATTGATCAGTGCAAACATTAGGTGGGTCCAGAATTTTGATACGATGGGTTCAATCTTTATGTTCTTATCACTGACTTATTACACTTACAAAATTATCGATTCAGTGTACTACTACGATAATAACAGATCCAGTACAATCTCACAAGTGGGGTCTGGAAAGGGTAAGATGTACGCAGATTTTACCTCTAGCACTATAGGGTAGACATGTTTCCAATAGATCCTCGGCTTAAAAGAAAAGAATTCTACATTTTATGAAAAATTGAGTTGTGTAGTATAACAACACACTTTATGAAAAATTCTGCGTCCGCCACTGTGCCGAGAGACATAATTTGAAAACTTACCTCGTGGGGCAACACATGGTTCTTGGCGGCCAGGAAATATGAGTTCTGTCTCATGTTTGTCCCTAGTCACTGTTTTCTGCTTCTTCTGCATAAGCATGAAAACAAAGTATGACAACCTTTTTATATAGGAATAAGGCACAAGTACCTCCTAACTATGTCCGAAATTCTAGTGATATATCTAAACTTTACAGGGTCTTACTACCGCTAAACTCATTTTTTTATATTTTTGTGCTCCTTTTGTGCTGACGTGGATGTCAAGTAGCAGAATGTTTTGTGCTCCTTCTGTGTTGACTTGGCAGCCACTTCAGCACAAAAGGAGAAGAAAAAATGAGTTTAAGAGGGTAGTAGGCCCCCCGTAAAGTTTAGGTGTGTCACTGGAATTTCGAGTGTAGTTTGGGGTACTTCTGCCTTATCTCTTTTATATAACTAAATGAGAAAATAACCAATTACTCCCCTAAACTATATCCAAAAAGGCTATGACACACCCAACTTAAAGGGTCCTATTACCCCTGAACTATTTAAAAGTGTAATTTTGATACCCTTAGTGCCTATGTGGCATATACGTAGCACACACGTGTGCCTACATGGACACTTCAGTTTGTTGTGTCACGTATGTGTCATGTAGGCACTAAGGGTGTCAAAATTGCACTTTTAAATAAGTCAGGGGTAATAGGACCCCCTTTAAGTTGAGGTGTGTCATAGCCTTTTTGGGTATAGTTCAGGAGGTAATTGGGTATTATCTCTAACTAAATTAAAGTAATTAAACTCTACCGATTATAACAGTAAAGTTGCTAAACTTTACCCGCTATAATAGTAAAGTCATGAAACTATTTGTTGCTTCATATTCTGTCGCTAGACCAAGAACACACTCTGTTAATTGGTTCCCAAGTCGTATTTCTTATATGTTTATTGGATTTATCAATTCAAATACAGGATCTGCGCAAAAGTTATTGAGTTTTTCGGGAACTCTATTTCCGATGTACCTAGATCCACCCTTCTTCGTTTTCCTATTCCTAGGTTTGTAAAGTCTCCCTCATCATATACCCTAAATACACCCTTGATTACCAGTAATGTGACAAATGATAGGTTTATGACTTTTAGTATTATGGTGGGTGACTTCAGTTACTTGAATGTAACAAACTAGTTTTGCAATTTTATTTTTAGTATAGTGAAGTTAATGATCGTGAAAAGGGAGCCTTGGAGTAACAGGTAAATTCGCTTTCATGTGACCAGAAGGTCAAAGCCTTGGAAACAGTTTCCTACAAAAATGCATGGCTGCGCATAATAGATCCTTGTGGTCGGGCCCTTCCCCAGACCCTGCGTATAACAGGAGCTTTAGTGCATTGGGCTGCCCTTTTAGTTAAGTTAATGATCTTACGCGACGGCTACAAGAATAAAAAGGAAAAGAAAGACAAAATACGAACATTGATTGTTGGTGTTGGCTTGAAAGCTATTTTCATGCTAATAATCTCTCCATTAGATATTCCACCCTGTACATAAAAGAGCACCGAAGTTAATTTCACGTATGATCACTAAACTTTATCCATAACAACGATAAAAGAACAAAACTAACTAAACTGTAAATCCACAACAGTAAAATCAAACTTAACATTACAATAGTAAGAAGAGTCACAAACTTCTTTTTTCGCTTTAGAATAACTGAACTTTACCTACTGTAACTGTAAAGTCGCTAAATTTTACCTAGTATAACGACAATGCTACCCATCGAGCTGACTTCAGTTGTTGTCGTGGTAAAATTTGTGTCGTTATTGTTATAGTAGATAAAGTCCAGTTACTTTAAAGTGACAAAAAACAATTTTATGACGCGATGGTAATCCCTCGGCTGCATGTATACTGAACCTGAATTCCACCAGACCGGTTAGTTTTCGTCCTGATTCTGCCATTCTCATCAATATAGAACTCATCGTTATGCTCGCTACCAATCATACAAGATCCTACAGAGTATGTAAATTTATCGATTTTAGGTGGACATAGATGAGGAAAAAAAAAAAGGGCAGCCCGGTGCACTAAGGCTATCGCAGGGCTAGAAAGGGCCCGACCACAAGGATCTCTTGTACGCAGCCTCACCTTACATTTCTGTAAGGGGCTATTTCCAAGGCTTGAACCCGTGACCTCCTGGTCACATGGCAGTAACTTTACCAACTACTCTAAGAAAAAACTAGACATAGACATAGATGTCCTCACATGGACATAGATGAGAGGGAAAGAAAAAAATTGAAAACTTGCTAAATCCAGAAATCAATATTTGTTCACTCAAAAGTGAGAATAAATTTCTAATGGCTATGCAAAGTCAAATTAATTTTTCTCTCTGTCTCAGTTTATGTGACACTTTTTAGCTTCTCGAGATTCAAATTATGTGAACTTTGACTGATATCATCGTATTGACGTAAGGAATTGCATCCTTTATGATACTTGCCGTGTAGTTTTTGAATATCTAGAAGAGGGACCTTGGAGTAACTGGTAAAGTTGTTATCTTGTGGACCAGGAGGTCACGGGTTCAAGCTTAGGAAACAGCCTCTAGCGGAAATGCAAGGTAAGACTGCGTATAATACACCCTTGTGGTGGGGCCCTTTCCCGAACTCTGTGCATAACGGGAGCTTTAGTACACCGGGCTACCTTTTTTTAGTTTTTGAATATCTAAAGGTTGATCTAATCCTATGTAGTTTCGAAGATTAATCAAATTGACTCTCGATGAACAAGAAGTGTCATATAAATTGGGGGGACGGAAGGAGTTCCAAACTAGGAAGTTACCTGCAAATCCACTACCAAACTCAAATCCTATACTTGCTGGCACTGACACAACAGCTTTAGCTAGGTCAGCTGAAAGTTTATCAAAAACTGGCGAACCAAGACCCTAAACAAACAAAAATGAGCAAACTGAAGTATTTTACATGAACCACGTTAAAACTTCGTGCTTGGTACGAAGAAAGTCATTGTTTAAAGAAACATTTTCCATGAAAAACGTCATTTTCTAGTGTTCGGTATGACATAAGTCATTTTTCGAAGAATACACTTTCCATCGAAGGAGGGAAAATGACTTCTTCCTTTACGACTATCTTACCTATAACGCCACTTCATACTACGTGCTCCAACTAACATTCATATGAATCTTTACGAAAAATAGTTTTAACTAAACATCAGATGATATGTTCAATAGAAAATGACTTCAGTCATACCAAACACACTCTACGTACTTCTCTGGTTTTTCTTATTTAGAGTTGAGAAGGTGACCGGAGGAGAGCTTACCCGAGGCACATTTCTGACAATGCAAGTAACAATACCTCCTGCGGAATCTCCACTCTCTCGTACAGCATCAATGGCAGCAATCATTTTTTCTGCATACTCTGGATTTGGGCATCTCACAATATTACTCTCTACCTGACAATATTTACACTTGAGAAACTAATTTGATCAACAAAAAGCATCAAGGTGTAACCAATGAATACAACAAAAGTCGCCTTTCAAACAAAGGCGAAGCCAGGAATTGAACTATTGTTTTTTCGCGAGTTTCACACCTCAACTATCGGTGGTTCCCTTTTCCTGCCTGAATTATCATCATCTATGTATTAAAACACACCCCAACTATCAGTTGTTCCATTTTCCTACCTGAACTATCAGTCTATCACCATCGCTCAGGTAGGAAAGGGTACCAACATTTAATTTTGGTGTGTTTTAATACATAGATGGTGATGGCTCGGGTGGGGGAAATGGAACAACTAATAGTCTGGCTATGAAACTCGCGAAAAAAAAAGATAGTTCACATATGTTTTCGACCATTAACTCAAAATAAAATGTGTCGAAGCTTGTGGACCTGATCAAGCGTTAGTGTATCATAATCAACTAAATCTTCAGGAAGCACTACTTTGTGAACTCGAGAAGTATAAGCAAGAACCTGCAATTCAAAACATGATGTGCAGGTAGTTATAGGTCATGTAAATATGTGGTGATACATCATTTATCATACTCACCGTTGTTTCAATTTGTTTGTCTGATTTTGACTTGATATGAGGCTTAAGAAAGTATAAAACACTAATCTTGCGATCTTAAACTTTAATCTTATGGTTTTAAACATGGCACGTAAAAGGAAAAGAGGATATTCTTTTTGAAATGGACTAAAGAGGGAAGTAAGACAAACAAATGAGATAAGCATCTAGTACCCCCTTGAACTATGACCAAATTTGCTACGACACACTCCAACTTCGCGGGTGCCCACACCCCTGAACTAAATTTTAGCATATTTTTGTCAAGTTTTTAGCTGATGCAGCACATAGCAGTTCTTCACACGCCTTAGGTGTTTAACTTCATGCAAGGTGCCACATCAGCACAAAAGAGTGACAAAAGTATGCTAAAATTGATTTTAGGGGTAATAGGACCCCGTGAAGCTGGAGTGTGTCGTAGTAACTTTGGCCATAGTTCAGGAGGGTACTGGATGCTTATCTCCAAACAAATTGAAACGAAGGACGAACCATATTACCTCAGTACCAGAAAATTGCTTCAGAATTTTCTTAGCAATTGCTCCAGCAGCAACTCTCCCAATTGTTTCTCTGGCAGAAGATCTGCCTCCACCCTGTGTTTCCCATTAACAACATGAGACAATCCCACAAGAACAACTACAACCTATGTTGCTCGGATTCTTCAAACGTGCTGACGAGTGCGTGTCAGATCTTCCAAAAATAGTGTATTTTTTAAGGATCCGACACGGGTGCGGCAACTTTTTTGGAGAGTCCGAGCAACTTAGACTACAACAATGACATACCAGTGGGGTCTAGGGATGGTAAAGTGTACGCAGATAGACTGTTACCAAAAGACCATTTAAACAATTGTAAATAATTTGAGTTCATCACCTCTATAGATCTCAAGCCATATTTGAAGTCATAAGTTGCATCTGCATGTGAAGGTCTATAAACTTTTGACATTTCACTATAGTCCTGAGAAATCCAAGAATGAGTCAATTTTTATTTCAGTTAAAATCTTGTAAGTACAATCAAACCTCTCTATAACAACGTCGTTTGTCCTGATATCTTTTGGCTTCCATAGTGAAATGTTGTTATAGAGAACATATAATTCAACATATAACATGAAACATCGATTCTAAAAAGAACTTGGCCATTATAATAAAATGTTGGTATAAAAAATGATTGTTATTGAAAGATCTAACGGTATTGAACCAATATATTTCAGTATATAAAAAATGTAGATTAATCAATTTACTTACACTCCCTCTTGTATTTGTGTTGAACACCTCTACTTTAATAGGTGATCCTGTAGTTAGCCCTACATTTAATACAAAAAAGTTAAATCAAACATTAGTAATATCAAACCTTATAGTCTAGTGGTATCGATGTGAGTCTTAAAAAAAAAAAAAATCTTTTTTCAAAAAATAAGTAATTTCTTGTGTTTGATTGCCTAAAAATATTTTCCTAGAAAGTGTATCATTACTTTAACTGACATTTAAACATTATTATCAATATCAAAAAAAAAAAAAGGCAGACCGGTTGCATTCCTCATTGACACCTCACGTCGCATGAGTCTGGCCAGCCCAAAAGGGCCGGTCAGGTCCAAGGCGAGCGCGGTCTTCAGATTATCAATATCAAATATACTGAAAAGATCTCATCAAAACACTATCCCCATTGTTGATATTGATACAAGTCTTTAGTATATGCTCTTTTTTTGGAAAGTATTTTCTGCTCTCCAGCCAAACACTGGAATATTTTGCGAAAAAATATTTTTCAAAACATTTCCTCGTACCATAATACAACCTAAGAAGTTGTATCTAACCATCAGTAATTCCAGAAGATATTTGGCATGCATCTGCTTCTTCTCTTGGAGTGGTGCCTTTGTTTTGACCTGGCCTCCTAAGTGCAACAATAGCATGGATCCATATAGTTAGTTACAGTTGGACCTTTCACAAATATTAGCCTTTTTGATCAACAACAACAACATATATATGCATAGTGTAGCTATATATATGTGTGGGTTTGGAGAGGGTCGTGTTTAGCAGACCTTACACCCAGAGGCGGAGCCAGGATTTTGGCTTAGGGGTTTAAAATCGGAAGAAAAACTCACCGATGGAGGTTCAACATCTATAAGATGTACATAAAAATCCTTTTAATCTTGTATTAATGGTATAATTTTTCGTCGAAGGAGGTTAGGACGAACCCTCTATTGCTAGGTTGGCTCTGCCGCTTACACGGAGGTAGAAAGGTTGTTTTTGATACACTCTCGGCCTGTCTAGCCAAAAGTGTAAAATCAATTGCTATAATACATAAATAAGACCTTTAACTTGGCTTTAATTTTCATATATGCTCTCCAACTTTGGGTGCATACAAGTAGACACTTAAACTTGTATAAAGTTGAACAAGTAGACATGTGTGTCCTATGTAGCATCCTACGTGGCAATTCATATCCTGCATGTATTATGCCACATAAGACGCTTGTGTCTACTTGCTCAACTTTATATAAATTTAAATGTTTACTTGTATACACCCAAATTGCGGGTCATATATGTGAACCGAGGCCCTTTAAAGGGCATGCTTATATATTATGTCTTATTCTTTGGTTTCCTTATCCAATGTGAGAATCTTGGAATTCTTTGATACCTATCTTAGAAAGTGTTTTTCAAAACGAACTTTTGATGGGAAGCAGTTGTTAGATGGATAGATTTAGAAAATACTTTTTAGCTACAATTAGTGTTTGATTAAGTTTTTAAAAAGTGATTTTAAATGTATTTTTTTCAAACGTAACTTTTCAAAATGCACTTTTGGAGAAAAATTGTTCTTTTTTTTTGGTTTCTAAAAAGTTTGATAAGACACCTTATTTTCTTAAAATAAGCACTTCTCAAAGAAAAGGAATTACCACTTTTGGCCTTCCAAAAAAACTTGGCAAAATAGAGTACTAATTTTAATCATTGTGATTAGGGGTGGGCATGGTATGATATGATACGATATTTAAATCTTTGGTATAGTAATTTAGGTATTTAATTTTTAAAAATATATACCATCACCATACCAAATTAATATGGTTCGATTTTTTGAAATTCGATTTTGGTATTTTACGATATGGTAAATCGACAACCATGGTTTGTTCAACTTTGACCATATATATTCATATAATAGAATATTATGACTTCGACTTTTCGAGAAAAAATTCGTTTGCATCATACTAACACATTGCACATGTAGAAATATACGTTCAAAAGAAAGTACAAACAACTCCTCGATCAATTACATTAAAAAAAATATTTTAATCAAGATAGAATAGTCAAAGTTTCATCGTCTAAATATTTAATTACATACTAACACTAGGTTGTATATTTGTTAGTTTAATAATAATATATTATTATTTATGTAACTATATATTTCAGTATGATATTCGATATTTTGATATGTTATTTGTAAATACCAAATATAGTACTGAATACTAAAAAAATTTAAAATGTATATCAAACACCATAACATAAGAGGTTATTTTTGTTTATCTATGACTAAACTTAATGGACCAAAACTATTTTAAGTGAATAATTATAGACTATATTGAGCATACCCTCAAACATAAAGGACCAATTTGTCATTTACTCTACTAAATGACCACACACATTACTTCTATTGAACTTCACTTAAATCCTTTTTCTTTTGAATAACTTAACAAATCCTCCTCCTTTTTCCTCTATAATTCAACATTTTCAAGATTATTAACAACAAAATCAAAGTATTATTTCCAGATCTACTACTATAATTCAACCTTCCAATTCAGGTAATTCATTAATCTCCTCTTTAATTTTCATTTTGCTATTTCCAAATTGCCCTATACCAAAATGCACATTCACTGTTTGATGAAATTTCTCAATGAAATTTACTAAAGTGTGAACTGGAAATTAAGTCGGGGACTTTCAGAAACAACTTTTCGATCTCCACGAGATGGTGGTAAGTCTCTGTACATGATGTTGTTGTAGTAGTAACTATAAGTTTTCCTTTTCCCAAATTGCCCCTATACCAAAGTGCACATAAACTGTTTGATGAAATGGCTCAATGAAATTTTCCGAAGTGTGAACTGGAAAATAAGTCGGGTCTATCGAAAACAGCCTCTCGACCACCAGGAGGTAGTGATAAGGTCTACGTATACTCTGTCCTCGTAGAATTTTTCTGGGTATGTTGTTGTTGTAACTTGGAAAAATGAGTTGAGGATCTTTCGGAAACAACCTCTAGACCCCCACGAGATAGTGGTAAGGTCTATGTACACTCTATCCTCATGGGGTTTCATTGGGTATGTTGTTGTACTAGAACAATGTGTCGGGGATCTTTCAGAAACAACCTCTCGACCTCCAAGAGGTAGTGGTAAGATCTGCGTACGCTCTACCCTCGTGAGATTTATTCTTTTGTTGTTGTTGTAACGGGAAAAATGAGTCGAGGATCTTTTGGAAACAGCCTCTCGACGTCCACGTGGTAGTAGTATCAAGGTTTGCATACACTTTACCCTCGTGGAATTTCACTGAATATGCTGTTGTTGCAAGGGGAAAATGAAACAACGAGGGCATTTCACAATGGATCCAATCAAATTTCTATGTGTTGTAGTCTCCGTAGCTTGTTTGATCGTGCTTTGTTTTTCGATACTGAAAGTTAACGAAATACCACAAGGAAATGGCAATGCCATTGGTTTGAAAGTGAAGATAAATCGAAAAGATGAACGAGTAGGAAAGTTGGGTGAATTGGTAATCGATATGTTACCTCAAGATTTGGCATTCACGTTATTTTTGCCATCTGAAAAGGCGTTTGAGCGTGATCTAGGATTAGGATTAGGATTAGCATCTGGAGGGGAGAAGTGGGATGATACATATGCAATATTAACGCGTGTACTTGGGTTTTCGGCTGTACCAAGAAGGATTTACGCGGGAGATGTAGAATGTGGAAAGGAGGTTGATTATGATTCCATATCGGGATATACCTTGTATATATCTAAAGATTTAGGTGGGTTGTTGATGGTTAATGGAATTGTTTCGGAAATGGTTGATATAAGAAGAGGGAAGATTGTTGTACATGTTATGGATGGGGTGATCATGGATTCAGAATTCGAGCAATCTGTACGACCTGAGGATGATTGAGTTGAGCTGAGCTGAACTGATCTGAGCTGAGGTTTCGTGGATCGAGTCAAGTTGAGCTAAGCTGAGGTTTCGTAGATTGCTGATTACCCAATTTTGACATGGGACAAGTCGTGAAGCTTTTATCGGGTATGGGGGACTACTTGATGCCATTGGGATGGCGTAAACGGATCTATAAAGACGAAAACTTTGTTGTATAACTTTGCTGAATTCAAGTAAATCTGCTCTTTCTCTGACTTAGTTGAACAAAATTTCGCTTTGAATCTTTTTTATTTTGGATTTCCTTTGAAAAAAACAGAATGGCAAATTTGTTGCGAATATAGTGGCATAGATTTCCTGGAGATCCTCTAAAAATTGAAGACAACATTGAAGTAAGTTGACTTAATAGATCAACTAAAATTAGGACAATCTGCTTATGAAGAGAAGTTGGGGATCTTTCGGAAGCAGTCTCATGTAGAGGTAAGGTTTGCGTACACTCTACCTTCTCGGGACCCCACCTTGTAATACAGTGGATATGTTGTTGTTGTCGTTGTTTTTGCTTATGAAGAGGAATTATGTGTTACATGAACCGGGGTGCTTTCAGAAAGAGTCTTTTCCTCTATCTCTCAAGATAGGGGTAAGGTCTGCGTACACACTACCTTTCTCAGACCTCACCTTGTCGGATTACACTAACACTCTGTTTGGATGGTGGTTTGTCATGGTTTCATAATGTATGGTAAAGTATGGTATGTTACAATACTATGTGTGGATAGACTGTATCATTCACTACTGTTTAATAATAATTTTTTTTGTTTGTTTTGGTTTGTGGGTAAAAATTATAACATATTAAAATTGTAAACAATATGGGCTAAAGGGTAAATTAGGAATAGAAAATATTATATGAGGGCATAATTGGAAAAATAAACAAGAAAACCATGCAAAACCACCAAATAGGTGGTTCAAAAAATTGGCCTATTCCATGGTTCCCAAACCATGAAACGTTACCATACCATACCATACCTTTTAAAAAACAATCAAAACAAACATGGTACCCATACCATACCACAAAAAACCACCATCCAAACAACCTGTAAGTATGTTGTTGTTGCTGCTGCTGCTGCTGCTGCCTATCAAGAGGAATTCTCTAAATTTCGTTATGAAAAGTATAAGAAAGTAGTAGTTAAAAACCTTCGATCTAGCTCGAGTTGAATATCTGCTTCTGATAATGGCAAACGAGGCGGGCATCCATCAACAACACAACCAATACCAGCTCCATGAGATTCTCCAAATGTTGTCGCGCGGAAGAAAGTTCCGTATGTATTTCCAGCAGCCTTTATCTCTGTATAATATGCACATTCAAACATGTAAACTACTTGTGAGTTGAAGGTTAACAAAAGAAATTTCAAAACATTCATTTGTCTATGAGATTGACTCTTCACTGCTTATAGAACTATTGGTATTCTTTCAACTTGGTAATCTCAAGATATATTCAAATGATGGACATCTCTAGCAAAGCAAAAGTAGTTAACAAGATAAACAAGTTTCAATGCTATTTTGTTAAATGGCACCCTTCCGTTTGTTTGTCTTGCTTTTCTTTTATTCCGTTTAAAAAAGAATGTCTCTTTTCTTTTTTTTGGCATGTTTAAGAGCACGCGATTAAAGGACATTTAAGTGCATTTTATGTATCTTTTAATTTAAGATCACAAGATTCAAAAGACGTCTTTAATTTTTTAAACTCCGTGGCAAGTCAAAATCAAACAAATAAATTATAAAGGTGAGAATATATTTTAGCATTAACAAGAACAACAACTAATCTTCTAAATTGAACCAATATGATCTTCCTTATTCAGACGGACAACCTTTTTTCCCCCCTTCATATACACTTCAACATTGAATACCTAAGTGCATTTGTTGACACACTTCTCACCAACATTTTTTCAGGGTACATGGCTTCTCCTCACCAGCACAAGTATCGAGGAACTATGCCCATCGATTAATTATGGTATATAGAGTGAAGTTACGTGTTATTATACTCTTATAGATATCTGGATGATTATATAAAATGATTTAGGTATAATTATTTGTGAACTTTCTACAAAATTGCCAACAGTCTTTTGCATGTTGTGAATTGAAACCTTTGTATCTTCAACCAACATTTGATATGTTTGGTAAATATATATTACTTGTGATTGGATGAATTTGGAAGTCAATTTGAAGTGTATTAAATATTAATTATCTTTGTTTACTGTCTTTTTGTTGGAAGTGGAGGTCTATCGGAAACAACTTCTCGGCATCTTCAGAAGTAGTACCAGAAATAACTTCTCGATATCTTCAGAAGTAGTGGTATGAATTGTGTATAATTTACCCTCCTCAAACTCCACCACGTGGAAATATACTGGATATGTTATTGTTGTTATTGAAAGAAGAAAAAATATCGACAAATTTATACAAGGCAATAAGAATGAATAAATTTTAAGAATTATTCTACATCTTAATGTTTAACTTATGTTTCTTTTTTTATTAATTTTTTTGATATTACTCTTAGTTTAGAGTTATTCTTTGTTTGTTAGTTTACTATTATGGTAAAAGTTACTGATAATGCTAGTGTTAGTTCCAATATATTAGTTTACTAAGTACTTTTACAAATATCGACAAACGGATGAAAAATTGAAAAAGTTAATCATACAACTATACCTTTGATAATGACACTAATTATTTCTATAACACTATCCAATAACTTAAAAAAGGAAAAACTTACCAAAACGTTTGTAGGGTTGAGAAGAGAAATAAAGGGAAGGAACGATGCACAAAGACGCCGCCATTCCTCGATATGAAAAAAATGTTGTTAAGATATATCTTTTCTAAAAATGGACGGCAAAATTGAATTAATCGAAAGCATATAAAAAGAAAAATATTGTGTCACTGACAAACATTTTATGACTATTGAATGACTGAGGAGATTGAACAACTATCAATCTACTACTATATGCCAACTCATAATTATAGACCCCACATGTTAGAACATTTATTTTGAACGTGCCAAAAATGTTGACTAGATAACTCTATCTTGGAAAATAATTTTCTAGTACTATATGCCAACTCATAATTATAGACCGTGCCAAAAATGTTGACTAGACAACTCTATCTTGGAAAATAATTTTTTCATTTTCGGGGAGAGCTAAAATTTTCATTAAAAAAATTCTAAATATTATGACAGGAAAATAGAAATTAAAAAAATTCTAAATATTATGACAGGAAAATAGAAAGGCTAAAATTTATCCGTTTACTTTATAAAATTGTCTATATTTATATTTTGTTATACTGTTTGGTCAAATATTTAATTTTAAAAAATAATTCTTTTTCCAAAAAAAAAAAAAAACACTTTTGACATTCTAAAAACTTGACTAAACCGGCTATTAGTCAAATGCAAAATTTATTTTTAAAGAAAAAGGGTTTCTACATGGGAGTTATGTTGATGATAAGTTATGATAATTATTTGAAACTATGGTATGTTGAGTGAAGTTTGTATGTTTCTCCTATAGATATGGATGATTATGTGAAGTAGTTTAGGTATCATATATAATAATGGCGGAATTATACTAAATATATTATTGTATATAATTATTATAGATCAGAATTATGTTGGACATGTAGTTATCATAATTATGAACTTTCTGTAAAATTGTCAATAGTATTTGCATGTTGTCAATTCTTCACACGTTCTTTGTCTTCAACCAACATTTGATATGTTTGGGAAACATACATTACTTGTGTTGGATTAATTTGGAAGCCAATATTAAGTTTACTAAGCACCTGTCGAGTTTTTAGCCGATAGGCTAGCAGTAAGCTTGGCCACAGCGAAGCACTTATCAAGGACAAAGGAAAGGGCTCCTTTATCCGGTGGGACGGTTGACACATCTAGCAAAAGCTTTAGTAACACTAGCTACATTAGTAGATTATTGATAAGGAAAGAAAAAGAAGACAACAAATAGGAGTAAGAAATAAGAATAAACTTTAAAATTAAAGTTAAAATGACATATATGAATACTTTTTTTTAGCTTACTTTCTAGCTTCACATTTTATAAGATAGTAAAATCAAACTTTATGTGGTATTACATGGAGATTTACATAGGAAATATGTTAACAACCACCCCTCCTACCATCAAAGGATGTGGTGCAGTGGATGGGGCTGCTTCTTTCTTAATCAGAGGTCTCGAGTTTGAGTCTTGAGTATGAAAAAATCTTTGGTGGGGAGCGCTACCTCTCGAATGGGCCCCTACCCAATGCAAATTCGGATTAATCAAATTTCAATGCGGATACCGAACACCAGATGTGAAAAAAACCCTCCTACTTTAAATGCTAAACTTGTAATTAAATCTTGACAAACTTAGAGGATTTAGGCATTCACTCAAATTAGGAGATGTATAAAGTATTTTCTCCTGTTCGTTTTTTTTCAATCATCAAGTATTCAAAATTTATTATTTGAATAATTCGAATTTGCGTCAGGTATGTCCATTAATAGGTGAAGTACTCCTTATTTACTATCTCTGAGTTAAAAACCGAGGATCAACATGAGTTGGTGGTGAGCTGATTGACATTTTTCCATGCTTGATTAAATTTTTCAGGTTTCAATTGAGAATGAAAAAAAATCCTATTAAAAATATCATTTTCAAAAATGAATCCTACAATACACGTTAATCAGACTGGTAACAGATAGGATGGAAAACAAAAATAATACTAATAATAATCATATCACTATGTATTGATAATGACACAATTGAATGAGTGATAAACTTTTATAATACACATGTTAGAAAAATGAACATTTGTATTAAATGTACATGCAAAATGTGGGCAATGACAACTCTATTTTGGAAAATATCCTTTTATTTTTGGATTTATTCATATCTGGCTCAGTGACTAAATTAGAACTTTTACTTAAAAAGTTAATGTATGAAATAGGAAAAAGGGCTAAACTTGACGCTATATATCGAACTAGAGAAGTTACTCACGCTTCGCGCGATGATAAAAAATATAAATATAATAAATAATTATTAACGGATAAAAAAAATATTTTTTTTTTGGATACCACAGGCAAGTACCCATTTTTTAATTGGCTTTTGGCTTTGTGACTTATAAGTAAAACGTCATAAGTTAGAATCATAACTTATGTGTGCTTATAATTAATTTTTAAATTTACCCTTCAAAATACTTAAAAGGTATTTTTAACTTAAAAACATTTGAAATAAATCAATTTAAATTGGCTCTAAATATCCTTAAAATTGGCAAATCTATATTATTAACAGTGAAAAGTCTTTACAACTTAATAAATGTAATTTTCACCTTTATTCACTTGAAAATGAAGCCAAAATATCAAATATAATATTAATATCTCCAACTTTATTTCAATGAAGTGTATTAATCAATATTTAAATGCCTCAATTATTATTTCATGGTGATTAAAAGAATAAAACTTTTTACCTCCTTATGTTATTTATATCACCAGTAATTAGAAAAGCATTAAAAATCTCATTAAATTTTACTTTATAAATTTCAAAAGTCCAAAACACACAAAAAACATCATTTCTCATTCAAACATATAGTCAATAGAATATATGCTATAATTAGGGGTGGACATTTAATATTCGGTTCGGTATTTTCATAATTCAGGTTCGGTAATTCAATAATCGGTAATTGAAAGTAGATACCAAATATCATACCATTAAACTTCGGTTCGGTAATCGGTAAATTAAATTTTGGTTCGGTACGGAATTCGGTATTACCATATTAAAGTTGGACATGCTTGTAGTGATCCTATTTGGTGATACTAGTGGTGATTTCCAACCAACGTTTTCAGAAAAATTCAATTTTGTTTGGTAGTTTGACACCTCCGAATACATAGTTTTACACCAGAAAAAATCAATTTTATTTGGTCTTATTACACGTTGATACGTGTGACTCAATTAATGAAACATCTTAAAACCTATGTTATTGTAGTTTGATCCAGCTCCAAGAAGGGAAGAATTGGATGTAACACGAATAACATTTACATCAAACTGGATGCAACACGAACTAGATGCAACGAACTGGATGTAAATGTGATGTAAAGTCATAATATTACTTTTTATAAATGTGATGGAGAGTAATATATGTTATGTTGTCCGTCAAATGCTGAGTTTTGCTTCTAACCGCTGTTGACATATGAACACAAGGATTAAGAAAGCTTGACCAAGTACCCTTGGTTAAATCCATATTCCAACCTACGTTAGGAACATTAGAGTTGGGCAAGTGCAGCCACCAATGGCGTTATGTATCATATCATGAAGACTTCTTTTTTTGTTGTTCCCTTCCACGCCCCGATTTTCAATCTTAGCATGATATTTTCTTCAAAAGTTGTCATATGTTGGTTGCAAGAAAGTCTGTTGTGTAAAGTTAAGAGTCTACTTTATGACTGTGTTTAACAGTTCAAAGTTTGTTTGAGCAATATTCACACAAGTATGTGACCTTTGGAGTGTGGACTAGGTATGTGGCCTATGGGTCACTTAACTATAATTAGAATTTTGGAAAATACCAAATACCAAACGGTAGTAATAATTTTTACCAATTTCAAACCCAAATACCGTAATTTTAAAATTTTACTCCCAAATACCATCCCAAATACCAAATTACCGAATATCAATTACCAATTTTTTTGGTTCTGTTCAATAATTCGGTTTTTGGTATTTTATGCGCATCCCTAGCTATAATATTTTAAAAATTAATTTATATTAAATAATTATAAATGAATGAGTACATTAAGTAAATTAATTAATTGTAAAAAAATCATATTAAATGGAAAGTTGAAAAACATTAAAAAAGATGAAAAATTAAGGTAAATGAGAACTTATTGATATGTACAAGGAAAGAAAAGAGAGAAATTTAAGAAATTTTCGACAAAGAATAGCCATTAGGTTAATTAAGGAGAGGAAAAGTGGTAAACATTAACGTAATAGGATAAAAAAGGGTATTAGAAAAAGCAATTAATTATATTAATTATTATTAACACAAATAAGTAATATTTTATTGTTTGCATTGAATTTAGCTTTTTCTAAGAATTTATTTAATTTTTACTTTGAAAAATTGAGATAAAAAAATAAAAAATTGACAAAAATGATAAATATTAATGTTGGTCATAGAAGGCGCCACTCACCTATTCTTTTTCCAACTTTTTTTTTTTTTAAATTTTCTTCTACTTATTACTATTATTATTATAAATAATAATAATCATAACAACAACAACAACAACAATAATAATAATTATTATTATTATAATAATATGAAATAAACTAAATTGAAAAAAAAAAAGTCTAAAAGGAAAACGATACAATCAAATTCAAATCTCAACATTCCTTTTTTATTTTTTTCTTTATTCCATACTTCTTTTTAATTTTATTTTTTTACTATTTGTATAATCTATCATTATTCCTATAAATTTAAGATGATCATATATGGAACAAAATAAGTAAATTTGAAATCTTCCTTAAAAAATTAGTAACAGAGTGAATCACAATTGATGCAATTCCTAAATTTATGGGATTCTCCTAAATATCACTAAGAAAAAAAATCTTCCTAAATAACAGTGCATCAAAAAATAAAATACTCAACAACTTAATGATAAATTTAATTTAGTACTCATTTGTGCTTCTTGTAATTTCTTCCTCTGCTTCTGTGTCTTCTTGTTTCTTCTTCTTGTTTCTTCTTCTACTTTTATTTTCTTCTTCAACTTTTTTCTACTTTTGCTACTTGTGCACCTCCTCTTTTTGCATCCTTGGATATCAATAAAATTTAAACGCTTAGCAGAAGTTTCATTCTATTCTATTTCTACAAATTCATACTCCATAAAGCTCATATTTGATACATGAAAAAGTGAGATAGTGAATGTATATTGTGTGCTTGTTTATATAATTGTGTTTAAATTTTAATGTTATTGAAACCTTTCAAATTCTATAATTTAATTATTGGAGAATTATGTTGTAAAGAGAAATAGAAACCTTTGAAATTCTATGATTTAATTAATTAATGGAGAATTATGTACTAATTGAAAGAATTAAATGAAAAAAATGCCTAAAAATAAGATGAATTAGTCTGTGAAATGGTTGGTTTTCAAAGGTTCAACGGGGTTTTATCTTTTTCTTCATTGATTAATAAATTAAACCTTAATTGTTTGGATAAATTGTACAATTAATAGCATTGATGACAAATTAATTAAATATGTCTATCTTCAATATTTTATAAAATTTTACAATGAAATTTTCAGCTTTATAAAATCAAGAATAAGGTCAAAAATATCATAAAAAAGTAAATATGATTCTAAACCTTCGAGAGCGCCACGTCAGCAAATCTATAATCCTCCTTTATATATAGATTGATTGTTAATAAATAAATTTAATAAAAGACTAAAAATATGACCCAAATAAAAAGATAAATTCTAATGTTGGTCATAAAAAGCGTCATCTCACCTCTTCTATTCCTAAGTTTTATTTTTCTAAAATTTCTTCTATTCGATCCCAAAAAAAAATTGAAGCAAAAAATAGGAACACTTAAAATATAGACAATGAGGAAAAAGAAAACTAAAATTGATACTGCATATTTTTTTTTGTTCTTTTTTTTCTTACCTTTTATATTCCTTAATCTCCTCCTCTTATTCTATATAACTCAAGTTTCAAAAAAGTCACATTAATTATTTTTTCCCTAAAATGCAATAATTTTTTAGTGATTGAATTTTAAACTAAAAGAAATTACGAAAAAGCATATTTTAAATGAAATATGTATGTCTATAGATTATGGAAAATTCTTAATTTACTTTATTTTGTTAAAATATGATTACAAAAAGGGAGAAGTAAATATTCAATTGGCTTATGTGGAAAGAAGGAAGCAAAGTATTGTGTACTAACGGAATTTTCATATTATTGTGTACTAATTGAAATAAAAGATAAATTGATTCCCTTTCATTTTAACTTAATGAATTAATATCCTTTTAACTCATGGGAATGAAAATAGAATAATGGTTATAAGTTGTATCAAAATATATTTAATATTTCTTATAAATAAATATTGAGCATTTATTTGTAATAAGTAATCTTTTACACTTCTATTGAATTAAGTTTTCTTTTCCACGAATATATGTAATTGTTAATAAATTAATTTAATAAAAGACTAAAAATTTGATCAAAAAAGATAAATTCTAATGTTGGCCATAAAAAGTGTCACCTCACCTCTTCTATTCCTAAATTTTATTTATCTAAAATTTCTTCTATTCGATACAAAAAAAATAAAAATAAAAATGAAGCGAAAAGTAGGGACGCTTAAAATATAGACAGTGAGGAAAAAGAACACTAAAATTGATAATGAATGTTTTTCGTTGTTTGGCTTTTATATTCCTTAATTTCCTCCTCCTCTATATAACTCAAGTTTCAAAAAGTCATAATAATTATTTTTCTTTTCCTAAAATACAATCTAATAATACAAATATTTAAGTAGAGACAATCAATAATTTTTTAGTGATTGAATTTTAAATTAAAAGAAATAATTTTATGAAAAATCATATGTTAAATGAAATATGTATGACTCTAGATTGTGGAAAATTCTTAATTTACTTTATTTTGTTAAAATATGATTACAAAAAAGGGGAAGTAAACAATCAATTGATTTGTGTGAAAAAAAGGAAGCAAATTATTGTGTACTAACGAAATTTTCATATAAAACCTGTAAGTACTATGATACCAAAGAATAATACTCTAATCATAATTATATAATATACCATATATAAAATTTATAGGATGTTGTTCCCATACTTTATTTATATAATTTCACTTGTTGCTCATATATTTTTATCTTTGTCAAAGTTTACTGCTACATAATTTATATTATCGCAAGAAAAGATATTGAACTTCTAAACTCCAACTCTAATATATTAGTAAGAGAGAAGAACGTAGAATACCATATTAAAGAGATGAATAATTGACCTGAAGCTCGATTCACGGTTTTGTTCCTTTTGCATCTACCGCCATTTTCATGATCGCATAATTTTTTTATTTTATAAATCACCACTTCTATTTCAATTTTTGAAATCTCTCCTCCTATATATCCTTGAGATCTCATCTCAAGGAGTAAGTTTTTCATTTTTCTTGTTATGCTTCTTCCACTTTTATGATTTTTCTCCCTCTTGTGTTAAATGGTATTTTAGTAAGAGATCATCTCTTCTATTTTCATTTTATGTAATTTGTAACGTTTTTTAATTCTCTTAATTGTGTCATTTAAC
The DNA here is from genome assembly GCF_002878395.1 of Capsicum annuum. Classification (NCBI taxonomy): domain Eukaryota; kingdom Viridiplantae; phylum Streptophyta; class Magnoliopsida; order Solanales; family Solanaceae; genus Capsicum; species Capsicum annuum. The sequence goes on from NC_061115.1 coordinate 10,390,030, forward strand.
GCAGAGATAGAAACTGAAACTGAACATTAATTGGTGCAATTTTTTTTTTTTTGAGATTTATCTATTTATGCAGTGTTGTTTTTGAAGGATAAAAATGTCAAAAAAAACACAAAAAAAATAAATATGCATGCTTTAGAAGCATGTCACATCAGCAACCTCATGTTCTTCCTTTATATATATAGATAGATAGATTGTTCTCGTGAAGTTCTTTGTTTTTTAAGGTTACCGAGTAAAAATAGATTTACGAACGAATGTATCAAATCGACTTGAAAAATAAAAAAAAATTATACAAATTGTACATTTCGTTACTATTTTGTGAAAATCGTTAGGTATGAATATGTTAGATACTTGTGATTCGATTGAAGTATTCATCCCTTCTCAATTTATTGATATCCTTGTTAAGGATCGTTTGGTATGGTACACTAAATTGTTTTAAGATTATAATTTTAGGTTTATGATTTCGTGATTAATTTATTTCACCTCGGATTATTTATTTCATCTTCAAGGTGAAATAAATTAATCATCTGATATTTCACCTCGGATTATTTATTTAATCGTCTGATATGCTAGATAAGGTGAAATAAGGTACCATCCCGAGGTGAAATAAATTAATTTATTTCGTGATTAATTTATCTAGCATATCAGACGATCCCTGTAGCTAGTTTTTAATTAATTTAAGTCCCATGCAGAGGTAAACTAAGGTTACTGCATATGTAATCATTTCTTTTTTTCTTTTTCGTTGTTATTACAATTGAAATTTAAATTTCATACCTTAATTACTTTGTACTTATGGGGCTGTAAATTTTTGTGATTTTTAATCTTTTTAATGTGCTCATGGAATTCTTTTTCTTGATGTTATTCAATATCTTTATGCATGTAGAAATTATGAAAATTTTCAAGGAACTTTGACATGCTTTAATTTTTAGAGAGTATGATTTTTTTATTTTTGTAATCTATAAATAGTTTGTTTTATGCATATGTAGAGGCATTTTGAAATTTATATCAATAGAAGAGCAATATATTATTTTCTTTGAACATTAAACTTGTCTTTAATTTATTCAACTGCTTATTCAATTTATTGATACGTGGCTAAGATTAACGTTTTTTATTGATTGGTGGAATAAGGAATAACATTCTTCAAATATCTTACTTTTGGTTATAAATATTAATTAGTCTTAAATATTAGTTTGTACTAAATTAATAATGAATTAGCTATTTCATATATATATATATATATATATATATATATATATATATATATATATATATTATATTAAAAGATAAGTAATTGGATAAAATATCTCAACTCATAAAATATTATTGTGTATTTCATCTTGATGAGTTATCCAAACAACCCTTGAGTATAAGGAATAAGAAAAATAATTTCGAAATAAAGTTTGATATTAACTTTATCTCATATTTGGTGTAAGACATTACTTAATTTCGAAACTATGATATTCCACAATTTGAATTAAAATAATAAAATATATTACTATCTCACATAAAGAATGCAATAAAATAGTGTTATGAAATATTTTAACTTAACCCATCCAACGTATAAATCGACCCATAAGTGATTGAGACAAAACAAATACATGAGAAATGGACAACTCCTACATGTTTGAGAGGTGGACGGTTCTAATAATTTCAACCCCTCCCTGCAAAATATCTTCCTATTTTTGGAAAGATTTTTTATTTTGATTTTGATTTCTCATTCAATATTTGATATTCATATTAAATCTTCAATTAATTTAAATCACACATTGGAGAATCCATGTTGAGGGTAGCGTTTTAAAAGTATTTTCTCCGCAACCACGATTCAAACTCGAAATCTCTGATTAAAAGTAGAGTAATTCCACTACTACACCATAACTCATGTGGATGAAAAGATTTCATTATGGGTGAGAAACAACCGACAAAATGTTTTTTGGATGAGGCGGAGTTGCATGGTGACAACAACAACAACATACCCAGTATATTCCCACCAGAGACGAACCTACGATTTGAATATAGGGGGTGCACCATTATCTTTAACTTCTGACTTGTATTGTTGTTTGTCCGAATGGCACCGTGTTTTCGTTGGCACTTGGCCGCTGATGATGATGGTTGCGTGAGTATTTTCAAGTTGTGAAATTTTTCCTTGGCTTGGAGCTTGGAGTGAATTTTGGGGGAAATAATTTAGTTTTAGAGATTTGAGAATTGGGGGAGAAAAATACGTGTGGGCAGTGGGATTGAAAATTGGGATTTGGGAATAGAACATTTCATGGGTTATTAATTTAATTAATTATTAAAATAATAGTGTGGTGGGTCAGATCTAATATTCTAATGATATGAAATAATTAAATATACGAAAAAGGGCCTAAAATGCCCTTCAACTATATAAATTGGTGCAAAAATGTTCTTCATCTACCTATTGGATCTGAAATGTCCCTCCCTTCCATCTATTGGAGCTATTTTGCCCTTCTATTTAACAGATTAATTTGACCCCACTTAATTTATGACATGTATTTTTCTTATTGGTAAATTAACAATTAATTAAAATAGTTAATTCTAAATAAAAAATCTGACCCGCCCCAAGATAATAACCCAACCCACTACCCACCAAACCAAATAACCCAAATCAAATTTCAATATCAGTTCACGCTCTTTTTCCTTATTTTCTCTCTTTGTCTTCTCCGATAGAAAGCATCGACTGTGAAGTTTCGATATTGAACATCTTACACTTTAAATTCTGATACTGACAGGCTTCACATACACAATTAGTGCTCACTCACACTACATTTGCCACATAAAGTTCCGAATTCTCTTGTATTCAAGCGAAAAGTATATTCAAATTGTTATGGATTCCTAATTAAAGCTTGAAAAAAAGCTTTCAATGTCAGTAATTAGTTGGAAAAAGATCTACAACAAACACATAGTTCATGTTTAAAGCAAAGATACTCAACTTTTTCTCCCTTTTCCATTACGCTTCTTTACACTTCTTTCCTCACGATTTCTGAACTACATTGTAGAGGTCTTTGCCATTGGAGCATAGATGAGATCTATCTTTTTTATTCTCACTGATGCACTGTTTCAGCAAACTGATGCAATGTTTCGATGAAATGACACAATGTTTCACACAAACTGGGATGTACTGTTTCAGCAAAATGATGCACTGTTTTAAGTAAACAGACACGCATTTGCAAAAAAGTCACACACCTTTAAATTGAACCAATGCCACCTTTCTGAAGAGACAACTTGTGGCTATATAAACCTGGTTTCATCCACAGGTTTTGATATCGAAATTTTCAGATTACAAAACTCTTCTTGTCTTTAAAATACTCTTTGTGATCAATTAAACTGTTGAGTGCGTTCGAAGAATCCAAATATTTGAGGTACTGCAATAGTCGAATTGAAGGACATTTTATCCTGGGAGGAAAAATTTCACAACCTCGGGTACAGTGAGGGAAATTATTTTCTTAAGAAAACTCCGTGAATTCGGACGACTTGGCCTTATTCATTTCTGTTTCATCTATTTTTCTGAAAATAAAATACATCTCTTGGAAAGGTCATTTTGATCTTGTGTTGAGGGTATTTGATATACTTCATTGTGTTCTTGTTATAAACTTGAACTAGTTGAAGTTGTTGTTCTGCTATACAGATTCTGCATACCCGAATACTTTGTGGAAATAACAATCTTAAGGAAATAAAACTTTACAGAATCTGTATTGCTTATTTTTGGAGATTAAAGCTTAAGCTTTCTACTCCGCTTGAATTTAACTAGTGATTAGAAGACATAAAATCTTCATCACAAGTTAAGGTTCACTCGGTTGATGATTCGAAGTAATAAAAACTTCATCATTAACTAGAAACAAGAAGAAGAGTTTCAAGTTATTTAACTATATAAATAGTATTCTGAAAAAATACTAAGTTTTCTGTCTTGTGGTGACAGAAAAAATGACAACTGAAAGTCAAATGATGGATGCGACAACGTCTGTGGGGGCAACTAATATTTCCACATCAAGTCGCACAAATGCTCCGCCAACAATGGCACCGGCGGAGAAGCCCAAAAAATTTTTGGGCATTGACTTCAAGCGGTGGCAGCAAAAGATGTTCTTTTACCTCACCACTTTATGTTTGCAAGGTTTACTAGTGAAGACGCTCCTAAGGTACCCGAGGGAACCTCGGACAAAGAACGTTTTGTAATTGTAGAGGCTTGGAAGCATTCAGACTTCCTTTGCAGGAACTATATTCTAAGTGATCTCCAAGACGACCTCTATAATATTTATAGTGGAACCAAGACATCAAAGAAATTGTGGGGGGCACTTGAACGGAAATATAAGACGGAGGATGCGGGAATTAAGAAATTCCTTATTGCATGGTTCCTGGACTTCAAAATGATAGACAACAAATTTGTTGTCTCTCAAGTACAGGAGTTGCAAGTCATCATACATGATCTCCTAGCAGAAGGTATGTCTTTGAAAAATACCTTAGTTGAACAAATTAAAAATGTTCTTAATACTCACATAAATCTTTTTGTAGGTTTAGTTGTGAATGATGCTTTCCAAGTAGCAGCGATAGTTGAGAAGCTGCCACCTTTGTGGAAAGACTTCAAAAACTATTTAAAGCATAAACGCAAGGAGATGACCGTTGAAGATCTTATTATCCGACTTCGTATTGAAGAGGACAATAAAGCTTCCAAAAGAAGGTCAAAGGGGAATTCTACAATTAATGGAGCACATATTGTAGAAGATGACCAAAACAATTCCAAGAAAAGGAAGAAAGCTGAACAAGGAAGCAATCAACCCAAGAAAAAATTCAAGGGAAAATGCTTCAACTGTGGCAAGATTGGCCACAAGTCCACAGATCGTCATGCCCCAAAGAAAGGCAAGAAGAAGGATCAAGCAAATATGATTGAATCCAACAAAGAAAGCGATGATCTGTGTGCTATGTTCTTAGAATGCAACTTGACGGGGAATCCTCGCAAATGGTGGATGGATTCTGGTGCCACTCGCCATGTTTGTGCCAACAAGGAGTTGTTTTCATCATTTGCTCCGGCTCAAGTAAAAGAAATGATTTACATGGCTAACTCCACTACTGCTAAGGTGGAGGGAACAGGAAAAATTTGATTAAAGATGACTTCCGGCAAGGTCTTAACACTGAACAATGTGTTATATGTTCCGGAGTTACGTAGGAATTTAATTTCTGTTTCACTCCTAGATAAGAATGGATTCAAATGTGTAACCGTTTCTGGAAAAATTGTAATTAGCAAAGGAGAAATGTATGTAGGGAAAGGATATCTAACCGAAGGCCTTTATAAGATGAATGTAATGACTGTTGAAATAGTTAAGAGTTCGAATTCTTCTTATTTGCTTGAGTCTTATGATTTATGGCATGAACGTTTAGGCCTTGTTAATTACAAAACGTTATGAAAACTGATTAACTTAGAAGTTTTTCCAAACTTTGAGTGCAATAAATCTAAGTGTCAAACGTGTGTGGAATCGAAGTATGCGAGGCATCCTTATAAGTACGTTGAAAGGAATTCCAATCCCTTAGACTTAATACACACTGACATTTGTAATATGAAGTCAACACCGTCACGTGGTGGGAAAAAGTATTTCAAAACTTTTATTGACGATTGCACTAGATATTGTTATGTCTACTTGCTAAGTAGTAAGGATGAAACAATAGATGTGTTTAGGTAATATAAAACTGAAGTTGAAAATTAGCTAGACAAAAAGATCAAAATGATAAGAAGTGATAGGGGCGGATAATATGAATCTCCCTTTGCGCAAATATGTGTAGAGAATGGAATAATCCATCAAACTACAGCCCCATATTCACCTCAATCTAATGGAATTGCGAAAAAGAAAAATCAAACTTTGAAGGAAATGATGAATGTCTTACTTATAAGTTCTGGTTTACCGCAAAACTTATGGGGGGAAGCTATCCTTACGACCAATCGTATACTCAACAGAGTTCCCCATAGTAAGACACAATCAATTCCTTACGAAAAATAGAAAGAAGTGAAACCCAACTTGAAATATTTCAAAGTGTGGGGGTGTCTAGCGAAGGTTCAAGTTCCTATACCTAAAAGGGTTAAGATAGGACCTAAAACGGTGGACTGCGTGTTCATAGGATATGTTAAAAGTAGTAAATCTTGTCGATTTTTGGTTCATAAATCCAAACATCCGAATATTAGTGAAAATACGATAATTGAATCAGACAATGCTGAATTCTTCAAAAATATTCACTCTTATAAAATTAGACATGAACAGTCTAGTGGAGGATCTAAACAACCTAGATATGAACCAAGTGAGAATGTACATGATGAATAAAATTCAAGATGTAGTACACGTCAAAAGAACGTCAACTTCGTTTGGATCAAATTTTGTAATATTTCTCTTAGAAAATGAGCCTTAGACATTTAAAAAAGTGATGTCGTCGTCAGACTCATCCTTTTGGAAAGAGGCAGTCAATAGTGAGATAGATTCAATCTTAAGCAACCATACATGGGAATTGGTTGACCTTCCTCTCGGAAATAAACCTTTAGGTTCTAAATGGATCTTCAAAAGGAAAATGAAAGTGGATGGTACTATTGACAAATACAAGGCAAGACTTGTAGTAAAAGGCTTCAAACAGAAGGAAGGCCTTGAGTACTTTGATACATACTCGCCAGTAACAAGGATAACCTTGATTCAAATGTTAATTGCCTTGGCGGCGGTATATGATCTTCAAATTCATCAAATAGATGTGAAAACTGCATTCCTAAATGGAGATTTGGAGGAAGAAATTTACATGGAACAACCTGAGGGTTTTGTGGTTCCAGGAAAAAAAACAAGGTGTGTAAACTTATCAAGTCATTATATGGACTAAAGCAAGCACCAAAACAATGACATGTGAAGTTTGACTAAACCATGTTGGCAAATGGATTCAAAATAAATGAATATGATAAATGTGTTTATATTAAAGACACTTCAAATCACCAAGTCATTGTATGTTTATATGTGGATGATATGTTGATCATCAATAGAGACATTTGATATAAATGCAATAAAATGAATGCTCGAGAGCAAGTTTGATATAAAGGACCTTGGAGTTGCAGATGTGATCTTAGGTATAAGAATCCATCGAACTCCACAAGGGTTGGCATTGTCACAGTCTCATTATATCGAAAAGGTACTTGACAAGTTCCAGTATATGGAATTTAGTATTGCCAAGACTCCATTGGATGTGAGCTTTGCACTTCGAAAGAATGAAGGTAAAAGTGACTTGCAATTGAAGTACGCAAGAGTATTGGGATGTTTAATGTATATAATGAACTGTACACGACCAGACATAGCATGCACTATCAGTAAATTGAGTCGGTACACGAGTAATCCCAACAAAACTCACTAGATGGCAATAAAAAGAGTTTTGGGGTATCTTAAATACACTCAAAATTATGCTTTGCATTATAATAAATATCCTGCAGTACTTGAAGGATATAGTGATGCAAATTGGATCACAAGTGGATATGTATTTACTATCGGTGGAGGAGCAGTCTCTTGGAAATCATCCAAACAGACGTGTATTGCTCACTCTACAATGGAATCTGAATTTATCGCATTAGATAAAGTCAGTGAAGAAGAAGAATGACTCCAGAATTTCATAAAAGATATTTCGTATTGGCCCAAGCCAGTGGCACCAGTATGTATATACTGTGATAGCCAAGCGGCAATAGGTAGGCAGGGAGCATAATGTATAACGGTAAAGTTCATCATATAAGACGAAGACATAATACCATTAGAGAACTTCTCTCTAGTGAAATTATTACTGTAGACTATGTAAAGTCAAAAGATAATGTGTCAGATCCACTTACAAAAGGTCTATCTAGAGAAGGAGTAGAAAGGACATCCAAAGGAATGGTTTTAAGGCCTAGGATAAGTCAGCATGGCGGTAACTCTACCTAGCAGACTGGAGATCCCAAGAGCTAGGTTCAAGGAGATCAAACAAAGTTGTCAATTACCCAACCCATTCTTATGATGTAGACAATGCATAGTAAACTAGGATAAGACTTAAGGTGATTTTTTTTTTAATGATTATCTAAATTTGACAGATTTGACCAAATAGTTTAATCTACAGGATTGAATGTTTAGAAATCACCTATGCGAGGGCGAAGTGAAAGCCGCTTCAAAGAGAATGTTAGCAAAGGTCTATCTCTAAGCTCTCATGAAAACTACGATGTGTTCATGGCTGAAAATAACAAAACCATAAGAACCATAAACGGTAAAAGGCTGGTTGTGTGACATGTGTTATCTAGGTGTACATTAAAGCTCGACGATTCAAAGATATCAAATCTATTGATTGACCGAATGCATCCGATGCATGGTCACTATGGAAAGTTCAAAGGGAAACCTACTTATCCAGATGCAATCAGTATTTGCTTGATTATCACATACTTGTCCGTAAAATTTTTATGAAAAATAGTCATTCCTCATTCATGTGGGGGATTATTGGGTTCATAGTGCATGAATGAAGTGTGAATGGAAAAAATGGAGAGAAAAATGGTGGAAGAAAGGAGATACCAATTTAGAAGGTCGACTCTCAAATTGGAAAGTCCACTAATTCTCCCACATTGGTGGGAGAAGGGAACTTTTTAGTGTTTATATTAATGAAAACTTACTCCACATGATAAGTGAGGCAATAAAATAGAGATGCCTCGCGCCGTCGTCGTCGTCGCTCGCTCGCTCGACTCGGCTTCGACTTCGGATTTGGATTTGGCAAATGATCGATCGATGAGATCTATCTTTTTGGACAAATTTTATTTGATGATCCGAATTTACCAAATAGTAAACTGATGCACTGTTACAGTAAACAGATGCACCGTTCCAATGAACTGATGTACTATTTCAGCAAACTGATACAATATTTTGATGAAATGACACAATGTTTCACACAAACTGGGATGTACTGTTTCAGCAAAATGATGCACTGTTTTAAGTAAACAGACATGCATTTTCAAAAAATTCACACACCTTTAAATTGAACCAATGCCACCTTTCTGAAGAGGCAACTTATGACTATATAAACCTAGTTTCATCCACAGGTTTTGATATCAAAATTTTCAGATTACAAAACTCTTCTTGTCTTCAAAATACTCTTTGTGATCAATCAAACTGTTGAGTGCGTTCGAAGAATCCGACTATTTGAGGTATCGCTGTAGTCGAATTGAAGGCCATTTTATCCTGGGAGGAAAAATTCTACAACCTTGGGTACAGTGAGGGGAATTATTTCCTTAAGGAAACTCCATGAATTCGGACGACTTGGCCTTATTCATTTTTGTTTCATCTATTTTTTTGAAAAATAAAATACATCTCTTGGAAAGGTCATTTTGATCTTGTGTTGAGGGTATTTGAAATACTTTATTGTGTTTTTGTTTATAAACTTAAAATAGTTGAAGTTGTTGTTTTGCTATACAGATTCTGCATACCCGATATATTGTGGAAATAACAAAGTTCATTCGGAAGCAAAAGGGAACGACCAGGGAAGGAACGAAAAGGATGGTCAATTAAAGTCCACGATCTCTCTGGTTCACCAGGTTGCTACTGCGTCAATGGTTACACCTTTTGTTGCCTCGCCAGGATCAGACCAGGTAAGCTAGTCCAACCTTGGATGTTGGCTAATTCTCCATCTAGGGGATGGAACATGGAAACTATGGGGTAGACTCGAGGTGAACGTGGTTCAGCAGATTGCCTCAGGTACAGATTCGAACTCATTCTAGACTCAGCCACAGCTGGAATAGTCTTAGTCGAGAGTACTCTTAGCTGTAACAAAGGCGAAAAATTAATGATCGACCTCAGAATGAGCGTAATAACCAATGGGAAATCGACAACTGTTGACGCAATCTCACTGGCAGTGGTGCTTTCTATCGGAGAATACAAAGAGATAAAAGAAGGAAAAATAGTGTGAACTGATATTGAAATCTAATTTGGGTTATTTGGTTTGGTGGGTAGTGGGTTGGGTTATTATTTTGGGTCGGGTCGGATTTTTAATTTAGAATTAACTATCTTAATTAGTTGTTAATCAACCAATAAAAAAAAGACATATCATAAATTGAGTGGGGCTAGATTATTCTGTTAAATATAAGGGTAAAATGGCCCCAGTAGGTGAAAGAGGGGGGTATTTCAGGCCCAATAGGTAGATGGAGGGTATTTTTGCATCAATTTATATAGTTAAAGGGCATTTTAGGTCCTTTTTTGTTAAATATAAAAGAAAATATTGTATTTGTAAAGGTCAAAAGCAACAAAGTGGGGCCAGATGAGGTGACAAGTAAAGAAAGGAATTTGTCGAAAAACTAATACCCCTATCTAGGATTAAACTCACGACGTCGGGGCATCAATGACGCGCACAATTGAGCGTAGAACCAGTGCACCAAGACACAATTTGATATTGAGGGTGTACAATCTATTATATTAACCTTATTAAGATATCTATACATACATACATGCATATATATATATATATATATATATATATATATATATATATATATATATATATAAAGTTTTTTAAAAAGTTACCGGGTGCACGTGAACTCTCACGACGAAATGTGGGTCCGCCCCTGATTCCAACCAAGTGGGGTCTGGGGAGGGTAAGTGTACGCAGTCAGGGGCGAATCTATTAAGGCCCGCAAGGGTGGCACACCACCCACAAACTTCGATGAAAACTCTCTCTCTATATAGGTATACATACACTGATATATTCAAATAATAAACTTGCCACCTACAATACCAAATTGATATCTAGTGCAAATGGTAAGGCGCCACTTTAGTGGCCAAAAAGTTGCAGGTTTGATCTTTATTGGCAACATTAACTTTTTTAAAGCATTGTTAGCAAGCGTAACTTATGTTTTGCAGCATAAACTTTTTTAAAGCATTGTTAGCAAGCGTAACTTATGTTTTGCTTACATACTGATACTATGCTAATTATAGTTGACTTAATTATACAATTAATTATTATTTTTGACTTTTATTTATTTCTTTAGTTGTTAAAAAATAATTTAATCTCTATCATCCAAATTAAAAAAAAAAACAGTTGTGATTCCTCTAAATTTCCAAATCACGATTTCACGACCTCTATTTCTTGACTTTTGGACTCTGGTTCTCTGTTTCCTGATGCCTGATGTCGTTGGTCGAAGTTCATCGTCGCCGACAAAACCTCAAAAGGCTCACCGCACAGGCATGTAACTGTAAGTAACTTAGATTGATTTGTTAGTTGTCCTATAGATCGAAAAGATGAATAATCCGATTGATTTATCATAAGTTTACTTGAAACTCGAAGAATTCGGATCCTGGATCTGCCTCTGTACGCAATTCAACCACTACCTCAAATGTGGGGTAGAGAGGTTGTTTTCAATAGACCTCGGGCTCACAATAAAACAATCTGGGAATAGTGAAAGAACAAGATACAATATAAATCAACAATATCCTATAATAGCATAAGCAAGAGACACCAAGTATTATCTATATCTATAATCTATATCTATCTCTATATCTATAATCTTTATCTATATCTATAATATATTAAAAGTGTGAAGACCATTAGAAAAGTGATTTGAACTTTTTGCCCTTCATTAAAAGCCTATGCAGTAGACAAAATTGTCTTTTTGCTTATTTTTTCTAATTATTATATCATTATATTTATAATATTTAAAACGAGTCCTACAATATATGGTAAGAAAAAATATATGAAAAATTAATATTAATAGATTTTTTTCTCCTTGTGTACTTGAAAAATATGTCCTAAAATATAGGAAAAACATGCATAGTAAAACGCACGATTGTACACCAAAAAAAAATATTCTAGATAAAAGGAAAAAAAAAAAAAGATCTAAACCTAATAAAAACTTGAAAGTTGGCCAAAAAAACAAAGAAAAAGGGAAAAAACTTAACATGCGTGAAAAAATTCTTCATTTTTAAAATTTTAAAAGGATTTTGTTTAGTTTTTGAATCACTTTAACATTAGTATTCTATAATTAATTAATTAATGATAGTTATCTTTTTTTTTTTTTTTTAGGTTTAGTTGTTTTGCTCCAAACCTACAATATGTAGAGAAAAACGGGTTTAGATATAGAATTTTTTTATTAATGTATATAATTTTTTATGTGATTTGAGGTAAGTTTTTAAAATTTTAATATGTTTTTAAAATTTATAATAAATAAATTATCTTATATTTTTAATAAACAGTTGCTCATTGAAAGTCTTATTTTTGTGAAATTTCGATATATGATGAGAGGTGAGTTTTCTAATGTTTTAGCATGTTCGTGATATTTTACAATTTTAATAGTAAATGTGCTTAAAGAGATAAATTTATTTGTGATTTGAGGTAAGTTTTCTAAAATTTTAATATGTTCTTAAAATTTATAAAATAAATCATCATGTATTTTTGATAGACAATTGTTCATTGAGAAACACTTTTTTTGTAATTTTTTTTATATAACTTATAATTGAAGAGATAATTGTTTGTGATTTGAGTAAGTTTTCTAAAATTTTAATATATTATTGATGTTTGAAATCTTGATAGTATCTGTAATTAAATATATAAATTTGATTTTCATTAATATGCAGTAAGTATTCTAGAATTAAGATATCATCTATAATTAAATAGCTAAATTTGGTAGTCATTAATATGCATTGAGTTTTCTAGAATTTTTGTATGTTCTTGAAACTTATAATAAATAAATTATAATGTATTTTTAATAGACAATTGCTAATTAAATTTTTTTTTTTTGTGTGTGTGAAACATTGATAGTATGGTCCATTGAAGAGATAAATTTGATTGTGCTTTGAGGTAAGTTTTCTTAGATTTTAATATTTTTTTTATACTTACAAGAATAAATTGTCTTTTATTTTGATAAACAATTAATAATTGAAAAGTTTTCTTTTAGAGAAAATGGCTAAATGGCTCCCAACCTTTACCCCAAATCCCAACTACACACTTATACTTTGAGGGAATCCGATGACCCCCAAGAATTATTTTAAAGTGGAATATTTACCTCTTGAACTATTTTAAAGTGGAATATTTATCCCCCTAATCGCTCATGCCCAGACATTGTTTCAGGCAGTGAGTTGCATTACTACCATGTCATCGCCACATCATTTTTTCTTACCACGTCATTAACACGTCATTTTTTCTTTTTTTACTCTAAAAAATCAATTATTTAAAGAGAGTGAAACCCACCAAATTCTCTTTGTTTCCTGGACTTCCATAAAAAAAACAGATAGTGGATCATGAAATTTTTTTCTAAAATCTTTAAGCCTCCATTTTTCACCGAGGAGCAGAAAAATGAAGTTTTATCAACCCATGCTTATCAATTCAAGAATAGATACTGTAGAAGAGAGACATTGATGTTGATTGTGAAAAAATTGGTGTTGATTTTGATTATGGTGTTGATTTGGTTATTTCAATTTCAAGGCATTGTTGGAAGTTTATGTTTCATTTCATGAGAACGATGATTCTTCGTATGGTAATTCGGTTAATGAGTATGTAAGTTTGATAAATTAATTTTGGATTGGATGCCATTGTTGAGTTCTTGAAGATGTCATTATTGAGTTCTTGAAGAAGAAGAAGAAGAAGAAGAAGAAGAAGAAGAAGAAGAAAGAAAATGAATAAAGAAGAATAATAATTAAAAATTCTTGTATGGTAATTTGGTTAATGTGTATGTAAGTTTGATAAATTAATTTTGGATTGGATGTCATTGTTGAGTTCTTGAAGATGCCATTATTGAGTTCTAGAAGAAGAAGAAGAAGAAGAAGAAGAAGAAGAAAAATAGAAAATGAATAAAGAAAAATAATAATTAAAAATGAATAAAGAAAATAAAGAAATATTTGGTCATGTCAGCGTTCTCACTCTCTTTAAAGAGAGTGAAACCCACTCTCTTTCCATCTCAGCGTTCAGGGGCTAAATATTTCACTTTAAAATAGTTCATATGACCCCCGCAAAGTATAAGTGTGTAGTTGAAATTTGGGGTAAAAGTTGGAGGGTATTTGGCCATTTTCTCTTTCTTTTATGATTTAGTATGTTTTGGAAGTTGAAAATAATAAGTTATCATGTACTTCTTGATAAATAATTGCTAATTGAGGATTTTTTTTGTTATGGTTTTTATTTATAATGGCATAAGTAATTAATAATTAACATTGACTTATTTATAATTTTTGTCAGATTCTTTGAATCGTTACAGTCCATCACGAGAAAGTGGTTGGTCATTCTAATTTTATATATATTCTCTTCTAAAATTTAATTATATGTAATTGTTTTAATTGTGAATAAATGATGAGATCTGGTATATCATTCTTATTTTAAATAATAGACTCTAATGATTGTCTTATTTTTATTTTGTTACATGTTATATCATTTAAATGATACAAAATTTAATCTATCGTCGATTGTTGATATTTAACAATTTTTCTGTTAGTTTTACCCTTCAATAAAAGTTTTCACAATCACAAAATAGTCATTTACTATTTTTCTAAAATATTTATCATTTAATTATTATCTTTAGATTTAAGACTTAAAAATTAATTAAAATTCTTATTTGATATAAGTAAGAAATCATTTATGTTATGTAATCTAGTTCTGTGCTTTACTATGAGTTTGTGTGGTGTCTCGTGACTTGAGCCGGGGGTCTATCGGAAACAGCCTTTCTACTTCTTTAGAGGTAGAGGTATGGACTGCGTACATCTTACCCCCCCCCCCAGACCCCACTAGGTGGGAACACACTGGGTTTGTTGTTGTTGTTGTATAAGTAAGAAATCATAATTTTAATACTCCTAGATTAATAAGAATTTTACCTTATGTAAAAGATTTCTATTATTGCACCACAAATAAATGAAAAAGAAGAATAAGTGTGTTAATAGGAGTCAAACTGTCATAGTAAAATATAAAATAATAGGACAACAAGTAGTCTTGGCATAGCTTAAATTGGCTCAGTTTAAAAAAAATGAAAAAAAAATCGTAGCTAAAAAAATAAAATAATAGGACAAGTACTCTTAATTAGTGTAGTAATTGTCTTTTAATATTGGCATATGAATATTTTATTATTCCTGATTTTATTATGTCATCCATCTACTTGTTACTATCCTTTAGCTTGAACCGGGGGTCTATTGGAAACAACCTCTCTACTTCTTCGGAGGTAGCGGTATGGTCTGCGTACATCTTACCCTCCCCAGACCCCACTTTGTGGGAATACACTGAGTTTGTTATTGTTGTTGTTGTATTGGCATAGGAATAAGTATGATATTAGGGTTCAATTTTTTGGTTTGTTGATTTATCTATAAACCTTTTCTTCAAGAGTTTAGACCTAAAGATAAAGAGAACAATATTAAAATCGGATGTTTTGCGTGCATTCCTACTTTATTTGAAAGAATTAAATAATTAATAATCTCTCTCTTTTTTATTTCGTTGGTGGGTAATTTTATAATTTTTCATTACGTCATATATGGTCTGTTTTTGTACTCCATCTATGTTTAGTTATCTCCTTGCATTCATTTATCATCTTTTCATCCTTTCGTTATTTTTTTCTGTTAATCACTTTAAAGATTATATATGAATTATACAAAATCAATAATTGATGTACATGAAGCATGATCTTTAATTTTATACAACGGACAATGACATATTTGATATACAATATTTAGTTACATCATTTGAATATACATAAATTTATTTTAGCATCATTGCTATCTTTAATTATTTTTTATATATATAATTTTATTTATTGATGCAATTTACACGTGCAAAGCACGTAAACTAAACTAGTATTTTGATAAGGGTGTTTAAAACTTTTATATATATTTTTAAAAAGTTTTTTTTTCTAATATATATAAGTAAATGTTTGGGTACTACTTATCTGTCTTCTTGTGTAGGTACTATTCTTTTCTTTTTTTTTTACTATTACTATTACTACTATTATTTTTATATTATATATATGTGTGTAATATATATATATATATATTATTATTATTTTACTTATACTATATATGAGTGAAGGTTTGGGTGACTACCAAGGGTATTTCGATAATTTTAGTCACCCCAACCTTCACTTATATATAATAGTAAATAAAATGGTTACACATGCATATGATTTTTTTCTCATATTTTTTATTTTTGTCCTCATTTTTATGATGCAATAAAATGGTTACACATGCATATTATTTTTTTCTTATATTTATTAGTTTTGTGCTATGTATTATTTTAATAATATTTTTATTTAGACCTTTGTAATTAAATTATACATGGTAGTATTTTTTATAAATATCTTTTTATTCCTTATTAAATGGTTACCAAGGGTATTTCGATAATTTTATGGTGCAATAAGTGAAGGTTGGGTGACTACCAAGGATATTTTGATAATTTATGTATTATTTTAATAATATTTTTATTTAGACCTTTGTAATTGAATTATATATGGTAGTATTTTTCTTATAAATATTTTTTTGTTCCTTATTAAATGACTACCAAGGGTATTTCGATAATTTTATGGTGCAATAAGTGAAGGTTGAGCTGACTATCAAGGGTATTTCGATAGTTTATGTATTATTTTAATAATATTTTTATTTAGACCTTTGTAATTGAATTATACATGATAGTATTTTTGTATAAATATCTTCTTATTCCTTATTAAATGACTTCCAAGGGTATTTCGGTAATTTTATGGTGCAATAAGTGAAGGTTGGGGTGATTATCAAGGGTATTTTGGTAATTTTAGATGTGCCAACCTTCACTTATATATAGTAGTAATATGATTTGTTTCCTTATTGAATGAATATCAACAATATTCGGTAATTTTATGGTGCAATAAGTGAAGGTTGGGGTGACTACCAAGGGTATTTTGGTAATTTTAGTCACCCCAACCTTTACTTATATATAATAGTAAATAAAATGGTTACACATGCTTATGATTTTTTTCTTATATTTATTAGTTTTGTCTTCAATTTTATGGTGCAATAAAATAGTTGCACATGCATATTATTTTTTTCTTATATTTATTAGTTTTGTCCTCATGTATTATTTTAATAATATTTTTATTTAGACCTTTGTAATTGAATTATACATGGTAGTATTTTTTTAAATAAATTAAATAACTACCAAGGGTATTTCATTAATTTTATGGTGCAATAAATATTTCAGAATCGATGTATGTCCCATCAACTTATATATTTGAAACTTTCAAATGAGACGTGCATTATATACTTTTCCAGAAATGTCCAAACGAAAGACCTGCCGCAAACTGTAGTTGCAATAATCTAGCTAAATTTTTATCCACTTAAATAATCATTTTTGTATTGGTTGGACCAGTCTAACAAGCTCAATTTTGTTCCACACTGAATGTATATATTATGTTAACATCGGTTCATTGTACTACATTTATTTTCTTTTACTCCTATACTAAATAATTAAAACAAGTAGAAAATAATCTTCTCTAAAGTTGGATCTCTTTTGCATATTAGTATTGTCAAAATGCCCGTGCCTTGTGTAGACATCTAAAATTTGTGGACTCTTTAATAAGAATCCAAATTCTGTTAGAGTTCTAGAAGGCTACTTTACCCTAAATCTTGCCTATTTATAGGGTAGCATGTTCCATGAAACAGACATCTTGAATATCCCATAAATTGATGGGTATTCGTAAAAAGATCGTGATCTCCAATATCCCACAAAATCATGGGATATTCATAAAAATATCAACCTATGTTCGAGAATAAGCCACTAACGGCTCTCGAATTACGGAGAAAATCAAGAGAGAAGAATCAAGGGAGGAACAAATCTGTAACCACAATCGTTTATCAATAAAAAATTCTTGTTTCTTCATATTTTTATTTGTGGTTAAAATTTATTTTCCATGAATGAAAATTTATTGCGAATATCTTACACGGATACGGGTATCTAGTATTAATCTATATATACGTAGTATTATATTTTTTATATACGGAATGGACCAACGAGTGTTAAGTCACCATCCTTGCATAGTAGCATTGATGTGGCTACGCCACTGGTTGAGTATTGACCAAAGAAAAATTCATTTAATAATTATTATATTCAATTTAGATCGGAAGTGTAAAGGTCGTATATTAGTGTACAAGATTAGTAGAAGCTCGAGTGTTATGTTGCCTCTAGAAGGTTTAGGGCTGCTTGTGTTTGTCATAGTATTAATCGCATCCTTATAGTTCTCATTTTTGGTATCTATCGTCATAGTTATTTATTGTGTTTTGATTATCATATTATTTTGTTGTTGTTTTCTCGCGTGTAGGCTTTGCAATGATTTACTTATTAATTGTTATGTTTTCTTCATTTTTTTCTTCTTCTTACACTTGAATTTATTACACTTGCATCGAGAATCTCATAGAAACACCATCTCTATCTTTATGAGATAATAATAAAATTTAGATACATTCTTCTTTTTTCAGACTCCATTTATAAAACCTACTCTTTCTCTCTATAAATATATATTCAATTTAACTGTAAAAGATAGGAACTATTAGGGGTGGGCATGGTATGGTATGGTATGGTACGGTATTTTAAACTTTGGTATGACAACTTTGATTTTCGGTATCTAAAAGAATAATACCTTTACCATACCAAATTAGTTCAGTATGGTGCAATATTTTTAAATTCGGTTTCGGTATTTTATGGTATGGTAATTCGGTAACCATACTTTATTTGATTTCGATTTACATATATTCATATAAAAAACTATTAACTTTAAAACTTTAAAAACGTCTCAATCATATCAGACTACCAATTATCTTTGTTAATCATCTACACAAAAGGAACATTTCAATCACGACTGAGTAATCGAAGATGCAAACTCTGAATAACATACATTATCTAAACTTAAGCATAGTACTTCGAAATAATAAGTTTTTCAGAAAATTTATTTCTGAATAAAAGTTACTTTTATGTTAAATTGTCTAATGGATGACATATAAATATATTTAATAATCTTAAATATAATATATTTAGATTTTATGTATTATTAAAAAAATTTGGTGTGGTATATGGTATTTCGTTATTTATTGCATAAATATCAAATACCATACCAAATATCATAATAATTTAAAATTCCTACCAAATACCATAACATCCATACCGCAGTATAAAAAATTTCAATTTCGATATGATATTTGGTATATACCATACCATGTTCACCCCTAGGAACTATACTCCTAATAAAAAGAGGGAGTTAAGTAGAGAAGAAGCCACCAGAAAAGGGAAGAAAAGAAATGTCACTTTTCAAGCATAAATGTTTAATCAAAGTTTTCCATCAAAATATGTAGCCAATTTTTTTTTAAAAAAACATAAATATATCATGGATATAAAAGTCACATAAATAAATTTAGTGGGTGTTTGGATGAGCTTATTTTAAGTTAAAAGTAGTTTTTAAGCTATTTTTAACTTTTTTAAATGTTTGACAATTTAAAACTTGCTTAAAAAAAGCTAAAATTTGCTTTTTATAAGCTACTTTTTAAAAGCACCTCATTAGGTACTTATTTTTTTGGGCTTATAAGTCATTGTGTTTTAACTCACTAAAAGACATTTTTATCCCTCAATTTTTTTTTAAACAAGACATTTTTATCCCTCAGTTTTTTTATTTTTTTTTAAAAAGAGAAATTTGTGTGAGTACTTGTTATCAGTTTTTCTTAGCATAAGAAAACATCATGACAAAATAGCATTTCTTATGTTTGGCTTTAACTTATCACTTTTTGAAATGATACACTCATTAAAAAAATAATTATTATATGATTATTTTACCTTATTATCTCAATTGATTGATGTTTAGGACCCGTTTGATCATAAATTTTTTAAGTAATTTTTTGAATAAAATTTGACAAATAATGTTTGGCCATATAATTTGTCATTATTTGGTAACTATTTTGGCAAATAATTCAAATTCTCAAATACTAGAAAAAAATAATATTTGAATCAAATTTCATTTTTTGAGAACGTTTACAAGTTAAATATGTTTCCTAAATACTATGACTAAATACCCGGTGAAACTAAGGGAACGTTTACAAGTGAAATATATATTTTGCTTGATGATTTAAACTCTTTTAACCAAAAAAAAAAAAATATTTTTTAGCGCATAAATTAATAGTCATTCAAGAAAATATTATATATATATATATATATATATATATATATATTAAAATATATTAAAATATATATTAATTTTAATTTAATTTATTTTAGAAATAAAATTAATAATAATCAACTCTACATACCCTTAATAACTTTAAGGGTATTTCAGACATTTTGACAAAAAAAAATGCTTAAAAGCACTTGTTTACCAAACACATCAATAACTTTTTTCTAGTTTCAGCACTTTTATCCAAACATATAACTGTTTATATTTAAAATAAGTTCAACACTTTTAAAAAACACTTTTTAAAAGCCACTTTTTTTAGCCTATCAAAACGGGCCCTTATTACACTATTTTTTTGCATTATATATATTTTAATTTTTTTATATAGTGTACTATTTTATGCATTATTTATTTTTTCATATAATGCACTATTTTTATGCGTATTTATTTTTTTGGGGAAAAGACATAATTACTCCCATGAACTTGTCATCAAAATTTACTTTATCACTTAAATTTAACTTGTAACTATTTACCCTCTTAGTTACTTTCAAGTGAATTTTATACCTCCTAAGAGGCTGACGTAACAAAAATTGTAAAATAGGCACATTAAGACAAAGAAAAAGTGAGAAAAAAATGGGGCCCACTTCTTATTTTCAACCACCACATTCATCTTCTTCACACGCTGTCACCCCCTCTCTTCTCCTTACTCTCTTCTCACCATTTTCAATCAAATATATACTAAAATATTTTTTCATCCCCAATCAAATACATATCAAAATTTTTTTTCAAATAATTTGGTGAATACATACTACTCTCCAAATATTTTTGAATTTCACAAACGGAATTTGGTGATACACATATCAAAATATTTTTTTCAAGCAATTTAGTAAATACATATCAAATTTAACATTTTCTGAATCACCAAATTACTTGTAAAAATCATTCACAAAAACTGAATCAAACAATTTTTTTTTTCAAAAATGAAAACCACTCAAAATTTGATAATTTTTTTTTCACTTTTTCTCTATCTTTAATTCCTTTTACCCTCAAATTGAAACTCAAAATCTTTCGCATTGTGATTGTAGTTTCTAAAAAAATTAAATTTTAATGATTTGAGTGTAGAATCAAATTAAGGAAGCAAATAAAATAGTGATTGCAGATTTCGGTGGTGGGGTGGGAAGGAAAATAAAAATTTTCAAATGAAGAAAAAAAGAAGGGATGGGGTGGAGTTGAAGAAGAAGATTTGGGGTTTGAGGGGTGTTGGGGGAGATGGGGGAGCCGTGGGAGTCGCAGATTAGGGAGGGGGGAGTGGGGTTGTGGAGAAGAAAGAATAATGGTATATCATTTTACTTTTTATATATTATATATATATATATATATATATGGTTTTTTTTAAAATTATTTACGTGGTGCTGACATGGCTCTGACGTGGCGCGTGTGTACTGCACTCTTCGTAGTGAGAGTGGTATAATATGTTTGGGGTGGTATAAAATTCATTTGAAATTTATTAAGGGGGTAAATAATCATAAGTTAAGTTTAAGTGCTAAAGTAAGTTTTGGTGAAAAGTTTAGAGGGTAACTATGTCTTTTTCTTTCTTTTTTTATATATCTATGTCTATATCTATATCTATAGTCTATAATCTATAATCTATATCTATAATAACAATAAATTAAAAGTGTGAAGACCCTTATAAAAGTGATTTGAACTTTTTATCCTTCACTAAAACCGTATGCAATAGGAAGAATCGTCTTTTTGTATATTTTTTAAATTATTAATTAATTATTTATTTGATTAAAAAATAAGATTAGTATAAGATTCCTACAAGGAAAAAAAATCTATGATAACTTAAATTTATTTTCCTAAAATAAATCAACCACAAAATCGTTCTATAATAGTAACATATAGGACCAAAAATCAAATTACGGACCCAAATCAATTCCTTCTATAACTAAACTACTATACTAATAATTTAGGACCAAATAACAAATTCAAATCCTATATATGATAACATTATGTTGAATATATATGGCATGTTGTTATTTAGAAGAAACAAAACTCCTTGCTTTTTGTTAGTGCTTCTTCCTCCTCTTCATATTTTTGTTACTTCTTTGTTAGCATCTATAATTTTTTGAAAGAGAATTACAAAGTATTATTATCTGTTTTTTAATTTGTTACATATCCAATAGTTTCATGAGAAAATTGAAGGAAAGGTGTCTTTTAAGTCTTGAATGAAGGATTGGTGACATTGACCAATAGATAGGGTCAAACATCATTAGAATACTTGATTAAGTTAATTATGGAGTTGATTAATATTTTCAAAACTGTCTAATATTTTTAAAAATACAAATCAACCCAACCTACACCCCTCTTCAATCCAAATCAACCACTCGCTCCTCTCTCTCCAGCTTCTCTTAACTCTCTCCCAACCAACAGTTCTGCAAAATTTCTCCCTTCAACCTCCGGCGACAAATAGTCGGACGAGTTTCTTTTCGACTTTCAACCATCAATCGACGTGAATACTTTTCTGGCGACAACAACTTTGAGTTTTTCATCCTCCCATTTCCTTTTTCACAGGTAAAAAATTATGAAGAAACAGAGAAACTTGAGCCAACTACTCTTCTGGTATTGAAATGTGGACTGAATAAAACCCTAATTTCTAGCATTTCTGCATTTCTTCTTGTTGTCGTATTGTTGATTCAAATTTGTTGGTGATTTTTGGTCACAGTTGATGTTCTTAGTGTGTGTGTGTTTGTGTGATGTATTGGTGTTGCTAGGTTTATTTGTTATTTGTCTTAGTAGAAATGGTATTGCAACAGTTGAAACATCTGATGTAATAGATGAAACATATGATGCAACAGATGAAAATTTGATGCAACAGATGAAAAATCTGATGCAACTATGAAAATCTGATGCAAATATGAAATCTGATACAACAAGTAATAATCTAACAGATCATTCATCTGTTGCGATAGACGACTCTTCTGTTTGGAAGAAATCTAAAAAATATTAATCCAACAGATAACCGATTAGTGATCTATTCTTATTCTTTCCAACAGTTTACTCTTCATTTTACAACAGATTAGGACTATTTTTATTCTTTCCAACGGTTTACTCATCCGTTGCAACAGGTCGGTTATCTATTGCAATAGATAACAAACCTGGTGCAATAGATTAGTGATCCATTTTTATTCTTTCCAACGGTTTACTCATCCGTTGCAACAGGTCGATTATATGTTGCAACAGATAAAATACCTGATGCAAGAGATTAATGATCTGTTTTTATGATTTCCAACGGATTACTCATCTGTTACAATGGGTCAATTATGTGTTGCATCAGATAAAATACCAGGTGCAACAGATAGTGTTATTTTTATGGTTCCCACGGATTACTCATCCGTTGCAATAGGTCGGTTATATGTTGTAATAGATAACATACCTGGTGCAACAGATTAGTTATCTGTTGGAACTGTTATATTACTGTTATGCATTAATCAATTATAATCTATGTTATCTTCCTGTTAATTTAAGATAACATGGCTCCCAAAAGAAAAGAAATCGAATCAAGTCCAAGTAAAGGAACAAGTGCAGCAGCTCAGCTACATCCACCACTCTATGGGCTTGCTTTACAAGCGTTATCTCAATTAAGAGCAGAAGATAATGAAAACGGGGAGGAGGAATCTTTCAAAAGAGATGATCCAAACGCTAATAGCCCTTTCGCTGAAGAGTTGGTCAAAACCTTCAGCATTGATCGTTATCCTGTGAGAATGCAGTGCGATGGTGCCACAAATTTAACGGATGATCTCGTGGTTAAGTCAGTCATGGAAAATTTTTTGACGCCTTCAGAAAAATACTTCAAGAACAAAAATTGGATTCTTATTTCAGGGAAAGCTGCTTTGGGCAATATCTTTATTTTCTGGAGGACAATAATGCTCATTTCCAGATAAAAATGGTATATGATCTTCTCAAGCGCAGGTTTATGTATGTAAACAAAGATAAGATGGATGAGGTGTGGATAAATTACTGTGCCATGCCTGTTTGTTTTGGTTGAGAGGAGTTTTCTATAGTTACCGGACTAAAATGTTATCATTCTTCTCATTCTCAAGTTATACCTACTCTGACCCAAAAAAAAGCACTCCACACACCCAAAAAAGGAAAAGGCAAGTCGAGTGATCGTGATGACCTGGTGTCCATTGTTGGTCCAAGCTTCAAAAACAAAAATCTGATTGAAGCGTTTAAAGGTAAAGGGCTTTCAAAGAAGCACAAGCAATCATTGTGCTTGGTTTGGTTTGTACATAATGTTCTTTGGGCGAGAGACGTTAACAACAACATAAGCCTCGGTTTAATAAATCTCTCCGAGGATCTTAAGGCATTTAATAGCTATCCTTGGGGTTATGAAAGCTTCAAAATAACTGTCGAATATTTGTTGACTCTGTTAACGCCACAAACAGTCAACTTATATGGTTTTCCATGGGCCTTCATGGTAAATATTTATTTTATCATGATATGATTCATCATTTTTTAATTCAATAATGCTTTTAATTTATTGGTGTTATGTTATAGGCTTAGGCATTTGAAGCCATTCCTTATTTGAGACAATAAGTAAACTACCAGGAAGAAGTTTCCTGTCCAAGAATTCTGAGATAGTTGTTGGCCAAAATTGATAAAAATGTAAAATTTCTTGATCTTTTCAATCCCCCAAGGAAGCAGTAAGTCCAATTCTAATCAAGTTTTTATTTTAATTAATGATTAAATGATTTCATCATCATTCTTAATATATGTACCAATTTATTTTAGATTGTCCATCCGTGGCTTGTTTTGACCAACCGAGAGTTGAAGATGCCATTTTTTCTTACTTTACGGTCTGTGCAAACTTTATCAGACCCTTAGGTCATTGATGGAATAAAAATAGAATTGTTTAGAGAAACAACCATCACAAGAAAAATAATTTTAGAGGGTGGGGCTAATGATGCTCCTTTTACAGTTTTTGAAACAACAAGCCATTATGATTATGATCATAATGGTTGTACAAATTTTTTTCCAGATTTTGCCGCATCTAGCGAATATTCTTCATTCAAATGTCAAGAATGCAAGGCAAAACATGATGGAGTGATTAATGCTATTAATGCACTAACTGCTTCTGTAAAAAAAATGACATCTAAGAGGGGTGTCATTTCATCAAAGAGGATTTCATATCCAGACACTCCACTAGAGATCAAGGCGGCTAAGAGGAGAAGGAAAGACACTTCCAAGGCATCATCAATCATAAAAAAAAAAGCAAGATTGCAACGCCTCTGTCTTTGTCTTGCACTGATGTTCAGTGTGCAAGGGCCATGAAGAGCAGCATGAGCTGAAGAAGGTGAATGTACATCATCTGTTCCAAAAAATAAAAATGCACATATCTGTTTCAACAGATGATACATCTGCTAAAAATTATCAAACAGATATATACATCTATTGCAACTGTTGTCTAACCTGTTGCATCAGATTCATTATTTATTTCAACAGATGAGTCTTATGTTACAACAAATGGGTCATCTGTTCGAAATTATCATACTGCTCTGATTTACTTGTTTAAATTTTTCCCAACAGATAATCCATCTGATGCAACATAAGACTCATCTGTTGCAATAAATGAAAAATCTGTTGTATATCTCTACTTAGCATTGACAATTCTGACTTTCCAGGTGGATGTCACAGCTACTGCCAAAAAACATAATATGACAGTTGATAATCTATCAACTGCTTCTAAAGATGAAGAAAAAGTGGAGCCTATCATTTTGGGAGAACAGAAGAATTACCCGTTTGAAGGATTCAACATCTCGGATGAGACTCTAAAAAAACTAATACAGTTGATCAATGACTATTCAGAATGAATTGCCGATGGGTTGTTAAAGCATCATGCCGGCAGGTACATAAATCAATTTTATGGATATTAGTTTATAAAATTCTTGTTGTAAGAACATGACATTAACACATATAAATCATCATGTAGAAAACAAAATGATGAGAGCTACAAAGTGAACGAATCAAGTCTTGATTTTGATATGTTCGACTTTGTTGTTGCACATCCCAGAATGAAGAATTGGTTATATTTGATGTCACAGCCCCAAACTTGCTGGAATGATGAGGTTTAAATGCCATACATATTACTATTAATTAATACTTTATTTAATTGCATCTGCTTATTGATTTTTCCGTCACATAATCCAAAATATTTGATAATATGTGCAGCACATCGATGTCATTTTTTACTACCTCCGAAAGAAGGCCAAGTTGCAAACACAAGAACTTTACAGATACATAACAGGCAATTATTTGTACAAAGTTTACATCAATAATACCTACGATAGGTATTGTCAACAGAAGTCGAAAATTTTCCGAAATGAGCAATGCTTAATCAACATCATCAAAGGTTTTAGCATTCGGGCTGGCTTACCTTGGCATTTGGTCGACGAAGTGTACATCCCAATCAATTGTGGTGATGAATTCCATTGGGTGTTGGCTGTCGTCATTCTAAAAGAGAGGCGTATCCTAGTTTATGACTCGATGTCCCGAAGGAGACGTTCCAGGCCATCGCCTGAGATACAAAAGCTGGTCAAAATATTGCCTACTTACCTTGATATGAGTGACTTTTTGGATCAAAAGGTTCGTACTGATTGATCGACGATTGAAGCATACCGGGATAAAATGGCTAATCCATTTAATGTACAATATGTTGACAGAATTGCTCAACAAACCATTGGTAGCCTGTAAGTTTAAGTGTCATGATTTAGTTTCATTTCACAAATTTCACAACGCTTGCATGAACTGCAAGATATGGATTATCTATTTTTTTATAACGCAGGGATTGCAGTCCTTTTGTTGCCGCCTATGTCGAGTATTTGAGCGATGGATTACAAGTACCAAATGATGGACTTGATGCCGGATTACTCCGCAAAAGATATGCTGCTCTTTTATGGAAATATGGAGAAGCGAAAGCTCAGAAGCCGTACGTAATCGACGTTAAAGATCCACGACGACCAAAGTCGAATTCCATAGCACTTGATGAAGAACAACTTGTCCATATTGATTAGATCTTTATAGCTTGAGTCCGTCAATGTAATAACCTATCCTCCTTGGTTTAACTTGTTGATTTATTTGTAGAGTAGATCGTTTGTACCCATAATAATTTTTTTTACATTTCATTTATTTGTTGAGTTATTTCATGTAATTTTTGAAGGCTTCAATTTATTTTATTCTGTTTATAATATAATTAATTCTGAGTTTTAAACATGTTAATTGAAATTGAGTACTAGATTCAAATATCACAACAGATAATATATCTGCTGCAATAGACGACATATCTTATCAGACAGATTTAGACATATGTTGCAACATGAGATGCAACACCTAGGTCATTTGCTGGAAATTATATGACAGGTATTCCTACTTTTTTTATTTACTCCAGCAGATTACCGATCAGTTACAACAGATAAGTTATATGTTGCAACAGATCATAAATTTGTTGCGACAGACAGACGGAGAACATCTGCATAACGCAACAGATGACCAACCTATTCCAACAGATAATCAATCTATCACAACAAGTACTATATCTGTTACGACAGATATAAAATCTGTTGCATTATAAAAATTCAACTTTGCCAGACATAAAAATTATTGCCCCTACATGTATAGTGAATTGTCTTGAAATAAAAATTTGTTATCGTGCTCGTCTTTGTCTTTGTACATGTTCTTTTTTATACACGGGCTTTAACCATTCATTTAGTACCCCATATGCCCAGATCCATTGCATCTTTCCCACAATGGTGTCGTACACACCGATCATTTGTTTGTCGGTCAGCAAACACTCGATGTATGCAAGCGAGTACGGCCCGCACGCTGCACCGGTTATATTTTTTTTGGAGCTGGATGTTCTTATTTTGACCTTCAAAAACCTATGATTCCTTCGCCAAAACTTCAGTCGAAAAATGATCCATCAGCTTACTCTGCGTTAACAACTTGGGCAACAACTTCAAGAGTGGCTGCATATGGGTTAAAAACATCTTCTCACTGAACACAAGTAAGTTGCAGTCATAAACCTTAATCTTTCCCTCATATAGTAGTATCTCAACAGTGAGAAAATGGGTGACATCCATGTTCATGACTGCAAGGATTCTCTTTGCCTTGGTCCAGCTCTTGCCGTGTGGATATGGCCTCTTCCCTCTAACATATTTAATCGCTTCTTCATCCCATTGGAATGTAGAAACTAACTGATCATATCTCGGGCCACTGGAATCAGCTATCTTACAGAGTTTAGCGTACCTATCCTTGAAATTATTATAGGAGTTGAGGTCCATTATCCTACCGGCAGCATCATAAGCATCTGGGTACACTAATTGCCTGCCCCTCATGAGGCAGAGAATTTCATCAACATAATGTGGTATAAGAAGACAATTTTTAAATAGGTTCGAAAGAATCCGATGCAGAGGGTTCTCTGAATTAGTTCATAGATTACCCAGCCAACGCAACTTATGCAACAGATGTGTATTATGTTGCAACAGAATACCAAGTTTTTGAAATAGATTACACATCTGCTACGTAGATTCTTCTTCATGGAGTAGATTGGAAGGGTAGGTTAACAAAAGTGAACTTACCTTGTCCTCGTACCACACACATATATTTGTCATATTTGAGAAGTTTTTAGTGGCAAATGAATGCAAGGTGTATTCTTTTTGAACCTTCATCTTGATAAATTCTTCAAGTTCCTTCTTCATTTCCTTGCCAAGCACTGCGAATAAGTCCACCTTCTTCGGCGGCCCCTGAACTTCAACAACTATTGGAGCGGGGGGAGTTGCAATTTTTGCTGATTTCAGAATAGAGAGAATTTGTCTAATTTTTCTTCTCTTCCTCCTAACCACCACTGTAGGAGTGCATGGCTCCCTCACGTCGTTGGATAGTATGACACCCTTCTTGGATTTCAACTCCTCGGGAGCTTCAGCAATAGCCTCTAGCTTATCGAGAAGTTTATTCTCTCCATCCTTGTGTCACGACCCAACTTTTCAGGTCATGATGGTGCCTAGCATAACCCACCAGTAGGAAAGACAACATGTAGTCTGGAACGGCTAGTAACAGACTACTTAATAACATAAGAAAAAGAATGTGAAATATATGAGACAAAGATCAATACATAGATGAATCCCAAAACTTGGTGGTATCAATACAAGAGCTTTTAAACATAATAAGAGTACAAAAGTGATATATCAAAGAGAAATACACTGATTAAACTTACCTCTAAATACAACTTAGAGGCTAGTATAATACATAGGAGAGAGATAAGTAATACTTCGAACGTCAGGAGCTCACTCTAAGTCTTCGAATCAGGACCACACGATGCACATATCAACGATGATAACTTATACTATGATCTGCAGGCTGTAGAGGTGTAGTATGAGTACCAAACGAATGATACTCAGTAGGCAACTGCCAATTGAGCTCCAAAGATAAAGTAGATATATACAACATATAAACATAATGAAAACTACAACCAAAAGTCCATAAATCATATAATAAGTCAATGAGAATAACAAGGGACAACTATCATATTTATTTCCAAGAGTCCAACATAATAAGACTAAGAAAGAATCAAGGTGAACTATCCTATTTCGGCTACATTCAATATATACCAATGCTATACCATATATCCCAAGTCAATATACAAGTAAAGAGCGAAAGAAAGATATACTATAATATACAAGGCGAAAGAACGACTATACAATATGAACAATGAATGAAGGGATATCTGATAGTACCATGGCTTTATATAGCTTGACATATATATATATATATATATATATATATATATATATATATATATATATATAAATAGGAGGTCATCTCAAACATAACCTAAATCATCATGTTCTCATTTTTAGACTTCATTATAATACTATCAGGATTTAATACCAACATACTCAGAATTTCTAATCCATATGGCTAGACATACAATAATCGTGCACAGTAATGCAATCATAAGATAGCAAAGGCCGAAGACATACCTCAATCCCAATACCGGATCCATGACCAATCTGTCATAAGCTAGCCATAATAATGATCAGAACTATGATAATAACAATATCAATAACATCATAAATAATTAGATACTCCGGATAACCAAATACCTAGACGATCCTATGCGTACGTCCACCGCCCCAGACTCGGAAGGTTCAATCAACAAATAATAACACAAGACATATTCTTTACCCATATCTATGCAACTGTCCTATACCGGCTGATAGACATAGGTGTATACTGGTGATAGGTGATGCGCATGTAGGAATGAATGCAAAATATACCATCAATATCACAATGCATCATAACTGTCCTTATCAGGACCATCATCATCCTCATCAACCTCCGGCCTCACCGGATATCAATATCATCTCAATAGTATCTTTCAGACTTGAATCGGGTATCAATATTATCACAATATCCTCCGGCCTTGTCGGGTATCAATATCATCTTAATAGTATCCTTCGAACTCGAACCGGGTATAAATATCATCATAATATCCTCCGGCCTTGCCGGGTATCAATATCATCTCAATAGTATCCTTCGAACTCGAACCGGGTATCAATATCATAATATCCTCCAGCCTTGCTGGGTATCAATATCATCTCAATAGTATCCTCCAAACTCGAACTGGGTATCAATATCATCATAATATCCTCCGGCCTTGTCGGGTATTAATGTATGATCATAATTCTCGACACATAAATATAGGCATCTAATAGGTGCACAGACGCAAGCCGATATACTCATAACCGTAAAGATATCTATCTTATCAATACATCTCAATTACTCGTTATTAGCTAACCAACATTTATTATTATTAAACCGCTAGTTCGCTAGTCATCACATAACCTCTAGTTTTTAGGTTAAACATTATCCTTCACATAATCCTTATTCACGGGATAACAATTAACCACTATTCATTTAATAGTCAACATCTAACATCTAGTCTAGGTTCATCATTATACCAAAACCGTTATTTATCTACCATTCATTATTATCAACTATTCATCCTATTTTTGTTAATCATTACTAGACAACACATTACTACTTATCGCCCAACCATCTTTTATTAAATGACATCATTCATTAACTGACCATCATTAGCTATCATGTTCCAACTAAGCCAGATTCATTAACTAATACATTAGCTTCCTAGCCATCAAGTGCAATAGTTAGCTAATAGACAACTAGTTACCACATAGCTTAACCGTCTAACAAGAAAAAAAACCATAAGATCATATTTCGGCTATAATCACATCATTTATAATGGTAAATAATCATGAACGTACCAAATCTATGCATGCCATCACCAGTATTTAATCAATGGAATAATAAGCATCATACCGCATCTTCCTCTATCCCATACTGGAGAGATGTGTATACAAACATATACATATTCATATTCATAAATCGCCATCACATCATTCACAATGATAAACACTTCTTGGATATTTAATCAGTACCATAGCACGACCCTAAGACCATTAGTTTATCCGGAATAATCACAACATCATAATCATGGCCTTAGTCCCATATACATATCCGGGACTCATATCAATAATCATATTTATAAATCATAGCATATCTATAATCATCTCACATATATGAGACATCTCACATCTAGGAGGCATAATATCAACAAGCATATCGTCTCTATTAGACATCTCATATCTATAGGTTTTGCATCATGACCAAGAGGAAAATCATCTCTATAAGCTCAATAATCATAACTAAGAGGAAAATCATCTCTATGGGCCAAATATCGTAACTAAGGGGAAAATGCATCTCTATAGGCAAAATATCATAATTAAGAGAAAAATGCATCTCTATGGGCAAAATATCATAATTAAGAGGAAAATGCATCTCTATGGTCCAAATATCATAATAAAGAGGAAAATGCATCTCTATGGGCAAAATATCATAATTAAGAGGAAAATGCATCTCTATGGGTCAAATATCATAATAAAGAGGAAAATGCATCTCTAGGGGCCAAATATCATAATAAAGAGGAACATGCATCTCTATGGGCCACTAAATATAATCCGACGAAAATCATCACAACTTATCAATTCACCAAGTAATTCTCATAAATAAGGCCCATTAATCTCAACTAGGTCTACTATCCGCAACTAAGGGCTAACACAATTCTTGGCCTAAGTGGGCCGGATGATCCCACTTCTAATCCATAATTTTCATAATTAGGCATACTATGCTACAAACTAGGCTAAGGTATCTAGTTCATCCTATAGATGTCAAGCAAGCCATATTAACGCCTAAGATAGTAACTTCGACTAGAAACAAGGGTACTCAAGTTAACTCTACCAAACTTACGGTTCCAAAACTATCACACTAGCCCAATAAGGATAAATATATAAATCATGATTCAAATGCTAAAACCATATTTCGAGCATAGAATTATATCATACCCATGCTATAAATTTACCCAAACTAGGGAGAAGGCAATAGGATTCTACAAGGGTATTAAGTAATTCAACCTACGGGTCCAAAACCCTATCTAATCTCCAAACTTATATGTATATTCAGTACTAAGTCATTCTATCCAATATCAATCTTAACATTCACGTACACACACAATATATATCATACATCATCCAAGAAGAAGAGTAGACAGAAGTCTACCTCAAGGCTAAACTGCAAAATCACACTTCAAGCACCACATGCTCGTCTTCACTTCACAATCCCCAAAATGCCATTACACTATCAAAAATATAATCTGCTCATCAATATGAATCTAATGATACCCATATTGCACTATTGTGCTTCGGGTCCAAAAATGACACCAAAAACCCCAAGTGGCTCCCACATACGGAAATCGCGTTTTCGAGGTCAACCCAATGCTCATCTATCACCAAGGAAGCATAACCCTCAATTGATGGGTGAAAACAAATGACATTTGGGGCTAAATCTATCCCTAAGCTAAATTGGGATTTTGGGTCAAGAACAATGAAGTTCACCAATAAAGTGATGAAATCTTACCTTAATCCGGATGATAATCACGATAGAAGATGTTTACCAAGCTCCCTAGATACCCACAACACTAAATTTCAAGTTATCATATCCATTTAGGGTTTTAGGTTCTCAAATGTGAAAGAAAAATCCCCAAAATCGCGACCTTGGGTCTATTTATAGACCCCTTCGGCGAACAGATGTGGTACCTTGCGACAGCAAAGTCAAAAATTTATTTTTGTTCCTCGGAACTCATCCGGGACCCAAAATATATGATCCAATAGTGAAATTTGAATGTAAACCATAATTCAAATCCATTGGAATCATCAAAACTTTCATACAAGGTAGTTTAGGTAAAAAGTGGGGCCCACATATAGTTTCAATTTTATGACTTTCCGACTAATAGGTCGAAATGAGCTCGGGTGCATTGGGACCCGAACCAAAGGTCTAAATAAACTAAAATCGATATTTTGGATATGCTGGAACAGTTGAAATTTTCATCCGAGATTGTTTCGCTGAAGTTTTTGATCGGTGGTCATTTGGAACCAACGAAGACTTCTAAATAGGGAGTTGACTCTAAAAACCAAATGAACTGTCCGGTAATCGAACCCTCAGTCCCAGCAAGTCATAAATGATTTGGGGAAGCTATGGAGAAGCTCAAACGGTGAAGATAAGCATAAATACGAAAAAATGACCTGAAGGGTCATTACACCTTGCACACTTTGCATTTGCAATGAGAACGTGAGGGTGAGGAGGGATGAGAGGGACCACTATAAGGGTGGGAGGGACCAGTGTAGGGGTGAGAGGAGGACCTGTTCAAGGGGTGTTTTCAAATATATTTATTTTTTGCTAAGCACCAACATGCTCATAATCACGACTGGCAGCAGAAGCAGCAGCAGGATGGCTGCCACCATCACAAACAACTCCATAAGCAACACCCCCAGAAGAAGCACCCGAATCTGGTGTAGTTTGAGTTTGGTCGTGAAGAGCTTCAAAATTACACTGACCTTGCCTAACTGCTCTTCTTATGGATGTTGCTCCATCTAATTCCTTCTTTATTAACTCCACCATTGGGTCTTCTTTTGTATCAACAAGACCCAGAGTAAGAAAAGAAGTCATCCCCAGCTCATCAATGGTAGGCACGATCCAAGGATGCACAACCTATAAAAAATGACAGGAGGAATTTAAATCATATAATAATAATTTGCAGTCAGTTTGGGTTACATAGGGCTCGGGTTATGTTAACACAGCCAACTTATACAACAGACGATCTAGCTACCACAACAACTGATTTGTATGTTGAAACAGATTGATAATATGATGTATTAGAATGCCCATCTATTGCATAATTTACAGTAGATGGGTAATCTGTTGAGTAGGTTCAGAGAACAGAGTAACATATGGTTAATCTGTTATGAAATATGGATCATCTATTGCAACAGATTACCCATCTGTTGTACCAGTTGCAGTTGATGGGTAATCTATTGCAACAGATGGAACATCTGTTTCAATATCTTTCTTTGAGGAAAATTATTTTATTTGAAAGAAGACGTATTGCATTATCCGGAGGGTTAAAGAGATCAGCCTCGTTAATATTTTTTTTGCTGCTCTCTACTGCAGCCAACCATCTAAGGATCCTTGAATGAGAAACCTTATCCGGATAATTCGTGAAATGCTTTCCGAGGGCAGAAATGGCTTCACATGCCCAAGCCTAAAAATTGTAAACAGGAAGCAAGCAAAAAAAAAGTCACAAGTATATTCAATATAAATTAATGAATGAGTAAAAATAGTGATCAATTTTATCATGAAAGCCCAAGGAAAGCCGTATAATGTGGTCGTCTTTGGCTTTAGCTCTTTCAATAAATATTTGACAGTCAAGTAGTAGCTATCGTAGTCACAGGGATAATCGTTGAATTTCCCAAAATCATC
This sequence comes from Capsicum annuum, assembly GCF_002878395.1. Classification (NCBI taxonomy): domain Eukaryota; kingdom Viridiplantae; phylum Streptophyta; class Magnoliopsida; order Solanales; family Solanaceae; genus Capsicum; species Capsicum annuum. The sequence continues at coordinate 10,425,077 of NC_061115.1, forward strand.
AGCAAGCGCCAACAAATCACGTTCTATGACTTTCTTGACGTCTCTTGCCAATAAATGGAATGGACAAACCAAACTAAGCACAATTTCTCCCGATAGTGCTTTGGTATGTCTTTATTCTCGAGATCCGCTATCAAATCCTTCACTTTGTAGCTAGGTCCAACAATGCCCAACAACCCATCTTTTTTTATCTTGCGTTTGTTGGACCCTTTTTGGGGTGTTTTCTTGATGGTAGGTTCTTCTGGATGATCGCATCTCAAGCCCGTCACAATGACAAACTCTTTCAATCCAAAACAAACCGGCATGCCACAGTAGTTGATCTAAACTTTATCTATCTTATTTCCACCCTTCTTCGGACCTCCATCATCCCCCGCATACATGATCCTTCACTTGAGAAAGTCATATACCATGATCATTGGAAAACGGAGAGGGTGGGGCCCAGACAGCTCAAGAAAGTGTGCAAAGCAACTCTTCTTAAAAATTTCATCTATGTTTTCCTTATTCATAATACTCCTAAGTTCTTCAAAAGGTTTCCCCGACTGACATTTAAGTACAAGATCACCAAATACTACATTAGGATTATTCATCGGCATCGCAACTCAAAATTTGTCAATACTAATGGTTTTGACAGAATCATGCTGGAATTTTGATATTATTTCACGCCCTATTGGTGAGGAGAAGTTATCACTTTCCTCGGCTTCATTTTGCCCTGACTGAGATTGTTTTGGAAGTTTCTCTGAATCTATCTGTACTCTAGCCTTTTTTGTTTGGTGATTGAAAGTTGATCCACTTTCTCCACTTTCAGTTTCTTTTGTTTTGGGAGACATCTTTTAACTAAAAACAAAAGAAAAACAAAAAATACATTGCATTTAATGTCTGCATAATTTCTTTTAAAAAGGTGAGATAAATTTCAATAAATTATTCTTACCACATAACCCAAAAAAATACTCCAACGGACAACCCATCAGTTGGAATAGATGGGGAATCTGAATCTATTTAAAGACGTATTTGATATCTCCCCACAGATATTCCACCTGTTGCAACAGGTAAAGAAATTTCAATAAATTATTCTATGCCACATTATAAGAAAATACTCCAACGGATAATCCATCAGTTAGAATAGAGGGGAATCTGTTTGAAGACCTATTGAATATCTCCCAACAAATCTTTCACCCGTTGCAACAGATGGACCACCACCACCACAACCAATTCCAAAACCAATGCCACCAAGACCACCACCAATGCCAGCAATACCAACACCAAGACCACCGACACCACCGCCAAAAAACACAAATACCAACACCACCAACAACAGCCACCAACAACACCACAACACCATCCAACAATACCACTACAGTCAACAAAATACTGAGAGAAAAACTAGGGTTTTCTCGGGTGCTTCCTACTTTTTTAGCATCAAAACTCAAAACTGTTAACCCATTCTCGAAGATAAGATAACTAAAAGTCTTCTTTTTTATCATTAACTAAAAAGTCCTATTTTTTAGAATAAAGAACAAATGTAGAACTCTTCTCGAACTCTGTACATGTGAAGATAGAGAAAACAACGGATACAAGAGAGAATAAAGTCGAAAAAAACAACTATATGTAGTCGTAAATGGGAAGAAAATTGACCTGTTTTGAAGGGTTGAGCAATATATTGAGTAGTTGTTGTTTATATTGTTAAGAGGGAGAGGCCACCCCGAGAGAGAGAGAGAGAGAGAGAGAGAGAAGAGCGAGAACTTAAGATTTGAAATGAAAAGTTTTTCGCGCAAATGAATGATTTGTATGGGTTGATTCGTACTTTTGGAAAAGAATGGCAAGTTTTGAAATTGCTAATTTGGTCCAAATTGATCTTAATTAATTTAAAATTTTTTAAAAGATATAGTTTTTAAACATTGAGTTGATGAGAACTCATTTCAACTCACAGTGATCGATCGACGACTCGGGTCGGGATGAATGCAATACCAACGCCATGCAATTGTAAAGACTCGATTGGTTTTGTAGTTGACCTTGCGAGCTCATTCATTCATTCCTAGTTCCACCTAAATCAACTTAGGTGCTATCACTATCCTAACATTGAGTTGATGAGAACTCATTTTAACTTAGAGTGATCGATCGACGACTCGGGTCGGGATGAACGCAATACCAGCGCCATGCAATTGCAAAGACTCGATTGGATTTGTAGTTGACCCTGCGAGCTCATTCATCCATCCTAGTTCGGACCTAAATCAAATTAGGTACTATCACTATCCTAGCATTGAGTTGATGAGAACTCATTTCAGCTCAGAGTGATCGATCGATGACTCGGGTCGGGATGAATGCAATACCAACGCCATGCAATTGTAAAGACTCAATTAGATTTGTAGTTGACCCTGCGAGCTCATTCATTAATCCCTATTTCCACCTAAATCAACTTGGGTAATATCACTATGATGAGAACTCATTTCAACTCAGAGTGATCGATCGACGACTCGGGTCGGTATGAACGCAATACCAACGCCATGCAATTGCAAAGACTCGATTGGATTTATAATTGACCCTGCGAGCTTATTCATTCATCCCTAGTTCCACCTAAATCAAATTAGGTACTATCACTATCCTAACATTGAGTTAATAAGAACTCATTTCAACTCAGAGTGATCGATCGACGACTCGGGTCAGGATGAACGCAATACCAATACCATCCAATTGCAAAGATTTGATTCAATTTGTAGTTGACCCTGCAAGCTCATTCATTCATCCCTAGTTCCACCTAAATCAATTATAATAAAATTTGTTGCAACAAACGACTAAGCTGTTGAAAATTTTCAAACAGGTACATATATGTTGCAATAGATGACATATCTAATTTAATTATCAAATAGATATTTGCATCTGTTGTGACAGATGACTGAGTTGTTGAAAATTTTTAAACAGATATTTATATCTGTTGTAACAGATGACATATCTGATTTTATTAATTATCAAATGAATATTTTCATCTGTTGTCACAGATGACTGAGCTGTTTGAATTTTTTAACAGATGACTGAGTTGTTCGGATTTCTAAACAGATATTTATATATGTTGCGATAGATGACATGTCTGTTTAAAAATCTTTTTTTCTCTTTTAATTTTAAAGCAAGAAGCTTATGGTCCGAGTAGATAATATCAAGTAGTAGTACTTACTACTACAGGCGGTAAAAAATGTTTCTTGGATATCTCAAAAGTGAGTTCATTGAGCAATCTTGTCTTGTCTTTTCAATGTCAGCAGTCTTAGTCTTCCTCGTGCCCCTCAAATTATTAATAAAATTAATGAATATTAATTAATGTATATTGAAAACCACCACATCTACGTACACAATACATCTATAGAAATTATCTTATCTCTTTCTTCAGCTGCAGTTTATTTTATTCAACTCTCATCTTTTTCTCTCCTCTTTAGGGTCAAAACCCTTTTTCTCTCTTTTTTCTTCTCTTCTCATAAAGATCTTTTTGGATCTAAACCCATCCATATCTTTCCTCGACTTAAATTTTTGTTTTGATCCCCTTTTTGATGTTAAGGTATGATTCATTATTGCTCTTTCATTCTCATCTTCTTCTTTGCAAGTTATTTACAACTTTTTTTTATTTAATTACTATTTACCCATATCATATTTATTAATTTTTTTTAAGGAACTTGTAAGTGTTGAATAAACAATTCGAGAATTTTTATTACAATATGAGAAAAAAGTCATTTGTTAGGAGAAGTTTAAAAACCTTGTTGGCAGTATCATCTTTTTTTATATGTATTTTATTTGTTTCATTATTGTTGATGTAGTTATTGATGTTGTTGGTGGGCTTGGCGTTGTTGGAACTTGTGGTGTGGTGTTGTTGATGGTTCCTGAATAAAGGATGTTGCTTCTTTGTTATTAATGATGTTGTTGGAACAAATATTGTTAGTTCTTTTGTGTTGATGTTTATGCTGTTGTTGATGTTGCAACAGATAGAGAAACTGTTGGAACAAATAAAACCACCAAAAAGGTTGGTTTGATGTATTCCATTAGACTCCACATCTGTTGCAATAGACTCTACATCTGTTGCAACAGACTCCACATTTGTTGCAACAGATGGATAATGTTCTTTTTTTGACATCAATTTTTTTCCTTTTCTTTGGAGATATAAGGAACTGACAGTTGATCAACTTTTGACGGACTATCGCAAGAGGCTGCAATAAAGATGGGATCGTAGGAATAACCTGCTTGCAGATGGAACCATTTCATATGTGGGAGGTATGTATTACTAATAATGTTATCGTGGAAACACACACAGAGTGCACTGATTTTGTGAATTATGTTTTTACTAATTTATCATAGATCGTTCAAACAAGATGTCTGTAATTTTACAGTTAAGTTTGGTAGGTCCGAACTGATAAGGCTGAGGGACCATGAATATGGTTCTGCTGGCCTGTTAAGATTTAATGTCGGTTGTTGCTCATGTTTATTTGTTAAGCATTGTGAAGGGATCTAGTTTTTGTGTCATTGTAAAGAGATTCAATAGTAATTAGACTAACTTTTAGGGTGCATTGAACCCTTAGAGGGTCTTCAAAGATTAGCACTGCATCTAATAAGAATGGAAAAACAGTATAGTTATTGCCCTGGCCAAAATTTATATGGCTGGGTTGCTCGCTCGGGGTGATGATTATATGCCAGAATGTGCGGTAGGAAAATGCTTTCAAAGGAAAATGGGTGGTTGATGGAAGACTATATCATCAGAGAGCTAATTGAAGAAGATACATAGGGTAGATACAACTTCTAACGAATTTGGCCAGTGAAATTATCTTAACAGATGGGAGATCTGAATCAAGTGCAAATATGAAAGTGTATACGGTAATGTAATTTTATCTGTTGTGTCTCTTAAAGAAAAATAATGCATCTGAACACTTTGCTAGGGAGCTGCGTGGTCGGGATTATCACCTAGATAGAAAATAGGAGAAGACCAACAAAGAAGCCTCACGGGCATCAAGGGTTGAAATGATGTACAACAATTCTAGAAAACTTATGCCAACAGCAACTGCAACTAAAATAAGGAATCTAAGCGAAGAAAGAAAATTTCTGAATTTTAAATTTCATCCCATGCTTTCTTGTTTGTGTTTCCGATCAGGTCCACTGTCGTTCACCTGATCGGAACCACAAACGAGATTGAAAGGCAAATAGAGTATCATTGCTTCCTTAGCAATATGATTATAATTGATTGTGCTTTCTATCCTAGACATGCTTTCAACATTTCTTGGAGAAGATCAGATGCTTGCTATAGTATGTGAATCCCGATAATTTTCAAGCTTGCCTCCAGCTTGTTGATTCTGTATTCAAGCTAGTCATTGCCGTCTTCGAAGTTGGTAAGGAGTTCCTCATCTCTTGTAAGCTCGATCAGGAACACTACCTTCAAAGTAGTGTTCTTAATAGAGGTTCTGAACAGAAGGTAAAATTCCATTTTTCAGGAGGGTCCTGAGCATAAAGTAGAATCCCAGTTTTTAGGAGGGTCTTGAACATAAAGTAAAATCCCATTTTTCAGGAGGTTCCTGAATAGAAGGTAAAGTCTCATTTTTCAGGAGGGTCTTGAACAGAAAGTAAAATCCCATTTTTTAGGAGGGTCCTGAACATAAAGCAAAGTCCTATTTTTCAGAAAGGTTCTAAACAGAAAGTAAAATCCCATTTTTCAGGAGGGTACTGAACAGAAAGTAAAATTCCCATTCTTCAGGAGGGTCCTGACTATAAAGTAAAGTCCCATTTTTCAGGAGGGTCCTGAGCATAAAGTAGAATCCTAGTTTTCTGGAGGGTCCTGAACATAAAATAAAATCTCATTTTTCAGGAGGGTCCTGAACAGAAGGTAAAGTTCCATTTTTCAGGAGGGTCCTGAACAGAAAGTAAAATCCTATTTTTCAGGAGGGTCCTGAATTTAAAGTAAAATCTCATTTTTCAGGAGGGTCTTGAACAGAAAGTAAAGTCCCATTTTTTAGGAGGTTCCTGAACAGAAGTAAAATCTCATTTTTCAGGAGGGTCCTGAACATAAGGTAAAATTCCATTTTTCAGAAGGGTCCTGAACAGAAAGCAAAGTCCCATTTTTTAGGATTGTCTTGAACATAAAGTAAAATCCCATTTTTCAGGAGGGTCCTGAACAGAAAGTAAAATCCTATTTTTCAGGAGGGTCCTGAATAGAAAGTAAAATACCATTTTTCAGGAAGGTCCTGAACAGAAGGTAAATTTCTATTTTTCTGTAGGGTCCTGAGCAGAAGGTAAAGTCCCATTTTTCAGGAAGGTCCTGAGCAAAATTCTCATTTTCAGGAGCGTCCTGAACATAAAATAAAATCCTATTTTTTAGGAGGGTCTGAACAAAAGGAAAATCTGATTTTTCAAGAGGGTCCTGAACAGAAGGTAAAATCCCATTTTTCAGGAGGGTCCTGAATAGAAGGTAAAGTCTCATTTTTTAGGAGGGTCTTGAGCATAAAGTAGAATCCCATTTTTGAGGACCCCATAAAGTGAAATCCCATTTTTCAGGAGGGTCCTGAACAGTAAGTAAAATCCCATTTTTCAGGAGCATCCTGAACATAAAGTAAAGTCTAATTTTTCTGGAGGATCCTGAGCAGACGGTAAAGTCCCATTTTTAGGAGGGTCCTGAGCAGAAAGTAAAATCCCATTTTTCAGGAGCGTCCTGAACATAAAGTAAAATCCCATTTTTCAGGAGTGTCCTGAACAGAAGGTAAAATCCCATTTTTCAGGAGGTTTCTGAACAGAAGGTAAAATCTCATTTTTCAGGAGGGTCCTGAACATAAAGTAGAATTCCATTTTTCAGAAGGGTCCTGAATAGAAGGTAAATTCCCATTTTTAAGGAGGGTCTTGAGCATAAAGTAAAATCCCATTTTTCAGGAGGGTCCTAAACATAAAGTGAAATCCCATTTTTCAGGAGGATCCTGAATAGAAAGTAAAATCCTATTTTTCAGAAGGGTCTCCTATTTTTCAGAAGGGTCCTGAACATAAAGTAAAATCCCATTTTTCATGAGGGTCTTGAACAGAAAGTAAAGTCCCATTTTTCAGGAGGGTCCTGAACAGAAAGTAAAGTCCTATTTTTCAGGAGGGTCCTGAGCAGAAAGTAAAGTCCTATTTTTCAGGAGGGTCCTGAGCAGAAAGTAAAATTCCATTTTTTAGGAGGATCCTGAGCAGAAAGTAAAATCCCATTTTTCAGGAGGGTCCTGAGCAAAAGGTAAAATCCCATTTTTCAGGAGGGTCCTGAACATAAAGTAACATCCCATTTTCCAGGAGGGTCCTGAACATAAAGTAAAATCCCATTTTTCTGGAGGATCCTGAACATAAAGTGAAATCTCATTTTGAAGAGGGTCTTGAGCAGAAAGTGAAATCCCATTTTCCAGGATGGTCCTGAGCAGAAGTAAATTCCCATTTCTCAGGAGGGTCGTGAACATAAAATAAATTCCCATTTTTTAGGAGGGTCTTTAACTAAAAGTAAAATCTCATCTTTCAGGAGGGTCCTGAACATAAAGTAAAGTCCCTTTTTTTAGGATGGTCCTGAACAGAAAGTAAATTCTCATTTTTCAGGAGGGTCCTGAGCAAAAAGTAAAATTTCATTTTCCAGGAGGGTCCTGAACATAAAGTAAAGTCCCATTTTTCAGGAGGGTCCTAAACAGAAAGTAAAATCCCATTTTCCAGGAGGGTCCTGAACAGAAAGTAAAGTCCCATTTTTCAGGAGGGTCCTGAACAGAAAGTAAAATACCATGGATGTGCATTTCCAATGGTAGCTGAATTAAGTGAAGCGAATTTGCCCCTATTTCAACAAAGAAAATTTGTCAGTTAAAAATTTAGTGGTGGCTTGCAGCTCTTGGCTTCTCAGGTATCTGCCCCAGCACTCGTTCCTTTAATCTTTGTTCCAAATCGCTGACACTTGCCCTGTCTTGCCGCATCATTGACCCGGATCTAGATTGAGGGAAATGAGTTCTGACTCGAACAATGGGTTTCCATTTTACCATGCCTCTGAGGTGCACACTTTTCCCAAATATGAATGCTTCCACGAATCCAACAGCCTGTCGGTTGATAGACTTCCTTTGCATCGCGTTGAATTACGATCATATTTCTTTCATGTGCTGGTCCTTGGCTTTTCGTCATATAATTAGAAAGACTGGTAGTAAATTTTGAAATCCTTTCTCGCTTGTTTTGACACAGACTTGACTTGAAATGTAAAGAAATGATGGTGCCTTTTATTTTGATAAATGACATAAAAAGACAGAAAGCATGAATATGTAAATGAAAGAAAAAGGCAATGTCTCATATTCAAAAAGAAAACTTATCTGAATACGGCAACCAACTCTAATGAGTATGACATGCATTTTGGATTAAGCTGCCTGATCTTCCTATCCAAACTCCCCATTTGTTGTTGAGTTCGTGCCTTTGCCGCGAAGCCGCTTCTTCAAATCCATTGGACCATACATCACATTCAATTGACGACATCTTAAAAGACTTTCGCCAACAAATCTCTTTCTTTTAACTTTTCACTTTTCTCTTGAACTCGCCATCGCCTTACGGTGCCCGTGAGGGTTTTCACCAATAAGACTCTCTCATTTTTATTTCTCTCCACTCACCATCACCTTGGTATGGTGCCTGCGAGGGTTTTCACCAATAAAATAGATAAAGAAGTTTGAAGTTTGATTAAAATTCAGTTATTAAATTATTTTAAAATGATAATTACCTAATTTGTGTCGACTTCTACGAAAGAGTTATATTAGGATAGTGATAAACTAAAAAATGTAAAAGAGAACTAGATTTAAATTAAGAGTAGTTACAATCTTTTTTATATTAAAAAAAATACCAAGGGCAGAAGTTATAATCAGTTTAACTCCATGAAGAGAAGTTATATTCAATTTTACATTGAAAATACTCAACCAATTAGGATGTTCACTTGGATTAGGTGAAATTTTAAAAAAGAAATTAGAACCAATTCTTAGTCGGGCTTTGATGAGGATACAGGACACCCTGGTTCAATCCTCTGGTAATGGAATTTTTTTTTATTAAAAAAACTGTCCTTAAAAATAAGTTTTGCAATGTGCGAATTTGGAAAACTCTTCTAGTATAGGAAATCCAATAGGGCTTCATTCAAACGTGAGTCTAGAGAATTTAAGTTTTAGAGTTCAATCATTGATGGTGATCCATCGAAAACAATCTCTATACCTTCTCAAGATAGGGGTAAGGCTGTGTTTATATTATCCTCCTCAAACCCATACTTATGAGAGTATACCGGATATGTTGTTGAGTTCAATCTTTAAAGGACCCCGATGAAGGGATTCTCTATCATCTTTAAACAAAATATGACCAATACCAAATCTCAGGGGCGGACCCATGTGTAATTTTGGGGTGCTCCGGCACCCACTAAACTCGACGTAGATTAGGTATAATTATATAAGAAATACAGAATAAATGGTATAATTTATTAAAAAGCACCCAAAGAACAAACATATGGTTGGGTGTAGTGGCTTGAGGATTTGACTCCCACGTCCAGTTTTCTAGGTTCGAATCCCTATAGCCACATACTATTTTTTATAAATTTTTTTTTTGAGCACCCACAACCTTAAATTTCTCGGCCGCCACGGCCAAATCTTACTATCTCTATTATACTCAAAACAGATGGCCAATATCAATTCTTTTTGGAGTATGAAAATATTGTATTGTGCATACATACAATATCTCATCCATTCTATTAAAGAACACAAGTAACGTCAGTCAATTACGATCCGATTTCTACCTCAAGCTTGTCTTCTCCCGTAATTTCTTCAACATATTCCTTAATATTGAGTGCCGACTCTTTAAGCTGAGGGCTTCCATACACTTTGATAAGCTTTAATGAAGCAATATCCCCAAAACTCTCTGGGATCTCTATAAGCTTATCACATTTTATATATAATTCCTCAAGTACGGGAAAAGATTCATCTGCAATAACCTGCCATTCAGAAAAAGACATATTATCCAATGTCAGAAATTTGAGATTGTGGAAGGTGACTTGCTCCATGTTCCTCCTTCGATGCTTGCTGTGCGTAGTCTCAGCTTTTGAAGGTTGGGTAGTGATCTCCCAATTCCTGACAGTGCATCTGATGTCAGATTGAAACTGATGCACAATTTCACTTCTTTCAAGCTCGAAGGGAAGAGAAAAGCAAATTGATGTACATGTGTACCCTCACTGCTCTCAAAATATGCGTGAACTATTTCAAGTTTATTAAGGAGATCCAATCTTGGAAAATAAATCTGCTCTGCTTCTGAAAACTCCATGATGAATTCAAGGGTTCGAAGATTGCGAAACCTTTTGAAAATATCCGCTGAGTCTACCGAACAGGAAAGGTAGAGAAACTTTAATGATGTCAGATTCTCTAACTTTGTTGGTTTGCCAATATCTGAATTAAAGACAGAGCAACAACGGGTGTCCACATGTCGTAGCTTTGCAAGATTCCAGATAGTAGGTGATAATACCATGTTTGATACCCAGTTAATCACCTTCAGAGTTTCTAGATTGCAGAGGTTTGAAAATGACGGAGGGAGAGCTTCTGCCTCCACCTTCGTCTGAATGATTAAGCACCTCAAATGAACAAGCATGCCTATTTCATTCAGCAAAGTATCTGGCAAAATTACTTTCCTCAGGTCCAACATTTTAAGAAGCCTCAAGTGTCTTAAGTGACAGTTGTACAGAAGAACACAGGTATGCCAAAATTCATATTTCAAGTGTATCTTCAAAGAGAGGAGGTGTTTCGCACAACGATTTTTCTTTTCTGGATTGGAAAGGAAATTCATTCATATGAAGATCTTCATCATAATGAATGGTCATTCCACGTAGCATCGGATCTGAAGAAGAAGAAGAGGAAGACGGAACAGTTGAACTCGTCAAGTCAAACAACTTTTCCTTTCTAGTTTTTATCGAACAAAAATCATGCACAAGATCATGAATTTGGCATCTCCGTTCCCTACCACCTCTCACGATTACCAAGCTACTAGAAATTAACTCATCCACATAAACCTCCATTACTTCTTCCACACTCTTCAAATCAGTTGGTTCCACAAGTCCTTCATCACTCCATAAATCTTTCAACTCAGAGATCGTAATATCTTTGTCCTTTGGATAACTTGCAAGGTACAAAAAGCACGGCTTTAGGTGATCTGATAAATGGCCATAACTTAATTGTATAACCTTCATAACTTCTTCTTCATCCTTTAAGATAAAGGATTCCAAATTATTTAGAACTTCAAGCCACGAAGCCTTTTTCTTTTTCTTCCTTGCAATGACTCCGCTGATCAGATCAAGTACCAAAGGGAGCCCATCACACTTTCGGGCTATTTTTTCTCCAACATCTTTTAGTTCATCAGGGCAATGTTCTTCTCCAAATACCCTTTTCTCTCAACTTTCTTCTTGTCTTAATAATCGAAGATCAAGAGAATCACTGTGACATTTTCCATGCAAAGCCACTTTCTTTTTTTCGACTAGTTAAAATAACTCTGCTTCCTTTCTGAAATTCAGTTGGAAAAGGTCTTGTTAGCTCATCCCACATTGCAGTATCCCACAAGTCATCCAAGACAATAAGATACCTCCTTCCAAAAAATTGCCTCCGTAGCTTATCAGCAACGTCATCGTCTATGTTATCCTCATTGAATCTTTCTTCCAAACCAATAACTTGATTGAAAATTTTCTGCAACAACTTTTTCTCATTACGTTCCTGGTCGACTGTGCACCAAGCATGAATGTCGAAATGATCAACAACAGATTTGTCAGTATATACTTTGTAAGCCAAAGTAGTTTTTCCAAGCCCTGGCATGCCAACTATGAAAATGACATCTACTTCAGATGGTCCACTGGTGAGCTTCCGAATTATCCACTCTGTCTCCTCCTCAAAACTTACAATTATTTTACCAGCTATTGATGACTTACTTTCAACTGGCTTGTTAGGAGAGTTTGCAAAAGTGATGCTCGTCTTCTTGGTGATCTTCTCTTGTACCTCTTCTTTGACAAGCTTGATCTTTTCTACAGTATCAGGAAGTAAGAAAATAAGCTGCAAGAGACCATGATATCTGGCAAGAATTGAGTTAATGGAATGTTCCGCCTCACGTGCCACATCTAGAACACGAGTCCAAAGATCTCTCTACAATTCTTGCTCCACATTCCCGAAGAATGATCTTATGTGTTCAAGGTGTTCTTTCACTCGACCAATTTCTTCTTTAATCAAAACAACTGAATAAGCATTGGAGTTGAGCAAGTCATTTAAGTTTCTGAGTAGAAGAGTCATGAATAGCAGTCCATCACTCATGGGGAAGCGGAGCTGAGATGAGTCTGAAGGGGCTTTCAAGAAAACATTCTTGAGATCTTTCCTCAGGAGTTCAATATTTTCCAGCAAGTTTAGACTTGCACCGTTTGTTTCCTTGGCATTCTCTGCCAAGTTGCGAACAAGAATGGATACCTCCCTGATAAGTGCTCCAACACGTGCCAATAGAACAAATAATTTTTCATAATGAATAAAGTCCTTGGGCACATCCGAAAGAATAATCAATAGGAACTCTATCATGATATGAATATTTCGAGCTGAGGTGCCAGGAGTAATAGCATTAACCATGTGATGTTGTAGATGAATAAGATATTCTCCAAGAATGTCTGGAGAGGCTTCTAGGAGCTTTGTAACGAAGCATCCAACTTTAGCAGACTTTGAAGCTTCCAAATTTGTTGAACACGTGTGCATAACCTCCAGTGAAACTGGAATTATATTCAAAAGTAGGTTTAACTAGCATGGAATTGATTTGAGAGGAGTCTTCATTTTCATCCTCTTCATCTTTATTATCAAGTTCATAAGACAAAAGGACTAAACAGAAGTGTCCTACTCTCTCAGCCATAAGTTGAAATTGTGGTAAGATGTATTCAATTGTCTTATGCTCAACGTAACCATTTACTTTCAGCCTATGGAAATCTATTAAATTCCCAAATACTTTCTGAAGAAGCTCATATTGAGTCATTGATGGCAAAATCAACTCAGCACAAACCTTGGGTAGATAATGGATATTCACAAAGAGTGCATCCAAGAGTTCAACGAGTTGATCCTCAGTTATGGTGGCACTTGATTCAGAATGATGATCTGAGATGATAAAACTGTTGATATTTTCACGGAGGCGAGGAATAATATGATCCTTTAATTTAACCAGCATGTCATCTCCACATTGATGAAAAAGTGACTGAACCATATCATGAACCTCATATGATAAGAAAGACATTCGGGCATTAGAACCATCCAAAATGTAATGACAAAGTTGTAAACATGCCGACAAAAATGTCAGCTTTTCAATTTGATCCGTGTCAAGAACAGTTTGATCTTCTTCATTCTTTAACCTCTCTATGAAATCAAGAAGATCGACAATGTCCTCGCGAAGCACATCAGATGGTACCTGCTAAAAGATCAAATGTGTTTCAAAATTTTCAGTGCCACATTTTTACCATCCTATAAAACCTTCAAATAAAACATGGTTTTAAGGACACAGAGGCACAAAACTTGTCCATCTTTATTATCATATTGACAATTAACAAAATGAGCCAAAGTTGCAAACAATAACTTTTGTTAAGTGTTGCTGCTTAATTATAACACCTCTCTGTATTGTGATTCAGTAATGTTTAGCTCAGTCCCTGAGTTGTGCCTAGCTATACAATTAAACTTACTTCCACTATTAACTTCTTAAATTACATACTCTAAAAAAAGTAAAAAGTTTTCATGGTCAAAAGCCCCCTAAATATTGTATCTATGTTCTAAAACATATTCTTTCTCTGGATGTTCACCTAATAACTGTCATTTTACGTCTTATCAATAATATTATACTGTCTCAAGGATTACTCGAAAAACATACAAATCAGTACAACATAGCCAGTGTAATCCCATTTGGTGGGGTCTGGGGAGCAGGGCGAGAGTAGCAAGATAAACAAAGCAATTAATCATCCCAGTCAGTACAACAACATAGCCATGTAATCCCACTGTTAAGTCTGAGGAGGGTAGAAACTAGAATGTACAAAAGGAAAAACGCGAAAACATTGCGAAACCGCTGTGCTAAACTACTTAGCAAATGCCTTTTTACCAAATCAAATAAAAGCTTTTAGATGTCAAAGATATTCTACTAATGCGAAGAACGGTAATGTTGATCAATGGAAGCGCCAATTTTATTTTGGTTCAAACAGTAAGAAGCCTCAAGAAGGATGAGCTCTCCACACTAGACCAGACTGCTGAAATCATCCCAGCCTGAGAAGCACAAGGTTGAAAGTAGAGCTAATGGAGTTGGCCAACAAAGCTGAAGAAATATCTCGAAACCATCAATTATTGCTAATACTACAAAAAAGTATTGTTGGTAAAAATCTATTATCCCACATTAGAAAAGGGATGGGTAATTAGTCTCTTTATATAAACTTGGGCAATCCTCCTCTCACGAGTTAACTTTTGAGGTTGAGTTAAGCCCAAGATCCATTCTTTACGTGGTATTAGAGTCAACGGGGAAGTGTTAAAGTATCTCATATCAAAAAAGAGATGAGATGGGTAATTATAGAGTCAGAGTCAGCGGGGAAGTGTCAAAGTATCCCACATCGGAAAAGAGATGGGTAATTGTAGAGTCAGCGGGGAAGTGTTAAAGTATCTCATATCAGAAAAGAGATGGGTAATTGACACATCGGAAATAAGATGGGTAATTGTAGAGTCAGTGGGGAAGTGTGATCTCCATGAGGATTTCAATTAGCTGAAATTCTTTTCCCCTTGGAGCCAAGAATTCACTTCTTCTATAAACCCAAAATCTTTGTTCACCGATGTTGGGCCCCGGGAAAGTGTCAAGTATCCCATATCGGAAAAGGGGCCTTGGAACCAAAAATTCACTTCTTCTATAAACTCAAATTTTTGTTCATCGATGTTGGGTGTCAAGTATCCCACATCGGAAAAGGGGCCTTGGAACCAAAAATTCACTTCTTCTATAAACCCAAATATTTGTTCACCGATGTTGGGCCCCAGGAAAGTGTTAAGTATCTCACATCGGGAAAGGGTCACTTAGCTGAAATTCATTTCCCCTTGGAGCCGTGGGAAAATCAAAAGAGGGATATTCTTTTGAGTATGTAGTGGCCTTTAGAGTATTTTACTCTATTCTTTTGAATATGTAGCGGTCTTTAGAGTATTTTACTCAGACCTACAAGCGTAACATCCCTCGCTATAGTTATATCATTTGTTCCTCCCGGCCTGTGGTTTTTTCCTTATTCAGAAGGGTTTCCACGTAACAATCTTGGTGTTATTGTCGCTCTTTTTATTCTTGTTGATTACTAGTATTATCGTTGTGTTCCACATTTTATTGCAGTAAATATTATTTCTATAGCGGGGTTTATCCCCAGCAAGCTGTGCCTAGCTATATAATTAAACTTATCTTTCTATTTTGGAAATAATTTAACTTTAAACTTGTTCGTGGCGACGACCTTAATGACATGCTTTTATAGTCATGACTAACATGTTTAAGACAAGTAATTTCCAGTCTTTGACTTTTTTCTTATATTTCATACAGACAGTTCCACATAAAATTTTAACGGATGGATTACTACTTTGAGAACCTAAGAGCAGTTGTTTAATTAAATATCATAATCTATGTTCTACCTACTCTAGGTTTTCACTTAATAACTACCATTTCACGCCTTATCGATCACTAGTAGTGTTTGGGGAGGATATAATATATGTCCGTAGACCTTACCCCCTACCTTTGTCGGGGTTGACAATTTTGTTTTCGATAGAAGTGTAATCAAAACACGTCGGAAAGGAAAATAATGACAGCAGAATAGCAAGATAAACAAAGCAAATAACTATCCAAGTCAATATTATTGAATAACATACCAATGAGTTTCTTGCTAATTTCTCCATTTATTCAGTTTATCAGCCACTTTTAGCTTTTCGAGATTCAAACTTCTTAATCTTAATTGTGTGTTAGAACATAGAAATTGGGAGAAGACCCAAATATCCCTGGACAATTCAAGATGAACGAGTTTTATCCTCTTGCATTTTTTTTTATCAAAAATACCCCGTCTTTCAACTTCTTATAGTATTAAAGTTTTTATAATAAATTGTGAAAACTACAATATATTATACTCCACTTGTTTTGAATTCTTTTCTTTTTGTTGCTAATTAATTGCCTATGGGAATCAGAAAGAAAGAAATTGAAGTAATTAATTGGCTAATGACAAACTTGAAAGGCCACCCAATCTCCATCTCATCTTAAATTTTCTAATTTATTGTTCCATTTTACTTAATTTTTTTTATAAAATAATTTTTTTCTCATTATATCCTTAGTTTGAAACTAATAACAAGACACAATTAAGAGGAACAAAATGATAAAATTATATTATTAATTATTATTTTCTTAATAACTGTGTCATTCTAATTTGAAATGGGTAAAGGAGATTCAAGACCAGCAAGTCTAAGAGGCCAGCATTTGCATTTATCTTTTTCCTCCTTATTTTTATTTTTATTTTGACATTTTTCTTCATTTCTCAACATAATAAAACCCAGCTAAAGCTAGCATTTCCCTCCCAAATCAGCTTCACATTTCATGGTTCATTGTCAATTATTGAAAGAAGCTCTGCCAGAAGTTAATTAGAAGCTATAAATTTTTGAGGTGGTAAATTCTTTTTGTTACTTTTAGTTCTCAAAACACTCTGTTATGTGAAATTAGGGATTGGCAATTCACAAGAATGTTTTTTTTTTTTTTTTCCATTTCTAAATTGTTGCTTATATGTGCCCATTCTTCTCTCAAGTTTTAATTGTGAGGTTTGAAAATTCCTTTTGTTTGAAAATCTGTGAATATACTCTATCTTTTAATTCCCTTTCCTTTCTTCAAACAAATGAAATAATAACAATATCCATGGGAAATTTTTATCTGAATTTGACAAATTGAAAAAAAAAAGAAGGGAAGATTGAGTGTGTAAGATACTCCCATCTTCTATAAATTTTGAAGTAAATTCAGATATAATTGTTTTATCTATTCTATACTATAATCAATTTTATTTTGTCATATAAGTCGATCAATTTAATGAATTTCAGTATCCTAGCAGGCTACCATATTATGTTAGAATGATTTTGTTTGAGCACATATAAAACATTGAAGAAGATAAGAAGGTGAAAAGTGAAGGTGGGTGATTAAATTTGCACTTTATTTGTTCCTCAAATTTGTAAGTTCTTATTTTTTGTGATTAAATGTGCACTTTATTTGTTCCTCGAATTTGTAAGTTTTTATTTTTTTGCATTTAAAATAATTTGAAATATATACCTTTTCATCGTTTTTTTTTTCTTTTTGACATCCCCTAAACCTTATCATTATATGTTGTGTATTTCTAATTTTCAAATCGCTCGACGTTACTACTGTATATTAAAGTAAGTTGTTGCAAAGAATCTTATAAAGGTTATTTTTTGTCAACTTGAAATAACGTGTTGATATAAGTGCATGTTACTTCTCAGTGTATTATATTGATTATTCTGAAGACATTATATTTGATCATTTCAAAAATAAATTTTTAATAGACAATCTACTGACTACATTTATAAAGAAACAAAGATTACTATTTATATTTTATATTTTTAGAAATAACTACTTTATCAAAATTTTAAACGGGATAAGAAAATTCAAATACGATAATATAGGAGTACGATAACTTTATTATTGACTACGCGGATGAGTTTACTAGTCTCTTAATAAGCTATGTAATTTCATTATCATGTTTTTATTTAATTTTTTTCTTAATTAATAAAAATGTGCTGATTAAAGTATGTAAATCACCATAAATAAATGTATTGGAAGATCAAATCAACATTAATGCGTACAAATCTTGCAAGAACAAAATTGGAAGAATAATAATCAATTATGATATTGTAGAGTGAGCTATGAAATTTCTATTTTTAATATGGACGACAAGTATTTAAAGCAGGAGGAAACGAGACATTTCAAATACGCTAACATGTATTCATATCTTAGTCATCATCATTTTTGAGAAAAACTTACACACACATACATACATTGTGCTTCTTTTAGCTAACAGTCTCCTCCCATGGCAAACTCCCGTAGAGTGGCAGTAATTGGAGCAGGCGTAGCCGGTCTTGTAACAGCACGTGAGCTACGAAGAGAAGACCACCGAGTTGTAATTTTCGAGAAATCAAACCAACTCGGTGGTCAATGGGTATACAATCCCCTAGTCGAGACTGATCCACTCAGTCTCGACCCAAACAGAGAAATTATTCACAGCAGTCTTTACAAATCCCTTCGAACAAATCTACCTAAAGAAGTCATGAGTTTTACTGATTACTCATTTGTCGAAAAGGCAGAAAATAGAAAACGAGTCAATTTTCCTGGACACAAAGAAGTGTTGAAGTTTTTGAATGAGTTTGCTGAGGATTACGGGATTATTGAGTCGATTCGATTCAATTCGGAAGTTGTACGAGTTGAGCAGGTTGAGTTTGAGGGAAATCGTTGGGTTGTTAGATCGAAAACGGATGAGTTTAGTTCAGAAGAACTGTTTGATGCCGTAGTGATTTGTAATGGACATCATACAATACCGAGAATTGCAAATATTCCAGGTATAATAATTCATATTTTGCTTGAACAATGATTGATTTGCGTTGAAGTTTTAATTTAGCCATAGATTTTGGAAGCTTTTAGTTTTTTCTAAAAAAGAATTTACAAGTAATACTTCGAGTTAGACGAATTATTTAGAGTTTATTGAAGAAAATTGTGGTCCGATAATTTCTTTTGGTGTTCGGATCAGTTTGTTCGTACCTGGATTAATTATACAGAATGTATGTCATCTCTTACGAATAATTGTATAGAATGTATGTCATCTCTTCTCCAGATAAGTTATTTTAGAACTTCTGCCAAATATGCACTCTTAGTCAAGATATATGAACTTTGACTAACAAGATATTCTCATATAACATTTAGATATGGAAGATTATATAGTTTCTAAATATCTGAAGCTGACCTAGTGATCAATGAAGTGAGAAGAGAACCATAGGGTTTTAGGTTTGATCAATCCTTGCAAAAGTGAAAAAAAAATGTGATTACTTTTCATTTCTCCAAGTCTTGATAGACAGAGTTACTTAGTTCCTTTTGCTTGATGGGCGATAACATGTACTTGGCTGGACACCACCTTCATATTAAAAAAAAAAAAAAAAGAAATAGTGAAAATAAATTAGGATTGTAAGAGTTAAACAAAAAACAATTTAAGCGTGCTGCACTCACAGTATGTATGGTGAAAAAATTGGAATTATTGATTTGTATATTGAACTAAATCTTGTTAATTAATATCCGAAGGTATAAACAATTGGCCTGGAAAACAAATGCATAGCCACAATTATCGAGTTCCTGAACCATTTATGAATCAGGCAAGCCCTTTATGTACTTTCTGCTTTTTCAGTCCTTAAAGTTACATACACAAGTTTATATAACTCATTTTGTATTCAGATTGTAGTAGTAATTGGAGATGGACCAAGTGGGCTTGATATTTGCCAAGACATAGCCACTGTAGCCAAGCAAGTTCATCTTTCAGCAAGATCGTCTGAAGCTGAAGTTTCAAAATTGGGCAATTCTGCAAATATATGGAACCATTCAAAGGTATATATAATTGTTTAAATTTTCTTGATTGTGCAAGGTAAGAGTTTATTGTACGAATTCTTACACTGCATTATTTCTGGAAGAGGCTATTTCCATAACTCCAATATGTGACCTTCTGGTCACTTGGCAACAACTTTACTAGTTATGCCAAGACTCCCATTCATTCATGTTGTTGAATGCGCATTGGAAGATATCGAAAGGAAGCTGATTTTGGATTTTTTTCGCAGATTGACCATGTTGATGAAAGTGGTGTAGTTTCTTTCTTGGATGGATCATCTATTCATGCTGATATCATTCTTCACTGCACAGGGTCCAGTTCAAATCTTGATTCTTTTTGTTAATACACAAGCTTATCGTTGTTATTAGTGTTATTTGTTGAATTGCATGACCATTTCATCTGATTATCCAAAAGCTTAAATGGAAAAGCCGAAAGCACTTGGTACTTGTCTGATAAATCACACTAATAGCTTCAATAGTTCACCGAAATTTTGTGTAGTTTGGTATTTCACCGGTTACTATATATATATATATCTTCCTTTGCATCGCCAATTACACTTTTAATTACTTTTTTTTCCTTATCTTTTTCGCATACATGTCTATATGCTTCAACACGTCCCCTTATATGTAGGCCTAACCTTTCTCTTTTTGGCGGTGTAAGTTCACAAAAGTTCTTTTTGATAATGGGTGACGGCGAAACTCGAATTTAGGACTGCTCCCTACTCCGGTATCATCATAAATTCTATGATCATCTCATCTCAAAGCATAAAATCGTTACAGAGAATATACTACTTTTACATGGTTATGTCTTCAACGTTATTTTCTTGCACAGGTACAAGTACGATTTCCCATTTCTTGAAACCAATGGAATAATAAGTGTAGATCATGAGGACCGTGCTGTTGGACCACTATACAAGCACGTCTTTCCTCCAAAGCTTTCTCCCTGCCTCTCCTTTGTTGGTATACCTTATCAGGTCAGCTAAATTGTTTGGCAAATATCATATTCTCATTGTGTTATATCCACTACACAAATTCTCTTAACCTCTTTAACAGGGTGGAGCCAGAGGGGTGCACCCCTTCGTCGAAAAATTACTCTATGTAGCTAGGGAATAAATGATACTTTTGCATTTATATTAGTTGCGGAATCTTCTCGGCATGGAAGAACTTTTTTAAATCCCTTTACTTGTATTCCTTGCTCCACCTCTGCTCTTTAACATTGTATTATGCTCTTGAAGAATTTAAGGTATTGCAAGAAATGACAAATATAAGGTTTTTCAGACAATTGTGTTTCTCACGCATGAATTACAAGCCAAATGGATTGCACAAGTTTTGTCTGGAAAGGTGATTTTACCATCTGAGAAGATGATGTTAGTTGATGTTGCGGATCATAACAGGCACCTTGAGGAAGACGGCATCCCAAAACATCACACCCATTGCCTTCACCCTCACGAGGTAATTATAATTCCGATTTATTTTTCAAAAAACTTCACTCAGGGTCCACCTATAAAAGAAATATAGTTGAGACTTGAGAAGGATTTGTGTGTCCCCATTTTGAAGACCTAAAATTGCTTAGAAACTCTTAAGATTTAACATCTTATTGAATTTGTCAAACACTTTCTAAATCTGAATGAAGGATAGCCTTGGCTGTTATGATCCTATTGTAAGGTATGAGACTTGAGTTCCATATCAATTTAATGGGGAGTTTATGTAGAACTTATATGGTCTTGGACTTTCCCACGTCAATAGCTAGCTTTTGGAATGTGGTTATCCCTGGTTGTATCATTGGCGCAATGGTTGTAATTGTTGTTCGAGGTCACATATTAAAGTCGTGAAAATAGCCTCTTGAAGAAATACAAACTAAGGCTGCAAGTAGACATAATGTGATCTGACCGTTCCCTAGAACTTGCACATACCAAGAGTTTTGTTTTCTGGTCTGGTTTTTTTTTTTTTTTTTTTTGTTTTCTGAGTGTCAATGTTTTTAACTTTAAAGTTAGTGAAAGGCAATTACATGAATTTGTTGGCAGCTGGAGTACATGGACTGGATAGCAGCTCAAGTGGGAATGCCACCAGTTGGTGCTGATCTGAAGGAAATGTATTGGAGTGTTTACAAATGTGCTAGTGTAGTAGGGTATGATTGCTGCAGGGATGTATGGGACATTGAGAATTTTACTCAATGGTCTTTTTAGTTATCAAAATTAGTGATTTTTTGCATGCAAGACCAAATAATAAAACAAAAAGACGTGAATAAGTATTATGCTTTAACATAAACTTTGTATCAAAGTTTTGCATCAACAAGAACTGATTTTCCCTATAGCTGAGTCGTTGGCTTGTTGGATTCTATCCGTCAACGTGAACTATGAATTGATTCTATTTTTGTTTTTGAGAATTCACTACGATGATATTGCATCCAAATTTGCTGTTTAACTAAAAAGAAAATAAATTTAGTTTATCAGTAACTTATTTGAATTTTCTTTTGCTAGTATAGTTCGTGTAGATTTTTATGCATGAAGGTGCCGGCGGTGTATATACGAACAAATGAAAATAAGAGAAAGCAAATTGCTTCAGTTTTTGTATGGTCTTATTTTTGGACGACCATAAGAACATAGATATGGGTTTAGATTTTATTGGAAAGTCTAGTTTACGTTGTGATCATACTCTATGCACTGCTCCATTGGTTTACTGTGCACATGAGCTGAGTTGGCTCCTGACACACGTGACTTGGCTACAACATGTGAGTTGGTTATAAGTTGTTAGTCGATTAGGTGCTAAGAAGATTCCAGAAGGTAAATTCACACCTATATATAGATGTAAGTTGTAACTATGCAGAGAGATTTTGACAGTTAGTAAAATTTCTCCCTTCCTCCTTCTTCTCTGTTTAATGCAGCTTGGTAAACCAAGTTTTGTATAAGTTTTTTGATAAAATTTCACATGGTTTCAGAGCTCCAGTTCGATCATGGAATACGATAAACAATCTATGGAGTTTAGATCTCCATTTGGTAGAGTTTTTCGCTTTTTGCAATTGACTCTACTTGAATCACAAATTTTGCTTAAACTCTGAATTGTTGTAGCTCTTTTTTTTTATTTATTAAGGAAGCTGTTAGTGTTTTTTTTCGATCCCTACATCTAATTGATTGTTTGCTGAAGAGTTAAGAATGGCACCTAAGATAGATCTCAGTGATCCTTTGTTCATAGGCACGTCAGATGTGTCTGAGGCTACCTTGATTCTAGTCAAGCTTGTTGGCTCTAAAAATTATAGTGTGTGGAGTAGATCAATGAGGATGCACTATTGGGAAAAAGTAAATTTGGATTTGTAACTAGTGCGTGCAATAAAGAGATGTATCTGAAGAGTTGCATGAACAATGGGAAACTTGCAATGCGATAGTGCTGTCATAGCTAATGAGTTCAGTAAGTTCTGAGTTGTTGACTAGGATTGTGTATGCCACAAGTGCATAAGAAGTTTGGAAAGATCTAAAGGAAAGGTTTGATATGGTAAATAGAATGAGATTATACCAAATACACAGAGAAATCAACACACTACTACAGGGTACTGATTCAGTAGCTACTTGCTTTACTAAACTGAAAGATTTATGGAATGAATATGATGTTGTAATCCCGGCTCCTTCATGTGATTGTCCAAGATCTAAGGATTACGTAGATCACCTTGCCCAAATGGGGTTGTTACAGTTTCTGGGAAGATTGAATGATTCAATATGAATAGGCAAGGAGACAAATTTTGCTGAAAGGAGGTGCACCTTCTCTCAATCAAGCATATGCTATGATAGCTGAAGATAAGTTGCAATAACTTGCCTGCTCTTCCATAACAATTAAGAAATCAGATCCTATTGCAATGCAGGTGAATAGAGGTTCAGAAGTAAGTCACAGAAATCAAAATTACAAAGGAAAGAAATGTGACTACGGTCACTTTACTAGACACACAAGAGAAAATTTTTACAAGGTGATTGGATATCCCATTGACTGGAAATTAAGGATAAAGATGAATTACAATAATGTAGGTTCAAAGGGATTCATGCCTCACAATCAAGTAAGTAGATATGGAAGTCAGGACAATGGAAGATTCAATGCTACTAGGCATCCTGGGAACCAATAGGCAAGCCAAGTTAATGCTCTGTTTTCATCTAGTACTTTCAATGGACAAGGTGTTGTTGGATATGCAGGTCAAAATACGTCAACTAGTATATATATATAAAAGAGATCAATAGCCAATCCTATGTGGCATGCTTTAGAGGCTTCCAAATCTATTTATCTTTTTGGTAGTTCTTTTGGATATTTGTTGAGTTTTCTCCTTATTTTAAATATTTGTGTGTTTAAAGAAAAATCAAAAGTCACCACATTTAAACTCTATTTATTATGTAATAAAAGAAAAAAAATGTTTGAGGTAACTCATCTATTTAATTTGTAGTAATAATATTTGTAACTCTCAAGCTATTCATGATTTTATATTTATAACCCCTAAATATTTAATACAAAAGTTAATGATACCTTATGGTATTCCTTTATTTTTATGTATATAAATTCATATTTTTTGTTTCATGAGATGCTATCCAAGATCACCCTTCATTTTCACTGTTATATTCATGCTTTTGTTTGTTTTGAAAAGAAGAAGAAGACTTTTGAATGATGATACGCTTGTGGAAGTAGATATTAAGACATTTATGTATTCATTCCGTTTTTTATTTTGTATAGATTTCATATGTTTTATTTGATGTGATTTTGTTCAAGGTTATTCTTCAGATGTTTATATTTTCATTTCACTTTAAAAAGAAGAAGATGTTCTTAAATGGTGAAAGACTTGTGGAAGTGGATACCGGCAAGAGCTCGAACATTTAATTTCAGTTTTCTTTTTTATTTTTCAACTAATAATTAAAAATATAATAATATGTGTTTCGTTTTATTTTTATATCTATATATGATGGCTCTTAAGTTCAATTTTTAAGTCTATAATTTCTTTTGGTTAAATGAATAACTTTGTAATTAGAAATCTCCTAATTATTAATTAAATTTCTTAATTTATAATTGATTTTTTTAGGCTTATGGAAGTACATACTGAGACATTAATGTATTCATTTCGTTTTTTTTTTCTATGAAAGTTCATATTTTTATTTCATGTGATTTTACCGAAGGTTATCCTTCATTTTCACTATGATTTTTATGTTTTTATTTCACTTGAAAAAGAAGCAGATGCTATTAATTGGTTAAAGGCTTGTGAAAGTGGATATCGGCAAGAGCTTGGACAATTATGCATTGATTTTATCTTTTTTTTTTAATTAATGATTAAAAATATAATAATATGTGTATTATGTTATTTCTTTTTCTTTTTTTATGGAACTTTGTTATTTCTATATCTCTATATGATGTCTTTAAGTTCAATTTTTAAGTCTATAATTCCTTTTGGTTCAAATGAATAATTTGTAGTTGAAAATTTATGAATTATTAATTAAGTTTCTTAATTTATAATTGCTTTTTTTTTAGGTGTCTAGCTTATTTCCATTAATCACCTGTAAAGCAATACAAAGCAACCAACATCCACCGATAGTTAAATGAATTTTAATAATATATATTCTTTATTTGGTCTTAGTTATGATTAAATTTTAGGAATATCAATAAATATACATGACATAAAATTTGAGAAATATAAAGGAACATGGAGGCGAAGGAGGAAAATGAAGTAATTAATTCTAAAAATTTTATGAACGCGAGGTAATTATGAAAAATTTTATATACACAAAAAAGAACCATTTATGTTTTGTTCATTTCACTTTTTCTTTTTAATTTTTAAAAAATAGTGTATTTATCAGATTTATTTTTTTAAAAAAATTATATAGATAAACAAAGAACCCGTTATGTTTTATTTATTTCTTCTTTTTCTTTCTTTTTAACTTTGAGAAATAGTGTATTGTCTAATTTATTTTTAATCATTATAATTACAAGAATAAATATTTTGCTCTTC